>NW_009259683.1:725579-733887 GCF_000687185.1 Egretta garzetta
CAGGAAATCACTAGAAATGTCCCAAGGCAGACCATGCAGCTTGTGAATTGGAGCCCTAGCTTAGGGGTAGAATTTACGGTCCTGTTGATACTACCAGAAACCCTGACGTTGTGCTAGCAAGAACAGTGAAACAGTTCCCTTTAATTTGGAAAGCTTGTATTAATTTGTCTGTTATGACCAATTAGCATTGCCTCTGCTGAGATGAGCTTATGGCCTGAACTATGGCAAGTCCTTTCTGTGGCAGACTAGACTGAAGTCTGAAGATGGGGCAGTCACTGGCATTTATCTCATCAATGCAACAACTTAAGTAGAAAGTTAAACATGCACGTAAATGCTTTCAGATACAAGGCAAACATGAAGTGTATAGACAACCACCTCTTCTTGTAACCCAACACTCTTCCTCTGGCAAAGCATGCGAACTGCAAGATAACATTCAAATGCACTGGTATTTGCCTTGTAGCATTGCAACACAACACTGGAATCTACAAGCTTCATGAATATAACACACCTACAGAAAAAGTTTGTTACTGTACAACTAGGTGAACAATACAAGTACCTGACAAAACTGAAAAATTAAATACTACTTTAGTGGCCAAAACACACATAACTGTTATGCTTACGGTAACTGAGTGGTTTGAGAAACAAGTATTTGCATCTTTTCTCCTCTCCCCAAGTTTATTTACTCTTCAGTTTCTCAGTCCTGTCCTGATGCTTGTGCTAATTGCCTAGGACTTCTTATGAACAGAAGCAAGGAAAAAGAAAACAACCTCTAAAATAGTGTTCAAGAGGATTGGAAAAGCTGTTAACATTAGCTAACAGAAACCAATGTAACATCTGAAATGAGCTTAAGCTTGTTCGTGGCTTTCAAATGGGCTGCATTTCATTAACACTGCTTGCTACTCTATGGTCTGTTGAGCATTCATGACTTAAGATGTCAGCTACAGGTCTCTTACCTTTGGAGGCTTGAAAGGATATTCTGGTGTAAATGTGATGTCAAGGAAGAAAACACCTCCCTCATAGACTGAACCTGGAGGTCCTAGAATGGTTGATCTCCATTCGTAGATGTTATCACCTTTGGGGCCAGCACTGAGATAAAAAACACAAATGGTTTAGGACTATTACCACAGTTCAAATAAATATGACTTCTTACATTCTTCAGGTATGATACGGAAGAAAGTTTTCAGTGTTACACTTCATACACCACCTGAAATAAAGGCAGGGATAAAAAGTAGATTGAATGCTTCCAAGATCTCAGAGATCTTACCTTGACTAATGAGTGTTCCAGACTGCTTAGCAAAGCTGAGAAACTAGAGGTGGGGTATGGTTTTCAGCTTCTCTCTCCTGACATTTATAAGAGCAGCATTGCCCAGAACTACTCCTAAATGTGCTACACTATCTCAACACAACAGAGTTAAGTTTCAAAGAATGATTTCCTAGTGTATTTCAGAAATGGCTCTTCCAGCTCAGTCTTAATAAAACTGTAGCGCATCAAAGACCATACTAAATAAATTAAGGACTTATGTTGATTTTGCTAATCTTGTGCGTTCTTCAAAATTAAAATATATTCCTGTACTATTGCTAAACCAAGGCTCATGGTATAATTGAAGGAGGCCAAATACATGATGATACTCTTAAATGTCAAAATTTTCTACACTTTTATCATTTTGCTACACTGGCTTCTAAAACGAGGCCACATGAACTCATCCCATTGATACTGTTTGTACTGTGGAACTGTTTTTGTAAGGGGTATTAAAATCACTGTGTCAAATTAAAACAGCGTTTTCTCAGATCGGCTTTGTCTAATTCTAGATTTTCCCTAACCTGCCAGCAGCTCACCAAGAGCAGTACAGCTAAAGGTGTTGCCGAACACAAATGTTTGCTTGTTGAAAATCAGTTTTACTGAGATGCTCACACGCTTGTATTCTGTAGCGTGCCATATGTCACTGAGTATTTCTAAGTACAGCTCAACCTATAAAGGCATTAATGGTTTAGGACTCCATTGCTACCTCTTTCTTTCTGTGCTGCTATGGTATTTTTTCTGCAAGATGTCAGAGCTGAAAACTCCCTTTGCATAAAGGGAGGTGCTGACACAGCTTTTTCCATCATGGATGTGCTATGACTTCAGAAATCTCTTCTCCCCTTGTTCTGCAAGGGGCTGGATTTTTACAGCCCTAATACAATGAAAACCAGCCTTGCTCTTCTTTCCCCATTCTTTTAACAAGGCTAATATAAGACAGAAGGATAAAAAAAGGCTCTTTTCATATTATAACAATCATGGAGCAGTATTACTTGAGAAGGAAGGCAATCCAATAAATTCAATACATACATGACAATATGCATTTGATTAATGTGAAGGGAACCAGAGTAATTGCTAGGTGTTAGTAACAGTGTTACAAATAGAAATACAACTACGAAAACATAAATTCTCAACGTAACAACAGTGATCAGAGACATGCTTTTTTCCCCCGTTCTTTGCAGTACTGGTGAACATGTTCTTGACAGCAGGGGAATCAGGGGAGAGAAAGCCAGTTAATTCTGTTATCAAACCTAGAATTTTATTTTCAGATTAAACTAAAAATAAAAGTTCACAATATATTGGTGCTAAATAGTTCAACAACAGCGAAGCTATGACTAAAAGTGTGCTTCCAGGGGAAGGAAAGCATGTAAGAAAGCAGTAAAGGGAGACAGGTTCTCTGCAAGGCGAGGCACCAGCCACTGGGGAAAGATTTCTCTCCTCAGAACACAAAACCCTGCGCAGCTCAAGATCGGTACTAAATTAAAGTAAAAGCCATTCCATCCCGAGCACTCCCGGCATCCCGCTCCACCTCAATGACTTGTCCCTGTCCTGTGCAGGTCTATATATTTGGGCAGTCAGTATTCTCCAGCTACCACTTGTGCACTAGACTGGAAGAGCCTTGTATGTCGACAGGAAGCTCTACCTCTCCAAAGACACCAGCTTAACTGCACAAACTTACTGAAAAGGGCTCTCTGGGGCACCCTCAGCCACCACTCCAAGGAATCACCTCTTCACGTACGTATTAGCAACCTACTGACATGCTGTCATTACTGCGAGTTGCACCGGCGATCATCCTCCCCTCTCTCCCCTAAAGATGGAGCTACTGAACGGAACAGGCACTTGAGCTTTGTTAGCGCCGATTTACTGTTGGAATTTATATCACGAGACCGGCCCACGGGGAGCACTTCAGCGCTCAAGAAACATGATGCGTGATTAGCACTGAATATGGCCCTCTGAACCAACGAGAAATATTTCAGCATTTTGTATTTCATTTCCAGCTTCAACCCAAAGGACCGTCAATAAAAAAATCCCACAGACTTAAAAAATAATATATTATTATTTTTAATAGTCTTAGAAATCTCTTGTATCCTATTAGGTTTCCAATTAGAGCTATCACTGCATGCAAGTAACATACTGCCAGATCTCCGTAGTAAAAGAGTGCAACATCTTTGTAAGACATCAGTAGGCTTTAACAGTGATGTACTAAGCTTACCTTTTAAGCTTTTCAGAATTCAATTAACGGAGTTAAATAGCTGTAGATGTCCAATTTTTACATATTAACATTGATTTCTTATAAAGGAAAGACTGGAAGAGGAAGATGCAAGTCAGCTTCAGAGTGCAATATTGCTCGGATTTAAATTAGGATTAGGTAATATCAAGCAGCTCAAGAAGACCTAGTGCTTAATAGAAAAGTGACAATACTGGACCACAGCATAAGCGCAGCAGCATTAACTTTTGGTGGAGATATAAAGACTGTCAAAGGTTAAAGATTACATTCTTTGTTTAAAATCCTTGCAATTATCTGCTTCAAAAAGAAATTCACTGATGCATAGATACAGGGCTCACAGGCACAGCTGCCACCTTGCCTGATGTGTGTCACCACTGCTCAAATTAAGTGTCTAGATCTACTAAGGCAACATTTTGAAGCTGTCCAACATATGACCACTGGGAAGACAATTTTAACCAATTAAATAGAAATTGTTTCCACTGCGAGACAAAGAGTGTGAGATTAACAACTTTCTGTATTGAACTCAATAGCCCACAACCTCTTCACTTCCAAAGAAAGAAATGAGACAAAAGACTGGTAACGCAGAGCAAAAGATAACATCTGAAAGAAAACTGAGAAAAATCCCAACCTGTCATTACATCAGGCAGCATGTGCTACAGAGCGGTGCAACTGAGATCTCTTTTCCCTGGAAAAACAGTGATAGTGAAGATGCGCTGCATCCACTGCAACAACTGTTTCTGATCATTGCCATGTCTCTGGGCAGATGTTATGACAATAACGCTCGGTGCCAAGGTAGTGTTTGTTCAAGGACTCTCTACTTTTCCAAGTCTAGAAGCAGCAGTCTGAATGCTGCTGGTAAAGGCAAGGCAGAGAGAAAGTCTCAGCAGAGGCAAGGCCAAGCTCAAAGTTCTGCCTGGGCCAGTCCCAACCGGCCTTGTGTCGCTTTGGAAAAACCTCATCTTGCTCTGCCTCCCTTTGCTGGCAGGTGCCACGGTCTTTCTCAACTTAAAAACCAAACAGGTAGATTAGGAACACCGGCAGCAGAGGCTGGGGAGCAGAATGATGCCTAGGTAAACTGGCTGCATGCTCGGATGCCTTGCAGTACTGAGCAACTGTAAACCTAGGACTCTGCCTCCGAGATTAAGTGTTCATGGAGAAGACACACACACACACTTTTTCGCGTAGTCTGCAAGAACAGCCAGCCTGTGGCTTTTACATATTAAGCCAGCCAGATACCACCTCTACCACAGGCCTGCATTACGTGATACCACCCTGCTATTTTGCACACACAAACTCAGCTCCCTCCTCTGTCCAAGCATACCTGGGCAAATCATTCAAAGTATGCCTATGCCATGGTGGGAAGGCAGGATTTTTTGGTGTTCACCACATACAGCTCATGTACAAAAATCCCTGGGAACACACTGCTGGTACTTTCCAGGAGAACGACTCAGAAAGAGCCCACTATCTACGTCAACTTGCTAGTACATTTGGAAACTACCTGGTCCTTTCTAGGAGTTGACCAAATGGTAACATAAACTTTTCCTCTAGTGAAAATACAGCCTGCTGAATACTTTAGTTCCTCTTCTTTGAGGTCTAGAAAACATGCAGATCACTGTAGTGATAAATCAGCCAAAATGAGTTGATGCTACAGACACTGGCTTAATACCCTGATATACCAAAGCAGCACATATTCCTTTTAAAAGCTAACTAATTTAGCAGAGTAGTTTAAAAACGCGAGATGGCTATCCGTCAGGGTGATGAGAAGGGCAATTTCATGGTATGCCGAAATAAATAACAGCTAATGAAAAACTACAATGTGCTTCAGTTAAAACCACAAGTAACAAAACCACGAACTCATACTCCAACTATTTCATATCCCTAGATGCTATTTTTGAGGCTATTTTGCCCTGAACAGGAAGAGTCTGATGCAAGTAGCTAAGCTGTTCTGAAGTTGCACACTTGTGGAAAATAAATATAATTTCCAAAAACACTGCAGACATGACCTTTTCCAAGGGGCATAGCTCAAATCAGAAAGCAAACAACATACTAACAGCACATGGGAATTCCAAGGTGGCAGAAAACGTAATGATCTCCAGCATAAAGCTGCACCATTACAAACTGATAGTAACATCAATTTTTTGTTGTTTTATTTTGTAGTAAGAAACAGTGAATGACTGAACATGGAATTGCATCTTGGTCATGTACACATCACCTTACTAGGCAGCTTTTGGAAGTACTTAGAAAAAAAAGACCTTCTAACAGTCCACTTTCTTTTTTTCTTCCCTTTTTTCTTTGTTTTTAAAGATGCAAGCCCAAAATGCATTACAAATTTTGACAGGCAGGGAGGCAACATATCATTCTCACATGAAGTTCTGGTGCACCTTGATTTTCCCTCCTAATCCACCCTGTTCCTGACCTCAGGGTAAATACTCTTTTTTTTCTGGTAGTCCACCGAGTGGGTCCACACTGAGCTCGCTCACCTACATGGTTAGGCTGAATCTGGTGCATAGATTGCAAAAGTATCCCACAAGTCCTAGATCACTGGAGGAGGCAGCAGGGTCTACAAAGAAGCAGGACAGCTCATCCAGCTCAGCCACTGAAAAAAACCACACACTTGCAAAATCCCTCATTCAAAGAAATTTTGCTCTACAGATCTTTAAGCAAGCTGTGTTAAAAATGGAAATGTCAAAGAACAGAGCTAAAACCAACGAAACAAAAAAGCAGCTGATCTTTTGGCCACAATGCCACTTCAAAAAATCCATATTAATGCATAGCTCTAACTTCAGAAATAAATTGACACCCTCTGCACGTTTTAGCTACCAAAATCCATTATTATTATTTTTATTACTGGATGGAGTGCCGAGACACTCCATTCACAGACAGGACCCCACTATGCTAAACATGCTACAATGCAATCCAAAGGCTCATGTACACAACTTACACAGGTTTTTCAATTACAAAATAAGCATTAAAACATTACACAGTTATTAGAAAGAAATTCAACCAGACAAGAAAGAGGTAGTTAAAGGGATACCCTGGGCCATCCATTAAATTATCATTTTTCAGTCAAGTAATTTAAAAGTGGGATATAATTTTTTTGCCTCCCATTTTTAATCAAAGAATGGAAATGAAAGAAAAAAAAAAAAAAATCACACCACCACCAAACCTCTCCTGGGCAACCATGGAAAGTTAAAGGTAACATACTGAATTACCACTTGACTACGTGAATCAGAGTGGTATTTTTTGCCCACTCTCTTTATACACAGCCAAGCTGCTCCTCTGTGTTAACGTTAGCTAAAAATGATGGATTGACCATAGGCAAAATACCTACGAGCTCAATAAGACACACAGGGAAAGACAGCAAGAGAAAAAGTTGCAGCTGGCTTTAATTAAAACATAAGAAGGGAGCAAAGGAGGGAAAGAAGAGGTAAGTGAGCAAGGATGGAACATTATACTGCCACAGCAATCCAAACTATAAAATTGTGAAAACAGAACCTAATTTTCCCTCTAATGCATGTTCAGGGGCATGGTTTTCAAGTACAAAGCAGTAAATATTATTATTTTTCTTGTAACTCATTGAAGGTATTGTATTTTCTGTCTTAAATTTAAAATGGCAGTCACAATATTATTGCACAAGGGTAAGTACCTTACAAATCCCACCACATTTCTAACAGAGAAGAGCATGCAAAAAATTTCTGTTTTAGCATCTGGGAAAGCTTTTCCCCTAAGTATCAGACTAATGTAAAATTGGGAAGGGGAGGTTTGAAAAATTGCACATAAATTGCACAAAGCTTAAACTGGAGGATAAAAGGTGCAGCGAATTACATTCTTACGAGGTTAAAAAAGGAACTAAATAACTAAATAGCTCTGATAATGAAGCCGATAAGGTGTTATGCAGGGATTTATGAGACTTCAAGGAAAACCCTTTCAGGGGGATTTCTTTGTGGGAAGAAAAAAAAAAGACCAGGTTTTCCAGTTTATATAAAAAATACTTGGCAACAAGATCACACAACAACCAAGAGCCTTATCGTTGCCAAGATCTCACTCTTTTCAATTACATCAGGAAGAGAAATGCCCAGGAGTACTCGCAAATTTAGGACCTTCACCTGAAATATTTCAGTCCTTGCAAATTATTACTGTGAAGTTACGACCAAACTACTTGGTGAAAAGGCCAACCCTCTTGAATATTTCCGCTGCAGAGTTTGATTTTTAAACCAGGCTTCAAAGATTTAAAATAAAACCTCAGTTAACGGGGAGGTCAGGAGGAGACTTACAATATTCTCAGGGGGGTGCTGCAGCTCTATTTAGTTTAACAATAATCACTTCAATTTAGGAGCAAGTCCTCATAAAAAGGTTCAAGAGAAATTAATCTATTTAGCATTGGTTCCAAAATTGAAAATAAATCCAGCCTGCTCAGCTCTCAAAGGCTTCTGTTTTTCTTTGCAGTGGCTTCTTCTTAGCCTTCTCCACCTCAAAGCACTGGAAGTTTGTCCCACTACATGTAGGAACATTTTCAGTGTCCAACATGACTACAGAGAGGCCGACTGTTTCTGCAGGTCTGTGGCTTTAGTACGTAGAGTAGGCAAACACAGAAAATGTCAGACTAAGTAGTCAATGAAATTATTTTCACTGTATGCAAATCCATTTTCCTTTTCTCCTCATAGTTATAGCTTGACACCGTGACAAAATATTAAATAAATTAAAATGTACTGGCTTATATTTGACCTTGCATCTCCCATTAAATAATACCCTGCACAAGAAACAATAAAACAAATTGGGAAAGA
>NW_009259683.1:734712-752183 GCF_000687185.1 Egretta garzetta
AGAGTAGAATAGAATCTGACTCGCCTAACAATTAGCAACAGCTTATTTAAAATGACAAGGAGATGTGATGGTAGAAACAGTGCTCTGCCAACATAACCTTGTGTTATTTTTATATCAGTTTCCTTCCTGCCATTTGTCAACTGGACTATTAGCTGCCAATGTGGGGACAGAAATTCCTTCACATCATGAGACCTCATTTCCAAATTTATTATTTATGGCACAGATCCGTAATTTACAATTGGTAAGCAAAACTACGCAGTTTCACAAATGCTGCATTTTTACAGCTACACCATTTGGTTTGGGTGTCCTCATGTTCCAACAGGTTTTTCGAAGTCGGTATAGAAATAACTAGTAAACCTATGTGTTTCTGTCATTTTAATGCTTCCGTAAAGCTAACATACTCTTAAAGTGGTTGCCCAGCATCAAATTGACAGTCCTGTCTTTAAAGACAGTAAAAGAGAATCAATACTATTAATAAATATGAAAGTTCTTGTGTCACTAATCTCAAACGTGGCGTACCCCTCAAGAGAAGACAAAAGCTCTACTTTCTCCTGGTGTCCTTATTTGGACATAGTAGGTTCTTCACACATGGAAAAGAACCTGCCCCCTCTGACAACAGAACAGTTCAGTAATGCCCCATTCCCCCCTGTAAGCAGCCCTAACTGTGCTACATTAAAATGATCAGAGGGCTCTCCCCCAAATACCACATTTTATCCACTAGAGAAAATGGGAATACACCATAATTAACCTGCCATTCCAGAATCAAGCTGGGACCTGCATCCGTGTTTCTGTCCTCCATGCCCATCTCCTGTCCTGCCGTGTGGGAATAGAAAAGGTGGTCTCAATAAATGGATAAAAAAGCCCAGCACATCATAAATATTTAGGTGCCCTGTAGTACCTCAGTTGTAAAACTGCTAAGTTTGGACCAACGTCATCTGGAGGCTTCTGTCTTCAAAAGTAATTTGCCTTCGTTTAGGGGCAGGGGGAGAAGGATCCCACCTATTTTGTAAGACTACCTACCCAGCATTGAGATAACATAGTGGACTGGTTATCTTAGATTTTATTATCATCAGTTTGCCCTATTGATTTCATTATAACTAGTAATTCTGTAGATCAAGAAATGCATATGCTAAATAACTTAGATCAAAAGGGCAACAGCAGCTACAAGCCAGCTTGGAAAAACTGGCCCCAGAAAGTTAAAGATGATGTGTAACACTTGGCAAGAAGCCCCTGCTATGCTGAAAATTGAAAGCAGACAAGACTCTCAAACTTCCTCAAACGAACGAGGACATGGTTCTTGTAGCTTCACCCAACTGTCTCCTTGAGTAGCTTTCTTGCTTCCATGGGGAGGAAAAGGGCTGCTTTAAAGAGGGCAGACAACATGTTGTCAGACTAGAGACACACTGCCATCCCTCTTGCACTGAACTACACGAATTCTGTTTGAAGTCTGTACTCAGAACAGATGACACAGTATATTAAGATTGTTAGTTTATATACAACTTTAAGTTATGAAGAGAACATAAGCTAAGGAAAAAAAAATCTGCACATGTACCACACGCTCCAAAACTGATCCTCCTGTCCCACCACCTACTACCAACCAACTCACCCTAAAAATGCAAATGCAAATTAAAACAAATCCATCAGCCAACCAACACCAACAGTCTCTTTCCCATTAGATCAAGGATAGGGAGAGTCAACATTACTTAACTAGAGAACCAGGTCATCCCATTATCTTGGCTTCCAATCGTTCTGTTGCTTCCCATCAGCATACCAATGCCGATGCTGATAACATTATGTTGCTAATCAAAATATATTACGTTTTGAAGGATGCATATTAACGATACATGAAACCTTGTAAGGAAAAAAAAAAAAAAATCTAATTTGGATGTCTTCCCCTTCTCCTTTATCTATATTAAACTCTTTACATTAACTACCTTTCCTTGCCATTCACTAAAAAAAAGTAAAAAAAAAAAAAAAAAAAAAAATCAAGATCACTGCATTTGGATTAACCTACTTCACTGCAGATGACAACAGCAAAATTGAAAAAAACATCCAGTACCAAAATAAATGTGGTTACTCAAAACAACAACAAAATATTATGTTACGCTGCACTACTCAGAGCATCTCTTTACTGATTTTCACAATTTCAAATTACAAAAGCTGCCTAGCAGAAAAGTCATTTGAAAACACCACCTTTGAGTTTTGAAACTTTTAACATGCACAGACTAGAGTTTTTATCGAGAGATCTGAGATGCCAGTTTACTATTCTTTAAGTAAAACAAGATTACCTACACTTTAATGTAGCACAGCTGCCAGCCAGCTACATAGCAAGTCACTAAAAACTGCAAGTTGTTCTCATTAATAACAGTTGCAAACATGAGCCAGTCACAATAACTAATCAGCATTTATTGTAGCATTTTCTTACGTAAATATTATTCCTAAGCTGACATGAGGGCAAGAGCTTGAAAAAGCCAAACCAAACCAAACAACAATCTTTCAAGGGATTTAAAAACAAAAATAGGCTTTTGATTTTTTGATAGCATTTTCACACGCATAAGGATAGCCTGAATAGGAATTTGTGGTGGCTTTCTAAAGTTTTGGGGGTTTTGGGTTTTTTTTTTGGTTTTTTTTTTTTTTTTTTTTTTGAAATGTTCTTAATACTTTTAAACCAAATTTAATCCACATTAGGAGCCACAAGAGGACTAAGCAGTGCTCTTAAACAATGTATACAGTTTTGGGGCCAACTTGCACGCCTTAACTTGAAGAGGCAGATATAGTCCTTCAGAAATTATCTTTTCTCTTCAGAACCCTATTTGGCAACTGACGTTAAGTAACTTCCCCCCGCCGCCCCCCCCTCCCCAAAGCGAAAAAACAACTCCACATCACTGACTTTCAAACTTCCCAATGCCTTCATTTCATGACATTTTTGTCTGGAAGTATCTCCTGAATGTAAGGAAACATTAAAGACAATGAAGTGCCAGGCAGTAAAAGTTTCCACTTTGGGCATTACATCACTTACACCTTTTATAAAAAGCACGCCACATTCACACACATAAAAGCCAACACGGGTGTCTGCTCCTCCCTGATTTCCACCAAAGAGAGAAGACTTAGCAACGATTTAATTAGCTGGAAAGACAACACCCACAGGCGGCAGTAAGTCCTGCTGACAGAGGTCCGCAGCCGGCAGGTAAAAGGGAACTGCCAGGGAGCACAAGGAGCCCGGGCATCCTCTTCAACATCACCCCTGGTCCCACACAGCTTGGAAACTTTGCTCCTTCAGCTCATCCCTGACATTCATAGTTTAGACTAAGTTTCAACCTTTCACTGTCATGAAAAAAAAAAAATAAAAAAAAATCATGTTGACTTTACACTGTAATTAGCTGAAAACACTGCTGTTAAATAATATAATAGTTCAGGTATGTTCCTGTGATTTGGAGGCTTTTCTAGTCATAAAAAAAAAAGACGACATTTTTCCCATGAACTTCCCACACAAGCCATGAAGTTTACAGAGAAGGATCTTTAATGGCATTTAGTAAAAATTGTCATTTCTTTATTGGTGGTTTAAACAATTTCATTTCTAGCAATGCTCACATGAGATTTTCTATTATATTTCATACAGGCAGGAGGAGGCAAGCACTCCTCTGGCACACGCGCTGTTTCAGAGACAGCAGTTTACATTTTCTAACCTTTTAACCCGAGTGTTGTTAAAAGTAACACCTTAAAGCACTAGTGACAAGATTTGGAGAGTTCCCGGGTATGTTTTGAGAGTTGTGTATCAGCTTTGCGGTAATCATTGCCATACAGATGGCAACAGACATTAAGAGGCATGCCTACAAAACTTTAAAACCAACACAGAGACTGATGTACCGTTTGCACCTAATTTTACACTATTAGTTTTCTGAAGAAAAACTGAATACGTTACTTATAATTAGGCACAAATATGAAACCAGCATAATAGCATACAGTAGTATGGCAATACACCTGGAAGAACTGACAGTCTTAATACCTATGCTTGATGTAATTTTACAAACATATCAACATAAGAAGAGAAATAAATCTATCATTAGCTACAAATCACAGGGATTTGGGGTATGAACGCAGGGAAAAGCACTGTAAGAACAAAGAAAAATTATTTGTTTCCAGTCACTACAGCTTCATTCACTTTGATTTTCGCACTAAAAGGCATTTCAAATATTCCTTTTAGTGAAATAAAGATGTTCAAACAGCAATAGGTTTACAATATAAATACATTTACACTATTTACATTATGCTAGAAAGTTCCTCAGCCACTCTAGGCAATCTTATCTGAACTTTCAAGATAAAATAATGAAGATATATTGCTTCATCTGAGTTTCTATGCCGAGATTTCAGTTCGGAAAGGTCAGTAAAGAAAATCTACCTAGAGTACAGTTTTATTCATAAATCAGTAAGAACAGACAAATTCCAAAGGGAGATGACACTCCCATCGTTAAAACAAACTTTTAATAATTTTTTTATTTTATATTGAGTTCTTAATTGAATGTAATTAAAAGTTACGATGAGACAACTCTTCTTCCAATTAAGGCAAATTAACTGAAAATATTTCTCTTCTGCTGAGCTTGCGCCTATCACAGAAGAGTAAAACAGATCCCACACAAATAATCATCTCAATGGTAGTATCATTCACAGAGTAGCAAACTAACCAATACAAAAATTATTTTCTTTTTTTATTCACGCTGTATAAATTATGTACAACTACATCTCACACAGGTAACTTTCAGGCCATGAGTTAATGATACCACAAACACGAAATTTGATTCGGCAAAGTCAACCTTAAGTACTGGAATAAGACACCGAGGGTATATATGCACTCATTTTCAGCTTTAAGACTCAGATCTCCGAGATGGATATTAATTTGACAAAAATATTATGGGAAATACTTCTAGAAATTACTCTTTGAGGTGCTTTTGTTGCATATATATATATGTATGTATATATATGTGTGTGTTTCATAATGCACAAAACCTTTTATAACATGACAAAGTTTTTTTCTAAACACAGTTTTCCCCTATAAAACAATGTTTACATAAAGCTCTGTCCATGCATTAGTATAATAAAAGTAGTATTACCGGAAAGACTTTGATCACAGGCCAAATGCAAATTTTGCCACAGAACTTTGCTCCTCTACTAGCTTATCAAAAGAAATACAGGAAATCACCAGGCTGGATCAGATCTGAAGTCTGCCTGTTCCAACGCCCTGACTCTGACTGGTTTCCAGTGTCAAATGGGGCAGAGATGAGCACTGGAAGGCTCCTGCCAGGTCTTTTGCTTTCCCCTTACCTTAGCAACATCCTCAGCAGTAACTGATCAAGCCTCAAAACCAGGCATCTGCAATTCCCTTCTGAAATCAGTATGACAAATAAGCTGCAGTAATTCTGTCTGGTTTTGCCCTCCACAGAAGTCAAAGTCTTTTTGAAGCTTGCTAAATGCCTGGCTTCAACAATGTACTACAGCATGGAATCCCTGTGTTTAATTTCATTCTGTAAAAATTAAATAAATTTCTCTATCTTTTAATCTCATTCTGTATGGCTTTTTTCTTGTATTAGAAGACAGAGGAAAATAAGTTTCCTGTCTATTTTCTCTAGAGAATAAAAGTAGGGAAAATAAATATTCAGTCTATTTTCTGAAGGAAACAATCCTTGTATCTTCATATGATAACTCCTCCAGGTTTTTTTAATAATTTCCATCTCTCCTCTCCAAAATCTACCTACTTCTCCAATATTCTTTTTGAGCTAAAGTGGACAGCATTACACAAAAGTTCATGGACAAGACATTACTTTGTATGTATTGATATTAAGCCTTTCTCTCATTCATGTGCCAGGAATACCTCCTGCCCTTCCTTTTTTCAAAATGGGAAGACTTACCACCATAGGTATGCCCTTAATGAGCACCAGGCCAGTAAAGAATAAGTTTGTTCCCTGGTTTCAAAGTAAGATGTTAAATCTCTCTGTTAAATCTCTCTCATGTTAGCAAATACATTTGTCAAGTGCCTTTCTAAAAGCCAGTACATCCGTATCAGTCTGGGCTAGTTGAAGTCAATGACAAAACTCCCATCAAATTAAGCAGAACAAATTCATACGCAATGCAGGACATAGAGAAATCTCTTTTGGGAACCTGAAAAAACCCAGCAGTGACTGCAAAAGCCAGATTGCTGCAAAGCACTTCGACTGGGGTTTGCTTCAGCACACTTAGCCCAGTCAGTAATTAAGGTATTCCTCACTCTCACACTTACTGTCAGCAAAGAACACCTTTGAAAGCATCCTTGTTGCTTCTGCATCCTGTAAAAGGACAGAATATTGCATTCTTTATGGAAGAATAAACTCTTAAAGAGTTTGTTATCAATCAATGCTGCAGCTGAGCATCTTAGCAACAAGCTTTGCTTCTGTCATTAATCCGTAGTTTTTAGATAATTACAGAACAGCAGAACCCTGCAAAGGAATGCACACAGCTCTGCAAAGAGAGCTGAACTCCTCTACAGGAGACATTTTAAGGTTCTTTCCTTTAAAGCCATATGATTTATTCAAGTTGCCTTTCCTAAACGCCCAATAAGAGAACCTAAAGACAATGAATATTTTGGCTATTGCCCAGGGACTTCTAATCATTGTTTCCACTATGCTTTTGCCCAACTATCTTTTTTCTTTTTTTTTTTTTTTTTTTTCTGATACTACAGATGTGGGTTTGTTGGTTTTTGGTTAAAAAAAAAAAAAGGCTGCTTTAGCATATCAAGAAGGTATTTCTCCTCCTTGGCCCAAATATGCAGGAACTGTGTGCTTTAAAGCTCTGCTGAGATTTGCAGGCATAAATGTCAACTACAACAGTCAAACCTTTTAACATATTTATTACTTTGCTCCTGATATTTTTCCAAGAGTGGAATTAATTCCATAACTTGAAGTGCCACTTATTAAAAAGCCAAGACATGGTAAAGAGCCTGCTACCATCATCACTTCCCTTACAGAAATATAGTGATTTCACTCATCACGGCATACTCAAGTTTAATCAACATTGTGGCTCTCGCTCTGTGTAGGTATTAATAATTCATAAGTCCTCGGATTCTATTGCTCACTTTGTAGGTCATTTCCGTAGGCATTCCCGTGCAGCCTGATCAGACATGATGCATAATGGTCATTCCTGGGATGAGCTGATATGGAAAGGGATGTAGAAAAGAGGTATAGAAAGGGACAAAGAAAATATGTGAGGAAGATATCCAGTCCCAAAGAGATACAAGACAGGTGTGTATGTGGAAGAAGGGAGGGAGAGAAATGATTGCCTATGTACAGCCAGGATTGGACAAAAGGATTTCCATGCAATGCTCAGAATTCAAGTAAATTTTAGTCCACAGGCAAGTTTAATTTGAAGGAACACAAAAAAGCACGCTCTTCTGATACAGCGTCTCAAGAAAAACTTGTTTAAGCCTAGAAGCATGGGTTTAATATTGCTCCAAAATCACCATAATTAATAAGACAAACTTTGAACATTCATGATAGCCACACGCCTGCCCAATTCTATTTCAAATCCTGTTATGTTCTTGGCCTCAACCATTTCCTGTGACAGAAAGTTCCATAGCCTAATTATATCTGTGAAAAACACATACAATACCTTCCTTTTATTACTTATTTGCTACCTGTGATTTCAATAGAATGTATCTCTTTCTTCTTCTGTTATGAGAAGAAAAAAAGCAGATGTTTCCAATTTATTTTCTTCTTTCTGCACTAGTATTCAGTGTGGCATGAAGCTAACAGTTAAATAAATGACTGAAGTATTTCATCCTGGCTGTGTTCTTCCAGACAGAGTAACTTGCCTGTCTACTGGGAGAATCAGAGAAAGATGAACAAGTAAAGGAAGTAAAGAAACTCAAACTTTATGAACTCTGAGCAAGAGGCTTATGAGAAAACATGAGAGAACAAATACGACAAGTGTTAAAAAATGGTCCCCTATTCAACGGAGGTATGCCTATATTTGAAGAAAAAAAAACCCCAAAAACCCAAACAACAAACCACAAACTAACCAAATGAAATATAGCACGTGTGGCTGAAGGTGCCAGTGAGGGAGGACAATAAAAAAGCAAAAGAAGAGAACCTATCACATAACATCACCCAAACCTCTGGTATCGCACATATTCAGCATGTTATTTTAAACCTCACTGTAGGAACACTTACAGTCAACAGTTCCAACTTACTTTGTGAGCATAAGCAAGTTCTCAGGGTCATGGATGAATGGCTTAAAAGGGATCGATGCCACAGCTTTGCAGTGATCTTTCTGGGCACTTGCAGGAAGGGTGTACCTCTGTATTTGTATACGACTACCATTATCTGGGTGAAAGCTGCACCAAACAAGCATGAATTCAACCAAAACATTTCATAAAACAGGGATCTCTATGTAGAGGCATTAAATTTATAAAAGCAGCAGAAGCAGATTTCAGAGGGACTTCACTGGATTACAGACTGATGACATTGGTGTTACAATTTCAGTGGAAGCCTTGCTTGTTTTAGTTATTGTCGGACAGAAAAGGACAATTTAGAGAAACTACAGAGCTTCTGTATTGCCTCGGCTATAGGACTGATCCCTAAATACAAAGGTTACCTACCCTCAGATGCAATACCAGCCTGCAGCGTGGCTTTCTGAGCACAGTTCCAATGACTGAGACACTGGTGCAGTTAGCTGCATCCAAACTAGCGTCAAATCAAACAAATAAAAACACAGAACGCAGGAAAAAATTGACTTTGGAAGTCTGGCAGTTTCTGTATGAAATCTTAGCCACCTGTCTAGTATGCATAGAGAATGTTTGAAAGGTATTTCCATGACTTTGGCTGAACCTCTCTCCCAGGCTAGGTACCAAAAATCGTGACAAGACAGTAATTCAGAGGGACAAATACAAAACTAACGGATCTGATAAGTCCAAAATAGTAGTCCCTTTGTGTTGTGCTACTTAAACAAAGACCACAGCCTCTTCACTTTGAATAATCTGGTTGTTCTTAAGTTAAAGGGAAACACACTGTGTCTGAGGAAAAAGACACATCACAATGCTTCATTTTGCAGTATCATGGGATCCTTGATCTTTACACCAGCATAATTAATATATATTAGTTACATGTGAAAAGGCATCAGCTATATGTGACTAACTTTCAGGACTTGAAAACAAATTTCTGGAGTGGAGAAACTCTTTTGGATCTAAATGCCATTTCCGTTAGTTTTATT
Organism: Egretta garzetta; assembly: GCF_000687185.1. Lineage (NCBI taxonomy): Eukaryota > Metazoa > Chordata > Aves > Pelecaniformes > Ardeidae > Egretta > Egretta garzetta. The sequence continues at coordinate 743,947 of NW_009259683.1, forward strand.
TTTTTAAAGATGTATTTTCAACAATGAAACAGTCTATGAAACAAATCGTTCTTACACAGTTAAGTTGTTCATTTTTCCAAGCCAAAGCTCTGCAAAGACTGGGGAAAAGCCACCAGTCTGCTATGATTAGCCGAGTGCACAAGAGCACAATTAGTTCTTACTCGCTGACAGAAGGATTGGATGGAAAAAGGAAACGCAGGTGGGTGAAATACAAAATGAGGTGTCCTAATAGAGCGTGATGACATTCAGATGGAGTTTTCTAAAAATGTCATACATCTTTTAACAAACTTGGGTGATAAAGGTATAGTTTTATCTAGTATCTGATCATACCCACACTATTTCATATATAAAATCTGAGTACATACACATGCAAATGTGTATATATACAGACACACAATCTGTACGCTTCCATAGATGTACTAACTCAGTTCAGTAGCAGTTAAAATGAACAGCTACTGCAACCATAACACTGCACAAGTGCAGAAAGACCACCTTGGATTGATAAAAAAGAATTAGCCCACTTCAACCCGTTTGCTTAGATATTTGTTCAGATCACACACACTCTTACACAGTCTTCCACAACAGCAGATCTAGAATCATATTATCACTTTGTAGCAAATTATTTTTGCTACAAAATTCTGACAAGAAATACGATACTGCAGCACTGACCCCAGCTAACACCTTTTGCTCTCAGTCACAAGAAGTTTGGCCTTACCCTTTATACCACGGGGATTAACTGTGGCAAGTCAGCGTTATTCTTGGAGTCTGTTTTGCCTGCGCTTAAGAGACTTTCCCATGTGTGCTTCTCCTGGGTGATGCAATGTACTCTGTCAATTTTTGCAAGTCAAGTTAAACGTGGAAGAAAAGGAAAGTTGATTTTACAATAATTCTTTTCCATACAGCTCATTTTTGTGCATTTAGGGAATGGAAAGATGGCGAAAGTAAACAGAAAATAACCCTTTACGTTCTCAGAAATACAACTGCACTCTGGTAAGTGAATGCAAAAGGGGTGTTTGCACACACGTGGCCTAAACGCACCGCTCGGAAAAAGCAGATCTGATGCAACACTGTTCCCTTAAAGCTGTTGTGCAGATAGTATCTAGTGGTTTAAAAATTTGTAAGTTATTATTAATTACCTCATAATTTGCAAAATGAAATAGTGGGCAAAGTAAAAACCAAGCTAAAAATCTATTTTATTTCAAACTCGAAGTCTGGCAGCTACATTGTATTTTCATTTGTCTTGAACGATTCACCTACTGCGAAACACATATTGAGAGGTGCTATTTAGAGCCCTCCTTACTGTAAAGGATTTACCTTTAACTGCTGGCAAAATCCAAGCACACATTCCCCTCCTGAGCATCTTTTCATCTTTACAGTTTGTTTCTGTTCCTTTATCCAAGTAGAGCAGACCCCCAACAAGTACCTGTGCCTCCCCAGCACAGGATACAGAACGAAGGCAGCTCTGGCTCAGTGGCGACCGAGGTCAGGTATCTTTCTGAATAGAGTGGAAAACAAGATCTAAGCTATGCAAGCTCCAATTAAAGCAGAGAAATGGCTTAAGCTAAGAAAAACCTATTAAAAACATTTTAGCTGCTGTGACCAACGTGGATGAAAAGTTGTGATAGAGGCTGCCCAGTGGCTGTTGTGCTGTTTTCACACCCTTTTCCCACTAGGGAGAAGAATGATCAAGAGACTCATCATCTCAACAAGTACTCTTACCGTAAACAGCTAGTGTTGAAAGACAGACCCTTAATAAATATACACATTTAACAATTTTACTCTTGAGACACGCAGTTCTACCACATACCAAAAGAGGTGCAGAAAGAATAAAAAAAATATAGGATTATTTAAGCCCTTGTTTTCTTCAGTATTATGTGTAAAGAGAACCTTGAGCACACAAAATAAATCACCTTTCATAATCCTGTGAGGGTCTTAAGGATGCACACGGGATTGATTCCCTATAGGCATGCAAGTATTAAAAAACCCAAAGCAGTTCAACAGACCTCCCCTCACCTAGATCAAAGTCTTACTGCACATGCATTTACCTTTTTCCTTTCTTTGTTTGCTGTATGTTCACTTGCTCTACAATTGTTGAAATTTCTTAAAATCAGGGGACTGTAACAGCCAAACCAATGCATGGAGAAGACAAAAAACCCCAATCCTCCCACCAAGGAAAAGTCCCCAGCACAGCATGCCCTAGCCTTTCTTACACTGTGAAACAAGATAATAAATATGAGTAAGGAAGCAACATGAATCTGTGCATGGCACTATTATTATTTTTAAACAAACAGTCTATATGTTTGCTTTTCATTAGCTCCCTGTGGTGGCAAAACTATAAATGTAGAAGTTAGAGACATAAAGGGAAAACATGAAGTAGCCAATAGCAAAGATTTCAAATACACTTACACAACCACACTGTTTGTTTTACAGCTGCTTTACATAACAATAAAAATGTAATATACTGTGGGGGTTTTGGCAGTGTGTAGAGAGACAGCATCAAATGGCAATAACGGAGTAAGCACAAATGATCTCTTTGGAACAATTAAGCAATCTTAGAAGCAGCACTATGTCCAATAGCTAATGGGTCCAAAGAGACAGAAAGGTCAAAAGTGTGAGTTTCTCCCTACTCACCAGAGATCACATATATGACCCTTTAGAAGAGAGGATAACCTCATAATCATATTATATAATCCCTACTAGAGAATAAGCCCATATAAAACCCAGTACACTGAACAAAAAGATCTTTCCTTCAGAAGCCAAAAGCAAGATGCACTCTTCCATCCGGCTGCCTCAGCATAATTAATAAATAAAAAAAGCAAGCAAAAAAAACCCGCTTACCCTCTTTGTGTATAACCAGCTGAGAAAAAGAAAATCACTGGCTATACATAAGACAGTAAGGTGCTCATGTAGTTCAGTAAAGAGTTTGGCACTTTTTAAGAGGGAATGGGTAAACGATGTATATTGTACACCAAAACCCACAACTATTCTAGTGACCTTGCAGTCTAGTAATATGAACAGGGACATACAAACCCACTTATTTCTGGACACAGTTCATTCACTAGCTTCAGCAAGGACTGAAATTTAGCACTTGACCTAGTGTGTCACTAGGATATGACACATTATCTTCCGTGAAAGCCAATCTAAGCAAACATCACAGTTCCATTACTATTTTAATATCCAGAAAACGAGATTGTCCCTCTGAAAAGAAACCATTTGCTAAAACAGCAACTAGATGAATTTCCAGATGTGTTATTCAATGTGTACATGACAAAGATTAGTAAAAATACTGGTGAAAGGAATCATGCATTTGCCTGGTGTACAGCTGTCTGCTGTGTAAACACTCATACAGGCTGACCTACTGCACGTCAGATATCCTCATAACCCCAAAGTGAAGTTTAGATGCATCCTCTTGACTAGAAACCTTTCAAGGTAATAAAATACACTTTTCCAATGATCAAGGAATACCACATAAAGAAAGATGACAAATGTAAATTCTTATGTTACCTTGCACTCAGGATTATCCCAATCGACCACTTAAGTACTAAAAAAAAAAAAAAAATCTATATACACATTCAGTAGTTTAGCTGATCACTGATACTTCATTTGCAGGTAAATTAATATGACAAGAAAGGTTTTGTCTGTATTTTTCAATTCCTCATAAACATTTTCTTTCTGTCAACGGGAGAACCTTGCCTCTTCAGTTCCCTGCAGGCACGGGCTGCAGACTTTGACAGATGTAATGGCTTACTGCTGAAGGATCAGTGCAGCCATCAGGAAAGAGAAGGGGCCAGAACCTGCTCAGCTCAGCAGGGTAAGGAGGCAGAAGACATGAGCATCGTTCCTTACAGGCCTGTGACGGCTGGCAGGAAGAAGCAGAAAGAGGCCCAGCTCCCTGGACCAGAACAGGCACACTAGCTCTCTTTCACAGAACTTACACCATGCTGGTGACTTGGGATACGTTGGATTGTAATGAAGAGAAAGCCTTGGAAAGAAGTAGAGATTGAGCTGAGAATCTGTGCAAGAGACTGGCAGGTTTACTAGTGGAAATGGATCTGGCAAAATGCATTTTTTCCCCCTGTTGTTCTCTGCTTTTAAAGGTCACATCTAACCCCACCCTATCTTTTCACTCTTCCCTGGTGTGTCAGTTGAGCCATCAACTCTAGCTCCATCCTTTTTCCTCCCGTTCATTCTGAATCAATGAAGACCACTGCAAACAGAACAGACTTCACTAGGTAACAGCCAAGTCTCCCTCCCAGATCCAGACCCCAATCAGCACTCCTCCCTTATCTCACTTTAAGCCAGGCTGTGAATCGCTAACAAATCCCATCCAGCTGTTCAGCCAGCCATGAGAGAGGTCACAGCACATCCCCATTTACCCTCAGCCCTTTACTCTGCTGCTACAGCTTACGGCTGGACCCTGCCAGTTCATCACGTGCCCGCTGCCAAGCGTTACCATACAAAGGCTCCACTATCCCATCACCTGGTTTGCAGTCTTTCCTGACAAAATCCAGCACTAGTTATTAAATGTGTCCTACATGGCTAGCTCCGTGCTACTTGGCACAGCAGCGAAACAGGCACCTGAACAATCTCAACGTTAAATTGTTTGTCTGAACTTTACATCTCCCCATAAATAAGACTTACTACGAAAAACAAAGCAAAAATCCTCAGAAAGCAATGTAGAAAGTACAGCTTGCACCATCTATGGGTTAGAAAATTTGCATTTTCTGTGGAAAAAACAATGTACAAGACATAACTGATACATTACAAACCCTCAAATGTAACATAATATTTATAGTCATTAGGAGTTAAGTACACACACTGAATACTAAGTACTTTAAATTGGAATGTCTCAGCACATGTAATAGCTTTGCAATTTAACTAATATTTCCCTAACAAATAGTTACAGACCTCCTAGTTATTGAGGTGGAAGGTGAAGTAGGAGCACAAAGACAGCAAAGAAAGAGATTAGCTGTTGGACACCTTTATTAGTTCTCTGTCACTATCCAGGAAAAGAAAAAACCCAACACTAATATATCTCAAAACACATTATCCCATTACAATGTAGTAATATCACAAAGTAACAGCTGTGATAACCTTGATGTGCATAAAACCGGAAAATAACCAAATCACATATTCAAGATAATACAATAGCTGCTGAATAAAACAACTCGCTTATTTACCTCAATCAGATAAGGAAAAAAAATAATGCAATGTCGCAACATAAGCAGAACTTCATTTTTGGGGGGAAAAGGGGATAGGGAAACATCTACAAGCCCAAGGACTAAACCTACTTTATTATTAAAGAACATTTAAACATAGCTGGAAATTTACATACCACTTTGCAAACACAGACAAAAATGAAAGAAGTCCTTTGCCCTGAAAATTTTACAGTCTAAATTCAGCAAGACAAGCGCATGAAGGTTAACCCTTCACAAAAGCAAGGAGAAGTGGCTGAGTGACAGGAAACGAGAGCTTGCTTTAAACAGCAAAGCATAAAAAGCAGAGAGGCCAGAACTGTTCCATAAAGGGCAGAAGTTGAACATTTTATGTGGGTAAAAGTGATGTCAAGTGGAACAAGGGGAAACAATCCATTCCCCTTGCACCCCTGCAGCACCCACAGCCACTGGATTAGGGATGCTAAAGGGTACATCCCTGAATTCTCTCTTCCAGTCTATTTACAGACCTGTTGCCCACGAATTTGTTCAGCCCATTTTTGAGCGTGCTGATACTATTTGCCACCACGACCTCCTGCAGGAACAGCTTCCAGAATTCTACTGGGTAGGAGGACTTAATCTGTTCTAAAATGATCTCTTAGCAGTTTCAGTAATTATCTGTGTTTCTAGCATTATGGAATTCACTGAATAACACTTCTTGTCATGCTTCTCCTCCAGCTGCTACAAAAGCAAGGTGTGCTCTTTTGGGAGATGCAGGTTCACAGGGCCTTCAACAAATTAAATTTGCAACTTCCTATCTTTAATACTAGTCTATGTGACTGGGATTGATTGCATTGCAAGTGATTTTATTTTTTAAACTTTCCTACCTTTTTTGCTTGCTTACTTGTTTCTCCCCTTTCTGCCCCCTCTCTCTTTCTATGCCTGCCTTTCTCTCCCCACTGCTCCTTTCTTGCTATTACTCTCCTAATTTTCTTCTCCTGTTCCTCACAGTGGTTTTTCCACATCTCACTCATGCACTTCTAAAGATACAGGAGGCCAGTCCACGGCTCAAGAGCCACATGTAGCTCATGCAGCAGTTCAAGGAGGCCTGCAAAGATACAGTTGGGCACGTGTTACATGTATTCTTCAAGGTATAGTAGGTTGCATCTTCTTGATTTACAGAGCATTGTAAACAGTGTAAGACTGTATAAACATGTTGACTTTATTGCTATAAGAATATTTTGCCTCCCAGGTTGGGGTGTAATGCAAGCAGCACAGCAAAAACTACTGTTGCAGCTTGCAGGCTTGCCTGTTTTAAAAATTCACTCATGCCCAAGAAGAGGTTGGCCCATGGATGGCCCTCCCCATTCTTTCAAGAGGAAGATGCCCCGTCTCTTCTGCTCCTTATAGAAGGCAATAAGAAAGCAGAGCTAAATTGCTGGAGCAGAGAAAGAATCAGCCTGTCTCTGCTTCCACCTTTGCTGCAACTGTTGCAGCAACCAGTGCAAAATTGTCTCAGCCACCCTGATGGGCCATCTCTCTCTGTTGTCCCTTACAGTCACTGTTAACACCTTGTACAATCTTGCTGTCCATAAAATAGTAACACCCTTCTGCCTGGAGTGGTTTTATGTCCTTTTCCATTCCTCACCTGCAACTCATTCATTCTCCCAGTCTTACCAATGCCTGCAATCTGATTAACCTCCTAACGGGAGCAAGGGGATGGAAAAAAAAATGGAAAAATGCTGTTCTAAAGAAAGCATTAAAATTTCACAAGAGACTTCAATCCTGGGATGTAACTGAAGACAAGCAGCAGGGCAGCTGAAGGCCTGGCACTAGTTACACTCAGAGCCTTGATCTCCTAGGTCACTCTTGTCGCTACTGTACATCTTCGTGCCCCATTTCCTAGATCGCGAGGGTGCTGTTGAAGTTCGAACTGAAGTAGGAAGGGAAGTATAGCCACAGCTTTAATGCAATGGAGAACTCTAGTCAGATTCATGGTATTTTGAGATTTTATGTGGCACAGCTATTTAAAGCCTTCAGCCGCTTCCCTCTCTGCCACAGACCCCCAAGCGTAAGCAGGCATAAATACTTCTATCAGAAGCCAAAGCACTACAAAACATGATGAGATTCGCAAATTGAGAACAAAACCAAAACTAGATAATTCTTATTGATAAACTACTTACAAGGAAGTCAAGGAGGACACCAACTATAAATGCTTGCATGCATCACCTAATTTACCTCCTTTAAAAAGGTTACCAAGACATACAGGAAATAATGTGCAAGTACAGTACTACAACAATCAGTTTGATTGATCAGAAACTTCTGATGAAATGACCTTTTGTGGTATACTGCAGTATTGATATAATTGCTTTCAAACTAGGTTACTACAACAGTGCGCATTTTAGCAATCTTTCAAAACCATCTGCAAGAGTTAAATGCGAATTAAATATATTGCACTTCCACCACCACTTACGGGCCACTTCTCAGAGCAGTATACACTTGTGCACAATACCAAATAACACAATGAAAGTTTCTAGAAGTTGTCCACTTGAAAATTTCAAACATACGACATATCCATAACAGTTATCACCTAAATTAGCACCTTAAAATTTCAGTGAAGACATTCAAACTACATGCAAAACCTTTGAGACAGTTACCCTGACAGGACTCCTTGTGTAACGATCACTACTGTCCTGAAACGTTGCTGCTGTCTCCAAGAACTCTGACAAAGTTCCGAGTCCATACTAGAAGTATTTTTCTTCTTCTAGTCAATGAATTTATCGTGAAAAGACACCTTCGACTTCAGAATTAATTTTTAATGTTGTGGGTCTTTCCACCTCTGTGTGCAACTCTCTGCAGGATCCCAGCCATCAAAAGAAAGAAAAAAAGACCCCCACACCCCTCTCATGATTTCTTCTTAACAGACACTGGAATTAGCTTCAATGGCAAAATCCTATTGCTCAGATACCTGTAGCAGAAATAGTATTAAATATTAGCAGTCCACCTGCCTCAGGAAGCATCTCCCCTCTAGCCCACAGCATTTAATCCTGCCTTTACAATTCTCAGTACCAGTTCAAGATTCTC
>NW_009259683.1:752201-762815 GCF_000687185.1 Egretta garzetta
ATTACACTGATACAAAGAAAGTGCAAAATACTTCTAACTAACATGCTGATTTGGTTTATGCTAACTTTTGACTCTAAAAGGTGAAGCCTTTAGAGGAATCAAGCCTTCAATTCTGCACTGATTCACAGAAATAGAGAAGCAGAGAAATTTAACAGGACTCTACATCATTAATCGTACAACCTCTTTAATCCAATTACTTTGTATTTTCTCTTAAACAAATGAACTGCCAAAACTTGGCCTGGACCCAGTTCTCAGAACAGCTCAACTTAATCTTACCTGATCTATATTTTCAGTTGTGAAATCATGGAAGAGACTGGAGGGAGCGTGGGGAATCAAACACTATATCTGCCCGGAGCTACAACCTGCATGCCCCACTCTCCTTTTCTCACCCACCTCCCATCCCAGGGAGTCCAGGTTAATAAAGAAAAGAACATTGCATATTGGATGTTGCAAGTTAAGCATACACATCTGTGATATATTCTCCTGGTAATGTCAATTAGCCCCTCATGCACAGAAAATATGTATTAAATGCACTGTATTAACCATTACACTTCCCACAAATGCCTTGGAAGACCAATTGCATGTTGCTGAAATTTGCAAGTTGGCAAGAGAAACAAGAAAACCCCTCTGAATTCCAGAGTGTACAGTGTTTATTTTGACAGTTGTAGTTTATTTATAGTACTTGACAATACATGTTCTCTAGTTCATCTTGTAAAATAACAAAGTTGGTATTCAGACCTCCACTGTTAAGCCTCAGAGGGAAAAATAAGTATAAACTTATTTCATTCAAATAAACGTACAGATTGGCAAGATTCTACTATAATGACTAAATTACATCATTAATTTAAGCTAGTTTAAAGCACTTTCTTTGCTGGAGAAAGCATAGCCCTTAACTCTGTGATGAGCAAGTCTGCACAGATGTGCAATAATCTCTTAACCCATTCACATAAAAAGATATCTTCTTTTCGCTTAGTACATTAAATACGTTTACAGAGGAGCTGTATGGAAGGCTGGTCTGTCACGTACAATTACAGAAGAGTGCAGGCAGAGGCTGCAGAAGTTTTGCTATGCACTAACTCACCAATAACCCTAATCCATCAACACAACTTGTACCGGTGCAAGTGAGCTCCGTCTCCATTCCCAGTACAACCCCCTTCGGCAGCAGGGCCAAAGTTAACATCTTGTCAGATGGCATCTTATCGGTTCTCAAGACCAACCCATTCTTCAGAAACCACAAAGCTCCCAGTCACTAGCAACCTGCCCACGTTGAAATCCTCAAACACAACACCATCCCCTACCACTTCTAAATCCCCTCGACTAGCCAGTTCTCCGTGGATAATTTTGTCTTCATATAAAAAGACAAGATAGATTCAAGCCCTTAAAGTATGAATACTCCACACAGTGTTTCCCTTTATGTCTATAAAATACCATATATATATATATATATAAAATGAATACTTCTTAAAACAAAACCAGACATATAACCTGCTGCTATACACATATTGAATATAAAACCCTAGACAGACAGAGTTGGAATACAACCGAAACAAAACCAAATTAAAGACTGCATAACCAAGAGGAAATATTAGAATTTGTCAGATAAAACACATACGCAGCATCATAAACACAGTTGCACAGTGCCCTCCAAGGGCAGCAAAGCTGAAATTCAAATAATAAAATTAAGTGGTATACAAGACAGTGCGCACAGAAGGGATTTCAGTCCTCTTTGTTCTTAGCCATGATACAATTTCACAGCCGCTCTCCAAGATTCATCGTTCCAATGTTTGGCATGCAAGAGCACAGAATGCAGTTCATTTGGGAATTACTGAGCCAGGATGTGCCAAACAAAATCTACCCCAGCATCAGCCAGCTCCTGCCACAGCGTCCGAGCAGCCTGGCCATCAAAACGTTTCTGATTTCTAAAGGGAGTCAATAAATAAAACCCAGAAATATCTTCAGAAAGGTGAATTCCTGCAATATTAGTTAATCAATCCACAGCAAAGAAGCTGCTCCTGTGCAGATATTGTCTGAGTACGTCAGGCAGAGGACTTCGCCTGCAGGAGCTGCTACCTACACATGCTTCACATTCACCGAGTGTAGAAATGGTATTGTTTTTATGGTTTGCAAGCTAGACCATACACAGCTGCAGAGGATCTCTAAATTAGTTAATACACCGTTTCAAAAGGAAGAGTTATTTCTCCAGGGATCATGTGCCAAACAAAGGGGGGAGGGAATGCTGAACCACTGGTAGTTTATATGACAAAAGATATTTTTCAACTACACACAGCACTAATTACGAAGGTCCTTCCTAACCTACAGCTGGAAACTTCTCACAGAAAACACTCCCATTTCAGAGAAACGGCACGAGGGGAGAAAAAAAAAAAAGGTGCTAAAACCACTTTTGCAAGCTGATAATTTTCATTAAACATGATCTGCATTTTTTATTTCTACAAGGAAGTAAAACCTAGCATTTGTGTCATTCTTGCTCTAATAATTTGACTGTGAACATTAAAATAAAACAAACAAAAAAATCTTACTGAAATTAAGATTTTTAATTACAAATTCTAAGGCCAGAAAGTTTATGCTAGAAAACGGATATATTGAGGAAGGACTACTCCAAGCATGAAAATAATAAAACCAACACCGATATTATAGTTTAACAGTGACAGTCCATCCTTAGATAATACACTAGATTTAAAAGCAAAAGCACTTAAAGCATTATTAGAGTTGGAGGTATTGAGAAAAATACATTTGCAAAAAATTACAAGCACCATAAAAACAAATGTAATCAAAACAGACTTTCATGGTATGTAGATGAAATATATTAATTATAATATGAAACTATTGAGTTCAAACCAGCCTTTGAGCCACATATTTTCTGCAGACTTCTCTCTAGCCAAGAAATCTTAATTCCACATTGCAAAGTTTTGAAAACTATGAATATTCCACACATTATAGCAGAGAGCATTTCTCCCCACCATATATATTGAGGCATAGATTTATTAAGTGCTGACAGTTAACTTTCACAAGACTCTCAGGGAGATCTGGCCCTTATTCGTTGAATTTACAAAAACTGAGCTGAAGGAGCCAGGAAACACAAATGTATTTTATTATTATTTAAATAATGAATTTGTGATAGCATTTCACTCTGAAGCAATAGTAAGCCTTGCAGGCAAATGCCTCATTCAGTAAAGATCTGAAAATTATTTTTGTTTAAATAACAGCTGGTCTTGCCTATCCGGACTTAAATGAGTCATGTGGAGACAAACTTGCTTCAGTTTGGGTAAGAAAGATTAAAAAACATTAATTCTAGTTAATATCCATTTTGGTCCCTCTACACAGATGGGAAAAATAATGTTCAATTACCATGCTTACATACAGCCAATACCAGACACCCAGTAACGCACAAATCCAAAGCCCTGCTCACAACGCAACCGAGGCGCAGAGCTCCCGCAGAAGAGCTCAGCTGTGGGTTACCCCGAAACAAAGGAGGTTTACATCCATTCCTCCGCTTTGCCACAGACTTCCTGCGTGACCTTGGACAAGCCACTTGTTTTTTTGTGTGCTGCAGCTCCCCATCCCTAAAACGTTTTCCCCCATTTATTTCATAATCTCACAGCAATTAGCAGATTTACTATCAGGAGATGTTTAGATACAGAGGTCAAATAAATGACATAAAGAGAATAAACAGTACTTAAGTTCTGTTAAAGCTTTCAAAACCTTGTCACAGTGACAGAAGGAAAGCTTTGGCACAATACAAGTGTTATCTACAAACAAAGATCAGGTCTGCCTACGTAGCAAGATGGAGCCTTATTTTGACATCTGCAGAGAGACGCGGGCGCAGACTTCCATGACCCAACACACAGACACGACATACTCCTCTATCACCAACATGTAGAGAAGACCAAAAATCTAGGTACCTTCTTTGAGTTCTAAAACGAGAGTTAAAACTTCCTGATACAATACAAAGTAGGAAGAGAAATCACCAGGTACCCTTTTAAAAGGTTTGAAACACTTCAGGTCCAAACAGTTAACTCTCCAATTCATATTAACCACTAACCACCCTTTGAACTCGAAAGCCACAAGTTTCATAACTCAGTATTAATATCAGAAGTCAAATCACCTCGCAGACAACAGAAAATTAAAGACCTCTGGAGCAACAGCTTACCGAAAACAATGAAGAAGGCAAGAACTACTCAGAAGTAGCTGAACGCTACCCGTACACTACACTAGGACACTTATGAGGACAGCATTGCCTCCATCAGAAATCCACAAATTTGAAAAGTGTATTAAATACGCCTTTTTAGAAAATGTCTTCAAGTCCAAAAAATCTACTTTTTGAATGCAGGCCAAACATACACTGTTTCCACGCACATATTCTGCACCTCTCTACAAGTGACTGTACTAGCCTGTGTAAAATCAAAATCACAGCCTGGGGAGGGAGACATAAGGGGCAAAGGGACTATGCGGGATGATGAAGCAGTCAATGAGAGATGAGCACCGGTAAGCATTTGGGGGACACAGGCAAGCTATGGAAAACCAGAAGCAAGGAAACTAGTGAGGGGAGAGGAAGTTCTGGGATAAACTTCCCCTCATATTACCCACATATGTGTAAAACCCACACAGCTGCTCAATCACAGGGTGTTGAGTGTGTTTGGGGTCTGGTTCAGGTTGGGGTTTTTTTGTTTTGTTTTGTTTTTTTTAACAGATAATCTGTGGGTTACACACATGAAAATACGGTCACTGCAAAAATAAAAATGAAACTAATTTGTTTTTAAGCTATTTTGTTTGAAATATCAAATGTTTTTCATTATTTGTAATTGCATCTTATATGTGGTGTTTTATAAGAAGAAAAATAAAACAGTTCTTACTAAAAATCATTTACAACCTAAAGCTTTTTCTTTCAATATGCAGAGCTGCTGTTAAATGTCTTGAACTCCCATTACTGCAATAAGACTGGAAGAAGCACAGCACTTTGCAATGAGGCCAAAAATTAAAGCACGGCTAACAATGAACTGCTATTGAACATGGGCACGGCACAGGGGAAAACACAAAGACAGTGGTGAGGGGTATAAGAACACACATCCAGGAGAAAATAAGAATATTGCATTTCCAACATAACACAGGATACACTTTTGGACGCACATTCTCAAATGTGACTTCTGAGACTTTGGCACCCGTAAAGCTGGCAGCGAAATAGGTAGTACCTGGTATTATACACAGCTCCCCGAATATGTACATTTCGAGATTAGTCTTGCAGGAGAGAGTGAGATGCCCAAAAGCAAAGGACTGCCCCCCCACTAGTGACACCTGAAAAAAGTCTGTAGAGGCACAAAGGCAGCAGAGAGATGAGGGGCTGGAGGTCAGAGGAAAGGTGAGGATAGGCAAAGTCATGAAGGCAGGAAATTGAAACTGAGTTCTGGAACTATGTATTTAATACCTCCCTCACAGCATGCTAATAATGTTCATACGAACGGGAAAAATAAAAAAAAATAAAGGAAAGCAGTGACACTGTTAGCAGGCTTCCCCAGAGCAAATTTTGGCAATGTTAAACATCATGCAGCAACCAGAGTTTCTCACTTGCTTAATCTCCTCACACTCTCCAATTGACTATTTCTATTTCTTTTTCCACAAGAGGTGAACTTTCCCCGTGACTGCGATAGCTGAAACTCATCTCATGGTTGCGGCAATCAGCACCTGCCTACCCTTTTACAAACCAGCTGCTACAGAAGCAAACTCCCGGTGCCTGACTGTGCAATCGGAACCTCGTTAGCCATAAGCGGAGCTGTTCTCCTTCACTCTCAGCGCTACCTTTACTGAAGTAAGATGACTTCACCCCAAGATGAGCAATACCAAAACTCCTTTGGTCACACACACACAAACCCCTCCATTCACATTTTCCTACCTATTAACATATTCAGAGACAGTAACAATTACACCAGTTTCATGTATTATTTGCAAGAGTTGCCAGCCTTCACTGTCACTCATTTGAAGGTCGGAAGGAACGCAGAATACTTCTGATTGCATTATGGGCGAAGATTAATCACCACTACTTGTGCTGTGAACTAATTTTTACCATTAGAAGTATTTATAAAGGCTGAAACAACACAAACTTAGTATGTGGGCCTTGAAGTGCATTATCCTCAGTGGTTTATGTAATTAAAAAAAGAAAAAAATCAAAACCACATTCTATTTTGACAGGTGGTCTGCTAGCTCATCTTTACCTGTGAATGATGCCAGTTGAAACAAGGACAAATTAGGGTTCTAATATTATTTACGCAAACCTTCGGATGAAACCTGCAATCTGACATACTCATATACTATCGTGACTTCTGGATAGATTTGCAAAGTTCAGACCGCAGTCCCAGCAGCTTGATCATCCAGACTCAGTTACCTACAAAGCAAGCCACAGTGCCTTTCTGAGCTGTGCTTCTGGGTTTCTTTCCCATGAAAATCAGGTTATGGTGGGAGGAGGGAAAAGCAGGTGGACTTCATCCTGACACAGGACCTGAACCAGGATGCAGACAGGACGGACACCTCCAGCCCAAAAGGTGGAAACTCTTGTGATATTCAGGTAGTCATTACTATCACTAAAACAATATTGTCACAGCTAAAGATTTCAGAGCTCATCGGTTATCTTCCAGACAGCACAAAAACCTTAGCATCAGCATAGACCTCTACTCACATGCCTCATCCCATCCCTCCTTTCATTAATGATGATCCTGGGGACTGGTACTGAAAGGGTGGCTCTGGACCTGTCAGGCTAACTCTCGTGCTAATGCCTCCCTGCAGACTAACAGCGGCAAAAAGCTTCAATAAAAGGGTTCACGTGCATTTGTGGGTGGCAACTCAGTACTAAAAAGACCAACTTAAATAGTTATTTATAAACAGAGTTTTCTCTGATTTCTACTATTACCAACACCGAAAGGCCTCAAACCTCAGCCACAGCAAGACAGGAACAGAGTTGTGCTTTGGCAACTACAGCATAGACCAGACCAAAAACCGCTTTCCTCTCAAATGAACAAGCACAACCAAAGATGTTACACTACTACTGCCTCCTCTCCAAATGCAAAGAGGCTTGGGCCACCATGCAATGAACCAAATCAACCTGCTAGATGTTTTAAACAAACAGTACAAGTTTCTAAAACATACTTAAAACCAAGCTGCTCTATAAAGGGCAACAGAATATCCCTGTTTGTTATTTCATCAGCTAACATGTGTGCTCCCGTAGGGCACCCACTGAGCAACAAATTCACGCTTCTCCTCCACTGCAAGTTACCGTTCACAACAGAACTCTCTGAGCTAAAAAGCTCGTAGCATTTTACTATTCTCTGCTTCCTTGGCAGGGCTCTTATTTATATAAGATTAGTGCAGTCAGGCATTAGATTTATAAAACAGAAAAAACAAACAAGGAGAAAGTTTTCACGCTCTTCTTTATAGGGCAGTTTCGGAAACATACACACAAAGCACTATAACAGATTGAAATGCAATTTAAAAAAAAAAAAAAACAAAAACAAAAAACCAAAACACAAGACAACCCTCAAAACAAACAGAAAACTCTTATCAAAACACATTTAATCTCTGAAAGCCCCCCTACCTGGAAACTATTTAAAAGTCCTCCAAGCATTCACAAAAGTACTGTCAGCCACCTGAAGAGCCATTCCTCTGCTCTGTCCCGAGCCTCTGAGGACAGCTACAACACGCACAGGCACACTTCAGCCCCTCACCTTCCCCCACCCTCCTCAGGGAAGGAATCGACACCAACCTGCAGTTGGGAGGTGGATCTAAGGTGATGTCAGCCAATTCCTTCTGAATCCTGTGGCAATAAAAGCAAGAAAGAACAAAGGTAAGTCACTGTGTGGGATGGCAGTTAACACATACGCCTCACAGACATACTGTCACCGCCAGTTTGCAGCACCACAAAAGAGAGGGCCACTCTCAGCTGCAGCCTCCCACCCAGTCCTAACGCACTAAGCAGGACAGGCCCCCTGTTACAGAGACGGTCCTAAAAGCAGACAGGCACTGAGCTCTGAACCCAGCCAGGTGCACTGTTGTATGCTCCCATGAAGATGCCAGCCACACAGGGGCAGTGGAAAAGACTGTCTGCTTTACTCTGCCAGCCAGCCTGTAAATGAGGGAAAACCTCTGCAAATGCAGCGCACCAAGCGCTAGGAGGAAACAGCAGTCTGAAAAGGAATTTTGTCTCGCCGGATTGAGAGAAACAGTCATTGCCAAATTGGCTCTCCCCCTCTCCCCCCCAGCTTTCCATCACCATCCTGAGAAAAAACACCAGCCCCAAGGGAGCGAATAACTGCGCCATTCCCAAGGACACTTAAAGGAAGGTGAATATCTCTTCCCCAGGCTCCTGCACATTCCTGCCACCTTCAGTTCTCCCCTCTCTTCACCCTCACGAGCCACACAACATCCCCACATCCCCTCCCTCAGGACTCCAGACGCTCCCTCGCTTCACCACGTTCCGACAACACCCTGTCCTCCCAGCCCAGACTATTCTGGGCTCACACTGCTTTTGCCACAAAATGCCCAACCAGCTATCAACCCCTTCCCTGGAGTCCCATTACTGTCACTCAGGCTTCCCCTCCAGATTTCCCCACCCAGCACTCAAGTCTGCCTGCCTCCTCCTTTAAACTCAGCCAGCATCTTCTGCCTCTCTTCCACTTGTCATACACGAGAACCTCAGCCTTTTCACATTAGGCAGTTTACAGTCGCCTTTTTAAAATAGTTAAGGGCGTGACATATAAACACCGCTTGCCACTATCTATGTCAGTTTGCCATGGAAACCTGCTGAGTGGAGATCTGGAATGACCAAAGTGCCTAAATTCTACAAAGCCACAGAGAACTTAGTTGCAAGGACGGGGCATTTGCCTAAAACCCCAGTTGCTTTTGACGCCTACAGATGCAACCTCTCTGTGCTGCCTGGTAAAGCTGTTCAGTGAGATGGTTTGTTATTCTTACTGAAGTACTGCAAGTTTGCTTGAAAACTTCCCTTTGCCAGCTTAGTTCCCTGGAGCAGGATGGTGCTGAATTCAGGTGAAACACAGAATAAATAAGAAAGAGTAACAATTTATTTTTTTAAAAAACTGAGTGGCTCCAAGAGTCTGTCCAGGTGAAGAAAACTGACTGACGCAGCTGGAATTACTATTCTATGCAGGCATATGTAGACATTATTCTGGAATAAAAATGATTTCATTCTCAAAAAAAAACCCCAACCCACCCGGCGCTGTGAGCAAAGACTATTTTAGAGCAGAATGTCCACGGTGGACGTGCTGTGGATTATTTATTCTAGTCAACATCCAACCATACACAGAAAATTCAATATAAGTGATGAGCAGACAGAAAAACAGTAATGTATTTGGTGGAAAAGATTTGGGGCTCTATTACACCACTTGCACTGGAATGCACGCCCCCAGTGCAAGCAAACTCAAAACTCTTCACAAACATTCATTAATCCCCAAAGCAGCCCTGGAAAGAAAAAAAGCCACTCCAGATCAATCCCAACCTACAGAGAGGGAAACTGACGTTGAAATGCAAATGCCTTACTCAGGACCATGTCGCTTCCAGCAACAGAGAAGGAATTAAGGTCCTACATGCCAATCCTACACCACCCCTATAACTGATGCCAATAAGGAAAAAGGAAAAGAGAGTGGAAATAATTGAGGGACAGAATAACAGCCTGGAGGAAGACAAGACAGAAAAATATTTGGGACGGAACAGAGGAAGAAGCAGGAAGAGAGACCAGAGAGCAGGGAAGGTGGGCAGACACTCGCTGCACCAAGACACTGAAAAAAGTGAGACAATGGCAGCTTCGTGCAGAAAGGTTGAGTGTAAGGGCTGGAGATGAGGAACGGGAGCAGCACGGGAGCCAGCGGGGGAACGGAGCAAAATAAAATGAGGAAGGAGAGAAGATGCAGCGAATCAGTGAGAAAACTGACTGCCGCCTCACCTCTTGGCACTGGTAGATAGCAGCTTTGAGTTTTTACTCATGCTGACTTTGCTTTCCTTCTTCTTAGGCGTGCTTGTCTCTTTCTCTGTCTGTTGGTTGGAGGATGAAGATGAGGAGGAGCTGGTGCTGGCCCTCGAATCGTCATCCGACATAGCGACCCCCCCACCACACACCCCAACCTGGAGAGGAGACACCATGGGGCGTGGGGAACAAACAGTGAACACAAACACACAGAGAAAGGCCGCTGACAATCTCGCTCTGTGTTTGGGTCATGCTGCTTTTAAGGGGTCCTTGTTTTTCCCTCTCCTCTTTGGGCCCTACAGTCGAAGCGGGAGGAGCAGCAGCCTCCCCCTGCACTAGTAATACCGAGGAGCAGGGGGAAAGGGACTTCCAAAGCTTCCTCTCAGAAAGCAAGTGCGAAATGAGAGGAGAAGAGGCTGGAACAAGGACGATGGCGAGGATCAGGGAAGCTCAGAGCAATTCCTTCTAATCTCCCCCAAACTGCACATGCAAGAGGAGCCATCACCACCCACCACTATCCAGCCTAGGGGTGTAGGAGATAAAAATGGAACAGCTCTGGTCCCTTGGGTTCCTGGGAGGCACGTGGGGGGGGCGGGAAGGGACGGGGCTGTGGGGGGGGGTGACCGTCTCCA
>NW_009259683.1:764305-764673 GCF_000687185.1 Egretta garzetta
AGGAATCCCCGGCAGCTTTCCCGTCTCTCACCTGTTTCAGCCCTGAAGCAGCAGCTGTGCCTTCCCTTCCCTCCCCCGGCTCAGCCCTGAACCAGCAGCAGGAGCAGCCGCTTCCCACTCGCCCTCGCCCGGAGTTCAGGATTCCATTGTCCCCCACACTGCACTTGGTGACATCACTGACACACAAAGAAGGGGTACTTCGTGATGTCATCAACGCATGCTGGGAGAGAAAACAAAATCCTGGGTTCGGGGTTTGGCAGCGACAGCACTACCTCACACATACACACACACCCCCCTTCAATCTTCCAAAGGTAAAAGTATTAGGGTTTTTCTTTTCTTCTCCCCCCTCCACCTCCATTGACGGGGAG
>NW_009259683.1:765714-769541 GCF_000687185.1 Egretta garzetta
GATGCCTGTGGCTTCTTCGGGGGGACACTCGGGACCTGAAGGAAAGGGGTGTTTGGGCCAGGGGGGAGCAGGGCTGCCTGGGGATGCTGAGCCCAGCCTCTGTGGGACAGCGGCTTCACCTTTGGCGACTCACCATGAGGATCTTGTCACTGCACATTTCACCATTTATATCCTGTAATTCTTGAGCCAGAGGGACCCCTGGAGGGGACACCCACGCAGGGGCAGCATTTCCCTTTGCCAGCCTTCCCTCTGTTTCCTTAGACCCTCTGCAGCTTCTCCCTCCTCATCCTCCCCCCCGGCCCCCCAATTTTCTGCACACATCTCAGCAGCATCTCACGTCACCTGGATTAATCCCCAACCTACCTATGGTCCCCACAGACTTGCTGCCCAGTCTCCGTGTGGTTGAGCAGTGTGGTGTGTTAGATAGGTATGCCAGCAACACCACGCGAGCCACCCTGGCAAAAGAAGGAGTTCCACTCCAGCGTCACGCTTCCTGCTCTTCGGGCTTTGGGCGGGTGTTTTTGGGTTTGGTGGTTTGGTGTTGTTTTTTTTTTTTTTTTTTTTGCTAACCCTCCTTTTCAGTCTTTATTACCTGTGGTACTACATATTAGGCCTTGGTGAGTTGTCCTCCAAAAGCAGCTTGCAAGCATAGCCAACCTGTCTAGTTTGACCTATGAGCATGACACGTGAGATGTCATGTTCATCCTTCCCTCCAGTAACTGTGGAGCTTTGGCATGTCCACCATTGACAACGGCCTCGAAGGCTCATGATAAATGTCATGAAAACTGGCATTTAGATAAAGGCGGGTGATCCGATCGCTTAGTGCCCCTCATTGATGAAAGGGGGCCAGAATTCACTTCCTGCATACTTAACATCACCCCAGCTGCTCTGTCAGCATTCCCCAAACTAATCCGGGGCGGGGGGGAGGCTGTGGAGGATGGGGCTGGCAGTACGGTGCTACGTGCCGGGCGACAAATACAGGAGATGAGAGGACACAAAGCAAGGTGACCAGGCTTCGCAAATTTCACTGCTTATGGAACAACTTTTTAAAACCAGAAAATCTTCACTTTCACCACAAGCAAACCTCCAGCCCTTTCCTGCCATCACAGGAAACCTGCACCAAAGTCAAATGAGACAACCGGTATTAAGAATGAAAGCCCTCCACTTCTGTAATAGGGGGCAGGGAAAACATAAAGATTGTTACAGAATCACACACGCACTTTTCCTTTATGATGTTAATAACCTTGGTAGGGGGTTATCTGCAGACTAACCTTTTCTGCTGCACACAATCCTTGGTAACCCTGTTCAAAGTAATAATACCATAACCAGCAGTGGCGGTTATTGACTTTGAAGCCTACCCAGAAATGCATTTGCTGAAAGCACCTACTAATGTCATCGCTTGAGCGGCTGCTACAGTGGCAACTACCATTTTATGACTTACCTCCTCGGTCATGGCTAGGATCAGGCAATGGCATTAGCCATGCCATACCCATAGCCCTGGAGAGAGAGGGAGCCAAGAAGCCGACTTCAATGCCCAGAAACATTTTTGCAGCCTGCCTTTCTCCCACCCATGATTGCTCTCTCAGCCCTGCACGGACACCAAAGAACTGGAAAAGAGTGCAGAACGTGATCTTTTTTCCAGCAGACAGGAGAACTGGCTCCTCTAATACAATCTCTTCCCGTCTTGGGAATTTTGACAAAACTTCATTGATCTGCTTCTATTTCTTTTCTGTGTGTACACTTTATCAGGTGAGCTTGCTTTCTTACCGGTGCTTCCTCTCTCTGTCTCCTTACTTTTCCCCCCTCCTCTCTCCCTCTCTCTTTTTCCCCTGGCCAAGTTGTGCAAAGGACTTGCAGAGGAAAACTGACCCAGATTGTTCATTTTCACTGTGCCCCAAGCTTTTTTAATCGATGGCACTAGCTCAGTGTAGCAACCGAATAGGATTAGTCACTTTTCCCTCTGGGTCAAGTTTGGAGGAGGCTGCAAAGCTAGATGACTAGAACCGAGTTGCCTTTGGGGCTTTGAGCTTAATTCACAACAGAAGCTAGCCAATTCAAATCACTCTGAGCCTCCTGCTAAAGGAAGGTGACTAGGATTAGTCCCTTTGTACTAATCTCAGCTCCAGATACATTTTCAGCATTATTCCTGGCTGGTCTGTTTGGTCCTGAGCCAAAGCCCCTTATATTTCCACCAATTCCAGTGACTTTTGCATCAGGCCTTTTGTGGGGAGCAGAAAAGAAATGATCATCTGTTTGGCTCTCCTAATGTCAGCTGGCTGCTAATGTCACGCTTGCAAGCGACAGCGGGAAAGCCAGAAACATGCTGATATCTCACACGGTCCTGTGATGACGCACTTTGTCCTTTTTGTGTGACCCTGTGATACCAGGTGAGGTAGCAAGGCAAAGCTACGATAAGCTCAGGACTTATGACACAGCTATTTGAATAAAGCTAGGCAGAAAGTCTGAACTGGTCCAAAAGGGGAAGGAACTGCATTCAAATGAGACAAAATGTAACAGAGAAAACACAAGTGGCTCATTTATGTGATATAAGGGTTGTGAATTTACAGGCTCACCCTTCGGTTTCCTGCTCACAACCCTCTTGCCGTAACTTAATGATGCACTCCAACTTCTCTTGCTGTAATTTTCTCACACAATACAGCTCTTAGAGTTATATCTTTTTCAATTCCTTGCAGAAGAATGAAAGGGTGCACAAACAGAAAAGGACTTCTTTCCTCTCCTTTTATTCCAGTGCCAAAGAGGACTTGGTTGTGGAAGGAAAAGTTTAGGTCTCATTGTCAGACCCCTGCTATTTGCTACTTGGTTTTGGTTTTGTTCGAGACGAGTCCCTGGAGCTCGCTGAAGGCCTTGCCGAGAGACTGTCATGTGGGCAGAAAGACTCGAGACCTGTTACATGTCTTGGCCTTTTTAAAGTCCTGGCCAAACTCCCACAGACTTAAAGAGTGGCTGGCAATTAATTCCAAAAGCTTAAGCAGAGAAGTACAGCTGCATATAACTATACATGTCTTCTACCTCTACTGTGCTTCTTTTATGCCTCTCCTGGTATATGGTCTGGGGCATTCTGGTAACTGAAAATTGAAGATGGTTGGATCAATTTAGTTTCACAGCATCGTAAGGAGTTTCATGAGATATATTTCCAGGGCTTTCTACCCTGCTTCCAGGTGATGAGATTGAGCCTTAAAATTGCTTTGCCTTGAAGATACAAAGATTCACTGCTTTCTCAGTTTGCCCTGTCTATAGCTAGTACTTAGCGATTGGGACCGAGAGATGCGCGGTCCTTTCCCTGTCTATGTCTCTAGCAGTCACTCCATATTTCTGATCCTCATATTCCTGCCTGTAAAAGAAGAGAATGATGCTAATCAGGAGTTAGACTGAAAATGTAAATAGCGGTCTGCACGTACAAACTTCACCCCTAGCCACTCACTATACTTCCCTGTGGCTTCCTCTTTGTGCGGGATGGATCTGCTTTTCTGCAGAATGCTGCCTCCCCCATGGTCCCTCTGCTTCCTTTGGGCTTTGCAGTAGCTGGCTCTGCTTTTCTTCTCCATCTCTGCAGCACACAGGCTCCCTGGATTGCTGTATTCCAGACTCCTTGACTTTTTCTCTTCTGGCACTGAATGCTCCCCTAGTTCAGATGTTTTTCCTGTTTCTGCATCTTTTTCAGTTTACAGAAACTGCTGCTTTATTGATTGTTACCAGCTCTCCGTTTCTACATACCGCTTTTCCTTGGCAGCAGTCCGCGGATCCTGAAGAAACTCAGAAAGCGGAGTGATTGTACTAGATTAAACACTAGGTGGACTATCATGAAT
>NW_009259683.1:769587-778070 GCF_000687185.1 Egretta garzetta
AACATGACCCAGACAAAAGGGCTCCTGGAGGCAATGGGTCAAACAGCTGCAAATGTGCTATTTTTGCCACTCTTCCTCTGCTAACTTGCCGGAGATTCCAACTTGACTTTTAAACTTGTGTTTGCTTTTTTGTTTGTCGCCACCAAATAGCCAATGGTAATGGCCACTGCTGGACCAGATCTGTACTTGCAGCTTTCCTCTAGAGTAATAAATAGTTAGGTTATGACATTCCTATGCTGGCATAATGTCAGGTGTAACCCAGGAAAAGCCAGTCTAAAGGACCATTTTGCCAGCACAGATGGCACCTCCTGATGCTGTGTTTTGCCTGTACAACTGTCTTGCCTGCACAACTATCCCAAGAGATCTTTTTCTGGTGTGAACTTAACCTCAGAGTGTCTCTGTCTTGCAACAGAATAGTCAGAGAGGAGAACCGCTGAGGATGGCTGATTAATAGTGTACACTCACAGTTTATGCCTCTGCCTTTGTAGGGTGCTTTGATAAATTCAGATGAAAGGGACAACATTTTTCATACGGTCACCAGAATGTCACAGGTTGACCATACACTCCGAAGATGTACCCTGGAAAATCAGTCATTGTGGAGATGCAGATCTGCAATAAGACATATAAAATGTCAGTCAGTTGTACTGCATGGGCTATTTAAGAACTCAGCAATAAGTGGACAAAGTCATTTTCCTAGTATCCAAAGCAAAAGGATTTCTCACTATGTAAATAATACTTACACCTACAGTCCTTCTTTTCTGCCCTTTCAAATATTTCTCAGTGTCACAGTATGTGTCACTCTGGCTCAGATGGGTTAGTACAAGAAAATCTGCTTTGCTTGCTCATACACTGAATTGGTAATATTCTTATTCTAGTTTATTCTTTCTACTAAAAAAATGAGTGATTCCCTGTCTGCTCCAATTCTGTGGATTTGTAAATCCATGTGGGGGAAAAATCCACATGTCCTAACTTCTCAGAAAATGTATTTAGTGAGGATTTCAATTGAGTCTTTCAACCTCTGCCTCCTCATCTAACAAAGGTTCTTCTCAACAGAGAAGGATCAGGAGAGGTGTTCAGGGCTCAGTAATTTTACTCTGTGGCTTGACTACAGTTCAAGACTTCAATGGTCTTCAACTGCAATTTTTCTCCCTAGGCCTCCTTATTATTAGAGCCCTTCAAAAGGAAGCAATAGAATCACTCAGACTTTTACAGATCCCTGATGCTGCATTCTTGAGAAACCAGTGTATAGCACTTCTTTTCTTCTTTTTGTCTGACCAGCACGTGGAAGCAGAGAATAGAACATGCATCTGATTGTTAACCATTACTTATATTTAACACTTAAGTCATGTATTTTTTGTATTTATTGAGGGATAAAGCATTCTTCATTTCCCATGTAAAGTCCATAATTAAAACAAAAAGGTGTATGCATTAAAAATTCCAGCATTAGAGCGCCCTTCATTTCAAGACTTCTTAAATGCCATGGTCTATTTTTTTCTTCCTGATACAGGCCATGGTAACTCTCAGATTATGCCAAAGGTTATAGAAGTGTTCACAGCATGGACTAAATCTTCACACATAACATTTTCTCATTATCCCTTTTCACATTCATGATCAGAAAACTTCCATGTAGCATCTTCAGCAACTGCTTGCATGGAAGTATAAGCATAGGAAACCTAAACATTTCTGAATATCTGTAATGGACTTTTTTTTGTTAAATAACCTTGTGTTGTCCTGCTCTGTTCCCATACAATTGTAAAAGGTGTCTTTGAAATGTGGCTTCTTGCTAAGCTAAAGAGTGCCATGTCTATGGCCTGAAGGACAGCTAGTTGTTTCAGGCTTTGTCCACGCAGGCACATTTCACCCTTTGCATCAATACAACTACACAGATACAGTTAAACAAGCATAACCTTACCTGTGAACTCCTGTACCAACATAAAAATGCCGCCTCGAGTTCAAGTAAAACCCTTTCCAGAGCAATATAAGTCAAAATTGGAAAAAGACTCACTTCTAGAGTGTTCACACAAGGAACTATACCAGTATAATTATATAACATTATATAATATAATAACCTCTTTTGTTGCACAGATATGCTTTGGGAAGCTTTATCCATGGTGTAATGAAGCTGCTCTGCCAATCTTTCTATTCAGCATTTCTGTTGAGTTAGAATGGAAATGGAAGGCCCTTGCTTTGATGCTGTTTGTGTTCCTTTCTCAAAGCATTCATTGCACCTTTTCTCCCCCTGTGGCTTTTTCTTTTCTTTCCCTCTTCCCATAGCCTGAAGCACTGTCTTTCTCCATATTTTCCTGACCATGATTCTCTGCTTCTTTTTTACCTTTTCCACTTTTTCTTCTTTACACACTCCCTTGCTTCTGTCGTTTCTTAAGTACCTGCAAGTGATTCCCTGAATATTGGCCAGTGTGTCCAGTCAGCTGAGTTTTTTTCTCCCATCTTCTCCAAGCATACAGAATGGACAATTAGTTCCTTTTTTCCCTTCCTTCCAGATGCTATGGTGGCTACTTCTCTACCAAATGCTGCTGCATTGGTTCCTTCTCCTTATTTCCTGCTTCTTCCAGGCTTCCAGGCTGCTCCTTGAAGTGCCTTGCAAATGGCCATGAAAGCAGCTTTCTCTCAACAGACCAGTGACATAGCAAATGCTCTACAGCCTCACTGGTCCGCAGCCCATAGTTTGAGAGCCACTACCTATTGCTTCAGTTGGCGTGGTAAAAATAGGAACTCTCTGGACGTGAACTTTTTCTTCTTCTAGCATAACTGCACTTTAGGCATTACCACAATACATGAACAGGACACCAATAACACAACAGCAGAAATTGAACTCCTGTTTTAAGAGTTTTAACTTCTTTTTTTTTTTGAACAATGCCTTAACTTCTTTTTTTTGAACTTTTTTTGAACAAAGTAAAAAGATATTTTTCTAGATGCTGATTTAGTAAGACGTCTACAAGCCTAGAGACACACAGCTGGTAAGAATCCAGTCATGTGTACGTGCTTAAAGCAAATCAGAAGGACATGCCTCCTACATAGAATACGGTGTTCAAGGTGCCAGTAAAACTGCACAGCTCTGTGGCACTTTGGGTGGCAATTGTACCGCACCCTGACAGGGTTTGTTTGCAAAACCGAGCTTGAAAAAAAAAAAAGACACTGAACAACAGATGTCAAGAGCACTTCCTCCACCAGGTGTAGTCAGGAGGACAGAGAAAAATCTCATCACTTGCTCTTTGAAGATTTGCACACAAATTGCTGTGTCCTCAAAAATGAGATTTGCATTTTAAATCTTAGAATTTAGGTATTGAAACTACAAACTACAGGCAGTCTTTACAGGGTGGGCTGATATGAAAGGCATATTCATACGATTCTTTAAAAACAGCTAATAATGTAATGGAATATTGCCATTTTTTCTAGGAATTTGTTGGCAAGGAAATTGGAGATTTTACAAATAGCAGAGACAGGACTAACACCTTTCCAATGCCACTTCTAAATTCTGCCATTATTTTTGTTTTAATCATCTGCTAACCTCAAAAGATGCCCATTTATTTTTTGTTGCTGTCACAGGAAGATGACACTCACCCTTCCAAATACACAGTGGCACACAGGACAAACACTGCAGTACAATCAGCAGCGGGCTGGGAAGCCATGGGTTCATTTATCATGCTGGTATTTCACCAGTTTACCTTCTATTTAAACTCATCAGGCCTCACGCACTGACTGATGAAGTCAATAAGATTCTTTTCACTAGTTTAATCTGTTTCAAAACAAGCCACTGGACAGGAGCAGATTTTTGGAAGGAACTCATTAGTGGAGATGCTGCAGCTTTCTGCAACTCCCAGATTGCCACTGGGAGAATCCTTTAGTTGCCTTAATGTCTCTGCTGCATCCGTGTGTTGTGTTGTGGCCATGTTACCCAGGTATTGTAGGTTTCTTTCATTTAGCTGCCTTGATCTCCATTCAGTTATGTTTTTTCTCCTGCTGTGAAATATTATTTTTCCATCTTTGAGTTTCCGTGCTATTGGCAGCCCTTCCTCTCTGCTTATCAGAAAAGCAAGAGAGAGGACAGTGTCACACTTGAATGATTTTTTATAAGGTTGGGATATACTGTAGGTTTCACAAAAAGATAGCCTGGCCAATGGAGTCTGTATATATAGATTTTTCAGTTTCGTTGCAGCTATGGGATTAGCTAGCACAGTAAAAGAAAAAGAGCAAAGAGAGGGATTCTGATTTTGCTTTGTCATAAACAGGCTTACTCCAGATTTACACTGGAGTAAAAGGAGTTCAGAGTCAAGCCCAATGGATCAGTTTACAGTGCTTTTGGAGGCATCAATTTATTCAGTCACTTGGAAAACCTTACTCCCCTACTGCCAAAGATCTGGGACAATTCACAATTGTAATATATTTGGGGGTCTGCTCTGTGGTGTGTGGATGTGTTTGCTTAATAGAATTAGGAGTCTGTAAAGTAAACTTTATACAGCAAGCCCTGCCCTCTCTTGTGATCGAGGGCAAAGTAGAGAATAAGACGCACAGGGAATTTCCTGCCCCTGTACAAAGACAAAAAGCTCATGAGTGCCGGCCTGTAACAGACCTGGCGATAGCCCTCCAGCCAGCGAGCCCTCGGAGCAAACTCTAGTGAGATACACAGATTTCTCATACAGAACCAGCACTGACCAGCACCTTTGCTCCCCTTCATTGCACGGACAGGATTCTGGTCCTGCTATTAAATGGTTTAATCTGCTATGCTTGTTCTGTAATGAGACAGGCTTAAGCAAGCTTGTAGGTGTGGGGAAAAAGACTGCTTTCTTCCTCTCTCAGTGGCAATAACATGAAGGAAGCTTATCAACTTTGACCACACGCTACTCCTACCATAATTTTTCTTTTAAGAAAAAGGACTCTGTGGTGAGCAAAAATAGAGAAATGTTGTTGTTGGGAGGTTTGCTGACAGATTTTTTTGGTGCTTCCCAAGGTGTGAAATCACACTTGGCAAAAAGCATCTGAACACTAGAACGTGTCATTTAGTGCCCTAAGTGTTTATGTCCAAACCCCTGCTCCTGATGACACAACACGCTGCAAGCACAAAAGTCTGTTGGCTGGAATCTGAACCGGGTTCCTAATTCGCACCTGTGCATTGGCAGAGAAGCAGCCATCAGTCGCGGGCTCCCGTGTGTCCGGGGTACCGTGCTACAGGCAGGGCTGAAAACACTTCTCAGAGTGCTGGTGGGAGGGATAGGGTAAGAAAAAAACAATGCAAGTAAGAAACCAAAGGTAATAGAATTACAGGAAACAGGGCTGGAAGGGATGTCAGGAGGCTGGCTTGACTATACTTGTGTAATTCCTGACAGATGTGATTAAAAAAAATCTCTTTGAAACGCATTATGGCCGCAGAGCCACAGATACAATTTCTTAGAAACAAATCACTCCCTACATCTGCTAAGTCTTAAAGCACCATTCCAGAGTGGTAGAAAGCAGTTTGAATCACTGTACAAAAGTTCCTGTATCTTATTTTATTTGAGTATGCATAAAGTACCTGTATAAAATAGTTATCTACAGAATGGAAGAATATAGGTATACGCGATTTTTGTAACACTCTGCCAAGAAATGGAATTTTACTAGAGTAAGACTTGTGTAACGTGCTTGAAATTGGGCTCATAACCAGCTCATACAGCTTTCAGTTTTATGGGAGGATTTTGTGTCTAAGAAGTAGAAGTAAATAAAAACAAGGGAAAAAAAAAAGAAAATTGACTCATATGCAGCTAAATCATCTTTAGAAAGGTATCAAGGCCAGGTCTCCTCATTAGTTTCTTTCTTCATTAGCATTGCAAGAACAAAGAACAGCATTTACTTTATATTTTAAAGATTAATTGAAGTGGGGGATGAAACACTGAAATTGAATTAGTAAATTATTAACCAATTTCTAAGTAATAAGAAATAATCTATTACAGAGCCTATCCCTCCATCCAGAGATTTGTCTTAAGCATTTGCCTTTAGGAGAGAAGGTGGAAGGAATAAGGGAACACAGACTAGAGACAATCCATCAAGTCAGCTACTGGAACATTAATAATGAAGACCTTTGAACTTGGCAAATCTTCCAGATCTCTCTCTCTTAACTGTGACTTACAAATTGTCCCAGGGTTGCTGCTTAATCTAATGGCCTCTTTTTAATTTTTGCCCCCCACGTTATTAAAAATGCTCCCGTTATAATGTCAGCAGCTGACAGCGAAAGCAACAGTTGACAAAGCCCGAATCTGGCTGCGTGTCAGCTCAGGAACTCCCTCCAGCCTGCAAATACAACTCCACCCACTCACATTTTCAGGAGAGGAGCCTGGTGCCAAGGCAGTGCTGGAGAAGGTGGTGACTGGGGAAGTGGAGATTCTGGCTTCTTTGGTTTCTGAGGCTGCCTGTGAACAACCGGGTTCTTTCTTCCCTTTTGAGTCAAACCTCACTTTGACAGCTGGAAGGTTTCCCCATCACTTATTTCTAAGACTAAAACTCTGATTTACTTTGAGAAACCGTAATAAGTAACACGAGCGTCCGACTGAAACCAACAAAGTTACCTCGTGTAGAGTTCTGACTAAGAGGAAGGGTCTGGCTCTCTCTATGAGTACTTCTCAGTGGCCTTGTGGCATAAGGGTGTTTTGAAGCAGCTCACAGGGGTGAGATTTTAACCTGCCACTCCCTCCTGAACCCTGGCGTAAGGGATGCGCTTGCAGGATGTGTGGAAAGATTGGGGAGGAGGAGAGGAGAAGGCGTATGGGGCACTCACAAGCACCTCCACCCACAACAACTGCCCAATGGAGGTTATGGCTGTTCTAAACTGCACCACCAGGTCCCCTGAATGGGGAAGGGTTAAAGCCTTTACCCCAGGTGTAAAGCTCTGTTCCTCTCTGCCTGTACGGCGCTCTCCTGCCCTGCTCCATGTACACAGCTCTCAGCTCCAGCCCACGATACTTTGCATCCAGACACACATACACAGACTCTGCTCAGAAGAACAAATGTGTTTTGTCCTGCGGTCTAACTGTGCTCCACAGTCTATAGGGCCCTATGAATGGCCTTGATGGATTTTAGAGATGGGGGGGGGGGAAGGCGGAAGTAGGATTTTTTGGAAAACTTCTGCCCTGTGGTACCTGAGCTGTGCCAGATTTCCCTGGCTGGGCTGCAAACTGTACAAACACACGTTGCTCTCTCTCAGACTTTTGCTTTGGTGAAAGCCCACAAGTAATGTACTAAATTCTTTACTCCCACCTCCAGTCTTAAATGAATAGCTTCTCAACTCTTTGTACCCTACGCACAGCTTTAATGGATGGCTTCAGCTCCAGGGGTGAGCCTCTCTCCCCAGCCTCCTTCCTTGTTTGTCAACAACCCTATCTCCTCCCCACCCTAGCTCAATGGCTTACCCATCCTCCAGGCACTTCCAGGGCCTGCCAGGAGTGGGATGTGGCAGAAAGAAACAGGTGAAATTGCCCTGTGCCTGGGTTGCTGGGTTCACTTTCACCTCAAACGATGCTCCACTTGTTCCATTTTAGCGACAGCTCTCATCCCACATTCAAAGGAGGGCTGAATCCAATTACCCCTTTTCCCCTCTCCCTCCAAATGAATGTTTGCTCTGCTTTGTAAACAAGGGAACAGCTACACACCTCGAGTCACTAACCAGTTGCTCCAGAGTACACCCTGCCTCTGAGAAAGAATGAGAGGAAACTCTTGGATGTGTTCTGCTCAGCTTCACTGTGTGATTGGGCTCTAAACCATGTCAGACCCAAGGGTAGACCTACAGAGATTGAATGTTGTCTGGCAACACTGCTGCTGCTTTCTCAGCCGAGCTTTCACTTGGATAACCTCATTCCTTCTTAAAATGCTCTCAAGATGCTGTGCGTGAAGATGAGCTTTGGTAGCACCCACAGCAAATGTGCTTCTGGATCTGGCTCTCCCATCCCTTGTGCCTGGTGCATACTTATGTGAGCATCCTCCTGCTGTATGAATACATGCTGCATCTATAAAATATAGATGGGGAGAGCCCAGACAAAATTGTTCTGACTACAATGCATGTGGTGCCCTCTCTCAACACTGCTCTGTGTTCACTTTTCCTCTGTGCCTCAGGAGCAGGCTTATAGACTCTGAAAAATTCTGTTTTCTCCTTCTTACATCCCAAGCCCTTTGAGTTAAACCGTTACCAGGGAAGATACAGAAATTGCAAAGGAACAAGGGATTTTCTTGTAATTTTAGCATTTATTTCCTTCTTAAAGATGCGCTTGTTTAAAATAAGCGATGTCCTGGCAAAGGCATAGCGTTACACCGTGCCAGACATTTTTATCATCCCAGCCCACGAAGGGCTCTTGCGTACAACGTAAAGCCGCTTTGCTTTTCCGACATGCCAGTTTTTCAATGCCAAGCCTCCCTTGGCAGTGCCCTGTTCCTCTCTGGAGTTTACTTTGTTCAAAATTATCCCCCTCCTCATCATCCTTCTGCCCAGCTGCAGGTACCAC
>NW_009259683.1:778085-804760 GCF_000687185.1 Egretta garzetta
TGAGGTGCCCATAGGGCCCTTCTCAAGTGTGTGTTTCCCCCCCCCTCCCCCGCAAAGGGTAATTTTTTTTTTTGGTTTTTTTTTTTTGTTTGGGGGTTGAGGTTAGGGCGGAGAATTAAACTAAAATAAAGGGGAGTTGAGAAGCGATGTGGCTGCTGGGAAGTGATGGAGCGGGTGGATCTTGATATGTGTTTACGGTGCTTGCAGCGATGAATAAGATGCTTCCAGTAATAAATAACACCTTCGCTCTGATAGACCGGGGCAGGTTCACCGCTGGTGTAGGCTCCTCAATTCAGCTGAGCAATAAAGGGTTGTGCCTGCTTATGCTAGCACTGAATTTAGCTGTATACCTGCTAGGAGACCCATGGAGGGAGAAATGCCGTGCCAGAGGAAAAGCCTTTGTTTCCAAAAGCGAGACAGAAAAGCATCTACTACCAGTCTCATCATAAAATCACCGGACCCAAGGATTGTGCTCTCTTCTTCATCTGTAAATTCAGGAGAAGGTTGTTCAAGTCTCTGCTGTGACATGGAGAAGGACAGGCAGAATTTGGCCTCGTGCACAGACTTTCTGCCACACTGTTAGGCCTGATGTGAAGCTCAGCCTAAGTTAACACAAAGCTTCATGAAGTTAGGATGCTTTCCTGAAAAATTCCTCTTGAACCTGGAGGCACCACACTTTATTTTTTTTTTTCTTTCACTTTTTTTTACTCTTTTCTCTGAGAAGTCAGCTGCGGGCAGAATCTGGGAAAAATTCCCAACCTGTCAAAGCACCTTCCTGAAGTCATTTCTCCCTAAGGATGCGGAGGAAATCGCAGCTTTTGAATGGCATTCGTCAAGACAAAACTAACATCGGCTTTTATGGAGCTAAGCCACAAGGAAAACTTGTATTGGTTTCACAGCAGTAGCGGGAGTGGGTTTTCATGACAGAATGGTAAGACCAAGTCCTGCTTACCCCTGCGCACAGCCTACCGGCGCAGTACTGCAGCTGAGCTAGTCTTTAAAATGGACATTATTTTTCCTAGTGCAGACAGCCCTGTAGAAAACTAATCTCCTAATACTGTAGCGATCCATTTGAAAGAGATTTATTTTACAGTCCCCTAAGTGCTTGCATAATTTTCCTGTATAAATTCCATGAAAATTCCCAAATTTGAAATCCAGCAATCTCTCACAAGACAGGTTTCTAAGGTAAAATATCCTCCTCTGTACACGTAAGCTCGTGAGCCTTGTTATTAGTGCAAGCTGGGCCTATGGTTAGAAAAAAAGAGCCTACCACTTGAGCTGGAGAAGGAAGAATCTAGGTTGGATTCAAAATATTAAGTGCCAAATTACAGAATTTCCCGAGGAGCATTCCCAGATAGAGGGTTGTATCATCCTTTCCTATGGAGTAGGAGCAGAGTTCTCTGCAGGCACAGAAAGCTTTCTACAGATACAGCCCTGTGACACATTTAAACAGAATGAACCTCATTCTTAAACCTATCTAAAAATGTTAGTGGAATCATGAACACTGACCTTAAAATGAAAAATGATTTGCAACCTTTGCAGTGGTGTCTTTATCATAGTGCCATAATTTAAAGTATTTTATCCACTCAGCTACACAATCTTACCATTCATTTGCGGTTGTCATTTTACCTACAAAAGAGTTCACCTAATATCCCCCAAAGCAAGAGAAACCTACTGAGTGTTACAAGGGGGAAATTATTACTAGTGTATTATACAGAAAGGCTGTAAAATTCAAACAGGGGGAGTTGTGTGTGCACACCACGTTTCATGCAAATTACGCTTAATAGTTTTAACACTGCATTATGTTTTGCCTCCTGAATAAAAATGCTTCTTTAGTTATTTTTCTAATAATCGATGTAACTTTGGGGAACTAATTAAGGCAAACCATTTCCAGTGCGCCTGTTTAGCTGCCTAAATCAAGTGGCCTGATTTTCCAAAGTGCTGAGTACTGAAGCTCTAGAAGATACTTAACATCTCTTACTACCCGGTCGTTTTTATGCGGTCAATATAAATTTAGGAGCCCTTTGTGAGCTACCTATGTGATATTTTCGGTTTAATTATTTTAAATATAAGTCCATAGCTTGCAGAAAGGAAATGAAATGTGAGAAACATTTCTAGCAAGTTTATTTCTCCTCTCCCTTCCTCTCACCTTTCCAGCTTAGCGGTAGGAAAAGATGCCAACCTACATGACTGTTTCAATGTAAAGGTGTTTCTGTAGCTGCAGGAAAACGCTGATACTGCTTCTTGATTGCAAAAGGAGCATGTGACGCGTAATTAATCCACATATGGATAAGGACCTCTTCCAGGACTGGAAATGGAAAACTAATCAAAAGTACATATGACACACTGGATCCAATACACATGCTTCACTAGGACTTCTTGGCTGCCTCACATCTGGCTGGCTTGGAGCGCAGGCAGAGCAGCCCGGGACTGCCTGCCCTCTCTCATGGAGATGAATGCTGACCCGGAGCCTGGCTGTGCCTGCAAGGCTTCGGTTTCATCAGCTTAGTGAGTGCTGAAGTATGGTTTATCTTGCCTGGACTAGAGTTTTGAATATATTAATTTGCTTCCAGCGAAATAACACCATCCAATAGGAATATTTTGAATCCTAAACCTTTGGCTTGTTCTGTACACTGATTTTGTACTGATGTAACTAACAAAAATGCTAGCATGATGGTTTTTTTTTTTTTTAATCCAGGGACATCTCCCACAGAAACAATTCCCTGCTGGCAATTGACTTGAAAACCGCATACCAATATCTTACTTTGAAGGGCCAAACTGGCTGCTGATACAGATGCCAAATTCTCATTGACTTAAGCAGGGGATCTGCCTCAGAAAGGATGGAGGAGTCATGTTTTATATCACTGCCTTGGCTACTGGAAGCAGCTGTGCTTTCCAGTCGTATGAAGAATTACTGAGGTCTCAGACAGGGTGCTGAGGTTCCCATGGCTGAACACCACCAGAAAGGTTTAGACTTGGTTCCCCAGGAACCTCTTGCTTTCCTCCAAACTTAGATGAACACGGTGACAAGCTAATTCTTCAATGCTGGATGCCATACCTTACAGAAAGATTTACAGAGCAGTTTGTAGCAGGTGCTTTGGCTGTGCTGTTTACTGCTTCAATGAGAGACCAAGTAAGATTTTTATATTCCTCTCCCATAATATTTAATGAGCAGTATTTATGCTTATGTCAGAGATATGCTTTGAGCCGTGATTATTGGCTGCAATTTTGCAGTCTAATGCAATGTCCGACTTCAATACTCACTGTTATGAGGCACCGTTATGAGGCAGTGGTTCTTGTCACCTGATCTTACAAAACATAGAGAGCAGTTATGGTTTAGGAGGCTGGAAAGGTCTGTGAATGTTAATAGTGAATTATGAAACTGTTGATTTTTTTGTGCGCTGAATCTGAAGAGCAGTCAACCAAAGCAATGTGCACATGATATATATATATATATACACACACGTATAAAAATACACACATACAAGCACATAAACAATACAGGTATGGAGACAAAAATTCAACTCCGTAAGTATGCCCTGAATCAAATACGCTGAAATAAAGCTCGACAACATTGTCTGAAAAGCACCCCATAAACACAAAAGTGCTCAGATGCGTTTGACCCTGCTAGCAAGGGGCCAGCTCTCTGCTCTCATCGGCTGCTCTGTAATACCTCACTTGAAGTACCTGACTCATCAGTCATGCTACCTCCCTTTTACAATGGGCCAAGGGATGGATACAATCTCCCATCCCTTGGGTGGCTCTTTGTTGGGCCCCATTACACAGGCAGGAGCCTGAGCTTTATTTCTGAGGGAAAAACCTGACACAAGGCTAATTCAAAGGAAATGTAAAGGATGAAACCCTGGTGGGGCCAAACCACTGTAAGTATATCAAAGCTGGTAGACATACCAGATTTGCATTAGCTCAAGATGAAGACCAATGTACTCTGAGAACCCAAATCATTAGCAAAATACAAGGTCTTTTCTCTTTAAATATCTGTTACCTATTACAGGTCAGATTCAATGAGCACGTCAAAATGCAACTGAGGGACAAAGATTGCAAAAGTACTTCAAGCAAAGGCTTTCCTTGAGTATTCATCTTAGTACAACTTTGTTTGAGGTAGAAAACTTCCAGAGAGTTCTTTGCATAGAGGAGTTTAGTTCTTCCCATGGAAAGCAAGTGAAAGGAAAGTAGAGAGCGAGCAATACTCATGCCTAGTTTGTGAGAGGGTTGGGGAGGGGTCTTGCGCCAAGGAAATCATCAAACATGGGAAAAACTGTCCAAAAGGGCTTTCACAGTAGCTTACTTTGGGAGAACTGTTCTTCATGCAAGGTCTCTTGAGGCTGTATCACATAATTCATTAGAGAGGGTTGGTGGGTAAAGTAGTGGCAATGATCTTTGAAAAAAAAGTCCAGTTTCCACTTCCCATTTTGTCATAAGCTGTCAGGAAGTGTTACACAGTGCTATTAAACAGCTGCTGCTTTCTCCTTAAAGATGGATGAAGTAACACTGGTAGAGAGCCTTGCTCTCAGTAGTTCTGTGAAGTGTGATGGAAATCCCCCTACGCCCCACCTCACAATACTGTGAAATCTCAGTTGCCCTGGATGGTTTTTCTTCCTGTATTCAGGAAATTCCAGTTTTGTTCCCTGGGATGTTCCTGAACTGGATTTTAATATTTTTTTCTTGCAGAGATGAGTGCTGTCACCAAAACCTGTCACTTCGGGTGGTTCCAGGTCTGTGTGAGGAGGCAGTGGAGAAATCGGAAAGAGGATGGTGGGAGTGGAGATCGCCCTTGGACTAACGGAAGCAGTTTTTTAATAGCTGGTCTGAGCAACAACTTCCAACATGGTTTTGTTTGGCTGCTGACAGGCAACTATTCTGCACTGGCATCTATGCTCTGTTAGGAGACTTGGAAAGGAATTAAGGCTGTACTTTAAACCAGATCTCACCGGCTCTTGTTGACATCCTCCTGATTGACGCCAGCATAGATGAGAAGAGGATCTGACCTTAGGGCTTATAAAAAGCCCCCACATTTCTAAATGAATTTTTTCGTGTAATTAAAGCTGGCAGAGTGCTGGTGCTACCTGAGAGAGAACTGAATCAGCAACGTAATCACTTGGCTCCACATCCCTGCTTCTCCTGAGGCAGCCAAATGACAGCGAGAGGGGGAAGGAGGAGCTGTGATAAATGTGTTGCAAAAGCACCAGCGTGCAAGAAGATGGTGGATGAGGCAAGCAATTCCCTGCTTCAAAGCACTACCCAGGGAAGACTTCTAGCTCGCACAAAGTGGCGCAGCTGAGGCTTTCAGCCCACATCTGAAGGAGATGGCTCGGACGCTCTGCTGAGTTGCTCGGTGCTCACCCCACTGCATGCACCCGGCTAATGCTGTGAGGCTTGTATACTTGAGGCATCATCAGTGCTGTCTTCCCACGGACAAACAGTCACAGCCAGCAAAACGGTCCTCCCACTCAGGTTGTCCTCCCTGCAGTAGCTGAAGGACATCTTTTGCTGTAAGGCATCACTAGGTACACGTGGGGCGGATGCCTCTCACTGAACACGGCTCTTGTGGTGGGAAACAGCAGGGGATGTCTGTGTTCTTTAACAAACTTGGCACCTCCCATATTTGTGTGATGTTGCATGTGACTATTGCGTATTACTTGCCAAGAGTTTACATTTTAAACTCTCCGAGTCATTAATATATATGGACTCCCAACTCCGCATTTCAGATGCTCCCTTCATCACATGGCTGCATAGGAACGATTGCTGGGGCACCTCCACTGCTGGTGCCCAACGAAGATGGTCCATCACGGCAGTGGACTGCTCAAGCTGAGACTAAAGAGCCAGGCTCGTTCGCATTGCCATCGAAGACAACCTCTATTTGCACAGCATAAGGGACCAAATGCCAGTGGGAAGAATCAAGTACTTTCAGGCTTCTCAGAGGAATATTATAAACAAAGCAGAGTAAAAGGAAAGGTGTATAAAAAGTCTTGACAGCACCTTTTAAGTGAGTCGCCATGTGTTATTTTAGCCAAGTCTTTATTCATTTCTACTTAATGCTGTGTGCTAAAGGTCTCAAAGCTGCTGGCAATACTCAGTGGAATAATTTTAGAGCAACCTTAATAGAATGAGCAGAATAAAGGACTGTTCAAATACATTGTAGCAAGATAGCTTTTTAACAGAACAAGTTATCCAAAACACCGATGGCAGGGGCTTGTGAATGGAAAAAATGTCCCCTATGTTTAATTACCCCAGCCTGTCTTTATTTCCTTATAATTCTAAACACTGTTCACTTGTGCTGGACACAGTCCAGCTGGAAAGTTGGTATTTGATCAACAATGTGTCCTATTCATGGGCTGGAGGTCCAAAGACGATGACTACAGCCAACCATCCCACCTGACCTCCTGCGTAATGTAGGTTATGGCATCCCCTCTGCAAGGCCTGCAGTGGAAGGAATTACTCTCCGCTGCTATTCCAGATTCAGAAAAGCATTTCTATTTAGAGCAGTACTTAAGCACACACTTAACTTTAATAATATGCTTAATTCCCATTTAAACATGTGGTTTAAGCACGACTTTGAGCTTGAACCTTTGCGAGCAAACACTATGGGGTCCAGCCACTCGGTCATACAGAAAAGTGTACTTCATGACTTCCAGTGCAAAGTGAAATCTTAAGAGTTTATTCAAAAGAGTCAGGTGGCTTGCTAATGTATCTCCAGCCAGTGGGTGACCTCCAGAGAGGTCTGATTTGCTTGGGGATTTTCAGGCCTGTGGGGGTTCAATGGTGCCACCAGTTGCAGTATGAAACTGCTGCAGGAAACGTAAACGATATCCCCTTCCATTTCACTTATTAGAAAGGATATATGAATCAATAATATTTCATTAATTCAGTAACAACCTCTGCTAAACCTCTCAAAAGGCAAGAAAGAAGAGAAGCTGATTTTGTCTTCATTTCCAAGGTTTTTTTCACTTGCTTGGGGAATGGAGAAAATCTCTGCTGCACCATAATACCTTACCTAATTGAGCTCTTAGATTAATGTTTAAACTTCATTTGCAAGTCCATTACCAAATCTAATCAGTTACAAAGGTACCATTAAGGAAAGGATTTTTTTTTTTTTTTTTTTTTTTTTTTTTTTTTTTTTTTTTTTTTTTTTTTCAGATCCACTTTTAATTCACGTGTCCCCCCACAACTGTCCAAGGCTCTGGCAGTGGCTGCAAGTACTGCATTATAGATATTGTACTTACACCAGGAGGGAAAAAGAAATCACAGAATATTTTCAGTGGAGATAATAATATAGAAAATTACATGGAGTTCATATGCTGGTATGAGCCAAAAAGGGGTTGGTTACATTTTGAATCTACTGAAACTTTCAATTATCAAAGGAAAACAATACTAATGTTCAGCCTGTTTTAAAGTGATGATACCACCTTTGAGAAGGTGCTGGATTGATTGCACTGAAGACTTCTCCCTAGATCCACTGCCTGTGAGAGATGTGCAGCATGGTCAGCATTATCCACAGCATCCTCCAGTGTACTGAAATCCTGGCGCAGCCCAGAAGTTTCAGGTCTGCTTAATTTTCCATGCTCATGTACTCCTCAGCCTTGTTGCTAATAAATCCTCTCCACATTGCAAGGCAAATGTTCCTTTTGAGCTACACATCAGAATGAGACCACCAACTTCTCAGTACATGGGATAGCAGACAATATAAATGCTAACACACGGCTGACCTGACCACAGTTGAATGGGTGACTTCAAGCCAAAGACTCTCTCTCCCATTACCTAATCCCTGAGATATCCAGACTCCCATCCTCATCAGCACTTAAAAAAAAGTAAATCTGGATTTTATTTTTATAACTGTTCTCAGAAGATAAACAAAGCTGAAATTGAGATATAAAAATCAGCAGTGTGACATAATGCAGACACCGCTACTTTTAGGGAAATCAGAATTTTGCCTCTGTGTCTGTGTAATCGGGGAAAGCTCTGCCTACCCAGGATGGTCAGACCCCAGCTCTGGGAGGGAGGGGTGTTTAGAGGTAGTTGCTAAAAATCAGGGGGTTTGTCACCTCTTCTAAATCTCCTAATGCAGATATTAATTTCCTGATCTCTACTCACCCTTTGCAGTCTGCTTACTCAGCCAACCTAGTAATTTCTTTGGGAAGCGGTGGTTGGGAAAGAGCTTTTCAGAGTCCTGAGACGAAAGTAACTCTATTGCTATGGTGCAGATAAAATTACACCGGACTGGCTTGTCCACTAAAACAAGCAGTGCTGCAGCTCTCAGAATTGCTGTTTGAAAGGATGGCTTCTGCTGGTCAAAATGTCTCTGATTAAGGACAAAAGAGGCCTTTCCACCAGGCTCCTTGGCTCAAGAAGCACGCAGCAGAAAACCCAACATGCTGTATGGAAGCCATGAGGTCTTTTCCACGCTGCATCTCTGGCCTGCTGCATGCCCTTGGGTTTCTCTCTTAGCCTCGCTTCTCTGATTTGACAACCAGGGATGTTAATTGCTATATTAGCACTTACCTTTGTAGAACACTTGGAGATCTGTGGATAAAAAAGTGCTGTGTAAGTACTTCTGCTATGATACCTTCTGTCTCCCTATAGTGAAAAGAACGGGAGCGAAGAATAGAAGGAGAAGCAAGCAAGGATGATTAATAAACATGCAGCCTACGATGGCCTCTGTCCCAAGATAAACCTAACAGCCACAATGAATGCAGAGGAGGAGAGGGGCCAGCGTACGGCAGAAATGAAAGTGTAGGCAGTGCCGGCACTATATCCACAGATCCTTGTCTCCCCAGACTTCAGTCACCGCTGTGTGCTTGAAGGCGGTCAGAAGAATCCCCAGCAGAGGTATCTGACTGCGCGCCCTTAACACGGGATCGCTCTGGCTGCTTTAAACATGAAGAAAAAGAAGGAGGGAGGAAGAGCCCCGGGGTTCAACGTCAACAAGATCTAAACTGCTTGACATTCTCGTTCTGAAATGCCAGCTCTTAAATTATCAAGGCCTCTTTTTTTTTTTTCTTTTTTTTTTTTTCCCCCCGAGTGCTCTGTATTTCCCCATGTAACAGTGTGCAAACATTTTATCAGCAAATACCGGGGGGGAAAAATCGTCTATCTAAAACTGATAAAGCAATTTGGCACGGAGGCAGCAGCTATCACTTCTAAATGGGTATGAGCTTTCTGAGGTTTAACAAGTTGCAGGGATAAAATTCTGGGGATTGACTGCTCCGAGGGTGAATGGAAGCTGTGCTCGCTCGCCCCGTGACATTTCTACCTGCTCCGCTGCCCACGTTACTGGGACTGTGCCCTAATGGACGGATTTACGCTGCTCTGCTGTACAGCAACGGTGCGTGACACTGCGCTAACGGCGTATTTGGGGCCATTACTTAAGTGATAATCTCACTGCTCCTTTGTTTTATGAGGCAATAATCTGATTCCCATGTGCATAAAATGAGGCCAAAGGGTAAATAATTTGTTATAATGAGGGAACAACATTAAGACTGATGAAAACTAGAGGTCAGTGTTATTATTTCTGTTATGACACCCATTCATTTAATAATCCTTGTGTTCATATCCTAACGGCAGGGATCCATGTCCTGGCTTTTCAAGGCAGTATCTGTCCCCTAATAAAGGCAGATATTATCCTGCTGTCTCTCATATCTAACTCAGCTCGCTCTCGATATGGTTCCTCATTACAATCAGATCTGAGAGCCTCACAACATGGCTGTGTGGTGAAGAACTACTGGAGAGGGGCCAGAGACACTAAAGCGACATTCTCTGCGCGGCCTCAAGGCACAGAGGTATCAGCGGCAGGACAGGGAACTCATCACAGGTTTTCTAATTCATGATGAGCTTCCCACTTTGTGGATTCTCCTTCCTTTCTGCTGCATCTTCCCCACCCCCTACCCCACCTCCAAAGTACCTACTCTCTACTGACCAGATGAGAAAATATTCCCAGTAGGAGTTAGCGCATCAGTGATGCATTTCCATAGGTCTTTCTTCTTTTGAGAGAGAGAGAGAACAAAAGCATAGCTGGTCTACTTGGAATGGATCTGAACCTAGCAATATTACAGGGTTTTCTTAATTGCAGGATAAAATAAGTAGTATCAGGCTTTCTGAATGCACAAAGTTTCCATGTGTATTAAATATATAGAGAGGTATGTATAATTTCATAAACCAGTTAAATCAATAAAACGTTTTTACCTAGAGACTTTTTTTATAATATACAGTCTCCAAGTGCCCTGGATCCACCTGTTGCCACCTTCTTCTCTTGTTTTGTCACCCAGTTAAACTCCTGTTACGTAAATCCCTTCTTCATCTTAATACTGGTACATATTCTTCTGCCTGTGGAGTATATCAGGTATTATTATTATTAATGTGATTATATTTTTAACATTATTATTATTAATTATGATGCTGTGCTGGCTAAAAGAGGTAAGTATGAACCACCACTATGCTGGTGCATAGAACAGTAGATAGGTCTTTTTACATATCAGCTATAGGCAAGAACATTATAATAAAAACAGCCAGGTAATAGAAAACAACTGCTGAAGCATAGGAGCCTTATTATATGTTTTCTAACACTTTCAATGTACAGTATTCAGTATTGCTGCTACTTACATCAAATAAGTTCTTACTGATATTAATAGTGAGAAAATTTTCAGTTTCCAGTGATATCAGCGGTAGAGTTGGTTCTAACATTCCACAGCCAAGATCTTTACTTTGCTTAAACGCATCTTTTTCAATTACACCTAAAGGCCAAGTTTTCAAGGAGGTTTGATGAAACAGAGAGGCAGGTATGACAGACAAAAATGAACATTTCAGAAAAGTGCATTTTTATTGTAGGAGCTAAATGAAAACTATTGGGATGAATTCCCTTCAGGTCTTCTAGAATATTGTCCTTTGCTTTTGGGGGAAACATGGAAGTTCAAAAACCAAATTATTTGGTACTGATATCATGAAACTGAACCTTATGATGGAAGTCAACACTCTTCTAGTTGTGGAAAAGATACAATATCTACAGAATAACCTGAATCTCAGCAAAATATCATTTGCTCCAGAAATGGGTAACAGAATCTTTTGTGTCATCTTAAGAAGCTTCTGGGTGGTTTATGAAAAAAAAATAAAATTAAAAAAAAGCCTACAGAGTGCAGAGTTTGATCCAATGCTCCCCAGGTGTGCATCCAGATTTACAACAATGTAGCTGAAGTCTGTTCTACTGACTCGATGTGGGTACCAGAAAACTGCATAATGACTGTCTGAATGTCAGTGAACCTGATAAAACTTCCCCTGGAAAAACTCTGTGGTGAATCCCTTTAATCTCAATGGTCTTTGGACTGGGCTCGATATTAACTATTTATCACATATAATAATAGGAACCTCCAGATGATTTGCTTCATTTGCTTAGCAAATGAAGACATTAATTTGCTTAAATGGATGTATTGAAAGCATAAATTTAGAGGGAAGGAAATAAAGAAATCTTATTTTCCAAGCCTGATGGTAGTAAAGAATTTAACAATGGGAATTCCCACAAAAATAAATTCATTTCTTGCCCTCTAACAAAAGAGTAAGGTTATAACTAAATAACAAGCTTCTGGTTGTTAGAAGCACCCTCCACTCGTCTTTGGATGCCAAAAGCACCAGCTCATCCTTTCCCAGTTGGCAGTATCTCTCTGTAGTACCAGAATTCATTCGTTTTATTCATTGATGCACAGAAGTTAAGGTGAAAAGAGATCATTAGATCATCTAGTATAGCCTCCCATGCATCACAGGCCATTTAATTCCTTGCAGTTATGTCTGTAATGAAGCCAATAATTTGCATTTGGCTAAGGCACAGCCTGATTTGAAGATGCCATGAGATGGAGAACGACTTGTTCCTTTGGTCGTCTGTTCCAGTAGTTGATCACCTTCACTACAAAAAAAAAAAATCCTTGATTTGCTAATTTGAATTTGCCTGGCCTTAGTTTCCACCCATTAGTTCTTATTACACTTTTCTCCACTAGGCTGGGGAACCTTTCTATTTTCTGCCTACAACAAAGGTACTTCTGTGCTATAATTCAGTTGCTTCAATATGCTTTTCGATAAGCTAAAGCACT
This sequence comes from Egretta garzetta, assembly GCF_000687185.1. Classification (NCBI taxonomy): domain Eukaryota; kingdom Metazoa; phylum Chordata; class Aves; order Pelecaniformes; family Ardeidae; genus Egretta; species Egretta garzetta. The sequence continues at coordinate 790,175 of NW_009259683.1, forward strand.
AAGCTCTTGCACTGCTTGCTGCAAAGACTTTTCTCCTTTTGGAGGCTCTTTCCTGTTTCAAATATCCTTTAAACATGTGGACACCAAACCCAGATGTTGTATTCCTACATAACTTGCCCCAGTGTTCTACCCAGTAAAATCACTCCCTATCATTAGTTTAGAAGTCCCAAGGTAAGACTGCTCATGTTTTATCACATAATCACCTATGGAGTCCATGTCAGATTGCTTTTCTGCTACAATCTTTTTCAGATCAATTCTTCAACAGGATGAAATCTGTAACTTCAGCTTGATTCCATGCAGCTAAATGGATTACTTTACATTTCACTGCATAAAACCACATTTTGTCAGAATGATCCAGGACTGCTAGCTCCTGGTCCATTTGTACGAGTGCTCTGTCCTCGTCATTGTCTCTATATCATCTGCAAATTTTATTAGCAGTGATTTTATATTCATTTCTAGGGCATTCATTTGAATGCCCTCGATCCTTATTGCTGATGCTTACAGAACCCTGATAGAATCCCCCCAATACCGTGTCATACAGTTACTACTACTTTTTGAAACCTTAGCAGTGTGTTTCCCGGTCCACTGTAGGCAGACTCTGTGGAAATTGTATAGTGCTAACTTTTAAACAAAATGGCATGAAGTACTATGTCAAACATATCAGCTGGTAAAAATAACTACATAGATGTAATACACTCGGTTTGTTTGACCTGTTTTCCACAACAGCTGTTGACTGGCAATAATTCTATTTTGGTTCTCCAATTCATTATTAATTGAGCCTTGTGTCATCATTTTCTTTTTCTCTTTTTTTTTTTCCCCTGGGATTGAAATCAGCCCAACCAGTCTGTACATCATGCGGTGACCCTGGAACCTTGGGGAGATGTTTGCTAATGACCAGCACAGCAGCTATGCAATTTATTGTCTGATATATGTGCAAATGTAATACAGGGCAAGTTTCATTTCTAAAATGTATTCATAAAACTTCTGTAAAATTCAGCTCTGCAGCAGCTGAACTTACAGGTGCTCCTGAAGATCAGGCACAGCTTACTCTACAGTAGCTGAGGACATGAGGGATTGATATAAACCTTTGGGGAGTCAGCCAGGGCTGTGGCTTGTGTGGTCTTGGGATGCTTGCAGTAGCTAGCATGGGCCCGTGCTGCAACAGCGACAGACTCCTCTACGTTACACGAAGACCCTCTCCAGCTCTAGCAGGCATGGCCAGGGCAGCATTCAGGTAGCTCGCTCTGCCCATGGGCAAGAAGTCTCGTGCAGCTCCTCGCAGTACCCTTGGGTGGGTATTTCTCCCTCTGTACCGCTTGACGCAGAGATGTACTAAGTACTTGTTTGCAAGGCTGTCAGTCTGGCACTTTTCACAAGGACTAGTATGATGTTTGTTCTCTCTCCTACATCCCAAAACCAAGTGACACAAAAAGTTAGCATTAAAAATGACAAGGTGCCCAAAGACATTAATGCCTTTATATCCCTTCATACACATCATAAGACATATGAGTGGTACTCACAGGCAACTGACACAATCTTTTGCCCTGTCCTATATATAAATGATTGCAATTTTATTTCTGAGTCTCAAGTTCCCCACTTTGTATGTTCCTGATAATTAGCCATTAGCATCTGGGGTATTTTTATTCCGTGCTTGAGAAGAAAAATGTACTGGGTTTGCGTGGCAAGGGGGGCTACAGGGGTGGCTTCTGTGAGGAGCTGCCAGAGGCTTTCCCTAACGGAGACAGCCCAAGTCCGCCCCACCCCCAAGACAGCCCTGCCGCTGGCCAAGGCTGAGCCCATCAGCAATGGTGGTAGCACCTCTGGGATAATGCATTTAAGAAGTGGGGGAAAACCCTGCACAACTGCAGCTGAAGAGAGGAGTGAGGATATACGAGAGGAGCAGCCCTGCAGACAACCAGGTCAGTGCAGGAGGGGCAGGAGGTACTCCAGGGCGAGAGCAGAGATTCCCCTGCAGCCCGTGGTGAAGTCCGTGGTGGGGCAGGCTGTCCCCCTGCAGCACATGGAGGTTATTGGTGGAGCAGATCTCCACTTGCAGCCTGGGGAAGACCCCACACCGGATCAGGTGGATGCCTGAAGGAGGCTGTGACCTCGTGGGAAGCCCAACGCTGGAGCAGGGTCCTGGCAGGACCTGTGGGCCCATGGAGAGAGGAGCCCAGGCTGGAGCAGGCTTTCTGGCAGGGGTGGGGCCGGCTGGTGACCCTGTGGGGGACCCACTCTGGAGCCGTCTGTTCCTGAAGGACTGCACCCTGCGGGAGGGACACATGGAAATGGCCTGCACTAGAGCCATTTGTGAAGGTCTGCAGCCTGTGGGAATGACTCATGTTGGAGAAGTTCATGGAAGACTGTCTCCCATTGGGAGGGACCCCATGCTGGAACAGCGGAGGAGTGTGTGGAAGGAGCAGTAGAGACAATGCATAATGAACTGACTGCAACCCCCATTCCCCATCCCCCAGCACCGCTGGTGGGGAGGAGGTAGAGAATTTGGGAGTGAAGCTGAGCCTGGTGATGGCAATTGCCGAGTGATCTCCCTGCCCTTATCATCTCGACCCATGAGCCTTTTGTTATATTTTCTCTCCCCCGTTCAGCTGAGGAGGGGGAGCGACAGAGCAGCTTGGGTGGGCACCTGGCGTCCAGCCTGGGTGAACCCACCACATGATATAAAATAGAAAGTCCACTCTAGGATATAAAGGCTGATGTTATTTAGCATACTGAATAAAACCAGAAGTCTCTGGAGCCCTATACAATGTGGATAGCTGATGTACCAAGAGGGCATTGTGAGCCTCCGTGAGCTCAGTCAGGGTTTTCCTGGTCTGGTTTGAAAGAGCAAAGCTTCCTTTTTATTTATTACTTATCCCATGAGTATCCAATTAAAATTGCTTGGATCAGGACTCTGGTTTGTTTGTGGTGCCACTGATGGAGAAGCTGTAATTTGCAATTAGGCCTGAAGCATGGTGGCAGGGAACCACCAACCGGGTGGGCATCAAATACCTCCCGAGAGCCTGTGTGGTAGCAGGAGAGTAGCAAAGTACTGTACGTCACTCCACAGATGAAGTAAACGAAAGCCCAGTGGTTCAGGCCGGGGGATTAGAAAACTGGGTGGTTAATTATGAAAGGCCATATTTTACAGTCAAATGGCATAGACAGTATGTGCTCCGGATGATTGATGGACACAACAGGAAGACAAGAGGGCTGTGGCTGAAAGGTGGTACTCTAGTCATCAGCCCTGCTACTGGAGGTGCTGTGAGCTTGTTTCTCCACCACCGGTCTCATTTGCATTAGGCAACACAGCTTTTTGTACTTTTGAAGAAAATACAAGTAGCAATGAGGTATCACAAGGTCAGCTGCAATCATATATGTTATCAGTGGTTATCTGGAAACCACATGAAACAACAATCTCTTTCCTCACACCAGCTCGGCACTGCCTTCTTGTGTAGCAACAACTTGCAGATGATGAGCTGAGAGTGGTTTTATTTTTCTTCCCCTCCATGCAACTCTTTCATGACTTGCACGGCCTTATGTCTTGAAAAGTATCTGCAAAGTTGGTCCGAAGGTGTTGGGAGTGGAGGTGTCACTGCTGGAAGCCCAGCCATCCCTGTACCTCCTGCAGGCTTTAAAGGAGATGTTGGACCAACGGTTATGTAGGGGGCAGAGAAACGAGCAATGGTGGCCTTCCCCAGTTGTTTCATGACTTCTCCAAGACCCACAGCAAGGGTGACAGCAGGAGCACCTACCAGGCAAGATGTTGGCCAGCTCTACCTGGTCCAAGGTTGTCTCGAAACAGCAGAAATGCCCTCCTGCCTCAGTTTCCCTGCTTTAGTGGAGAGACAATTCAATTCCTTGAGATGGATTAAAAAAGAAAGGTGCAATGCATGCCAGTCCTTCAGCGGGCGGTACACGGAGCCCTGCAGGTGTAGCAGCTTCTGCTGACCCACGGCTGTCCCCGGAGGTGGGGCGGGTGGCGGATGCTGGTGCTGCTGGCGTGGGAAGCCCGTGGTTTCTGTAGGTGTGCAGTCTGTGCCGGGACTGCTGCAGCAAATTCTTTTCATGGGAGGGGCAGGAAACGGTGTTTCTGTAGCACAGTGGAAAGCAAACCATTCACTGCCGTCAGGGTTTCATCTCCTCACAAATAAGATCTTTGTTTATAAATGTGGCTTTGTAGTTCTGTGAGAACCGGTAGAGTTCCACTTTCAGGAAAATATTAATGATTAACCATGAATAAGTAAAGGAGGATGAGACTTTTGTGGTGTCTGCTGAGAGATAGCAGTATTTTGCCATAGCTGACAAATACTGAAGCCTGTGGATGCTTACTCCAAACTTCCACTTACCCACAAACCACATAGTTCTTCTCCAAACTTACCCAGAAAATTGCCTCCCCCCCACGCGGTACATAAGCCTGGGGATTCTTTGTCTGAACCTCCCCTGTCTCCCTGGCAAACCAAGGGGTAAGGACTCAGGGATTTGCCCAGTTTCAGTGAAATTGTGTAGTAAACTCCATTAATCTTTCCAAGGTGGGAATTCGTATCCGTTCTTCCTCCTCTGTCAGCACCAGCTGCTACAATGCGTAGTGCCCTATAAAACACTTTCTGTCCGATTCTGGTGCCCTCAGGTGCCCTTCTCCTCCCCCCTCCCCCCAGATGAACACCTGTGAGAGGCAGATGGTACAGATAATCCAGAATATATTTCTTGAGTCCGTGTAGAGAAGCTGCCAAGCTGCTGATTTTTTGGCACCGTGCCTCGTGGCATCCTTGGCTAGTGAGAGACGCAGATGCCGCCTGAAAATAGCTGAAGAGGAAATTCTCCCAGAGTCTCTGGAGGTCCAGGGAAGGCGGCTGCTGCCGTGGGGTCCGCGGGCAGATGTCCCACCGGCACCCCTGCCGGGAATGCCTCACGAGCAGAACTTCCTTGCTCATGTCTTAATCAGTCCTTCCTCTGGCTCCTCTTCAATGGGCTCCGTGGGCACTGCCTTACCTTCTCCTAGTGGAGGGGGAGAGGCTGTTTTCGGTCAGACATGGCCTAGCAAAGGGAGGAAACATGTCTGCAGGGAGCTGGGGGCTGTTGCTTCTACCAGCAGCCAGCACCAGCATCCCTCTGCACTACTGCGAAGGGGTCCCCGGGACGAACCACCACCATCAGTGGCTCAGCTCCTTCCTGACAACAGCAGTGTTTTTCTAACACATGATCATGCCTGGGAAGCGGCCTGGTTCATGCATGAAGAAATTAACTCTGGGGTAGGAGTCATGCCCAGGCACAGCCACAGCCGTCCCCCTGAAATTCAGATATTCAGCAGGGCCTATCACAACCGAAGCCGGATTATTCCCCAGCAGTCGTCAGGAAAAGGAGCTGAGACCAGCTTACCAGCACGTAAGACCAACAATAACAAATACCAAAGAGTCAACACACTGTGCTCTTCCTATTGTGTGGGGCTCCAGGGCAGCGTAAATCCTTGCACCGCCTGGCTGGTTTTGAAAGGCACGTTCTTATTGCCCAGGGTCTGCCAAACACTTTGCGGACATGAAGGAGAGCACAGTCCTTGGCTGAAGGGGCTGATGGTCAGTGGCAGGCTAGCATTGAGGAAAAGGAACAAATAAATCTGAAGAAAAAGGCACATGAGTGTTGGAAAGTATGCGGTTTGCCCCAGTATATTTTGAGAAGCTCAAAGAAATGTGGGGAACATTAACTTTCTTCCCACTATTTACTCTTTCTTAGTTCTATAACCTTCAGATCTGTAATTCAGGGTCTAACATCCTTCGTTTCCAGTATTCAGCCCTTTTATGCACATTTTGCAGAAAAGTGCCTCTTGCTCCTTGCTCCTCTTCCTCCTCCCCCAAAACCAAGGCACTACACCCAGCTCCTTAAAAACAGGGGGGTACCTACCCCCACTGGGATCAAATAGGCTTAACCAGATTTAGGTGCCTAAATACCTTTGAGGATCTAGGCTTTAATCAGCTCATTTCATGAGCTCCTATAGTCAAAATGCACAAACAAGGTCTTAAAACCAGTGGCTCTGAGATCCAGTGGAGAACAGGCCCTCCAAATGCAGGCACCAAGGCAAAGGGTGACGGAAAGTCCCAGAAAGCCATGCTGAGATGGAGGCAGGTATCATGTCCCCAGGCAGCAACGCTGTGTCTGCATCAGGTGATGCAGTAGCAATCAAAAAAGAGCCATGCAGTATTTGGAGGAGACCTGCTTTCTGCATTCCCTGTAAGACAGTCCCTCCTGCTCCTGTTTTCTGAAGGAACCTGATCTCTCGCCGGAGGCCAGGTGAGCCAGAAGCAAGAAGGCATCATGGAGAGTTTCAGCTATGCCAACACAGTTCTGGGGAGAATACTGCCCATTAAAGGGCACAAGTAGCAAATCAACTAACTTCAGTCACAAGCAACTTGGGACAGAGACATGAAGGAACTCACAGCTGTGGCTGCTCTTGCTGCCTCACACAGAGTGAAAAAGAAGCTCCCTCTAAAGAACTAATAATGCTGTTCTCATTACCACAGAGCTTGCGTGCCAGTTCCACTCTACTACAGAATGTAACTCTGCTAGGTAACATATGAGCAGAAAACAAAAGGAAAACAGAAGAAGAAAAGGGTGCCTTCTGGCTGGAGAAGTTTAAAATAATAAGCTCAAGGAGCAGTATTGGTGCTGCTGCAGCTCAACCATAAATGAGTTTGGGCTGTGTTTTTTGGGAAAGTGTCATAAGAAGAGACCTTTCGGGGAGAAATTTTAGGAGGATAATAACAAGACTGCTTTTTCAGTAGTTCATGGGCAGCCTGTGGGTAAGAAGAGGTAGATGATGAGGGCTGCCCAGTGCTACGCTATGAATGGTGGCAGTGCCAGCCCAGGGCTCGGTGAGGGCTCTGCTGTCATGAGCAGATGGCAGCTGAACAGGAGGACCCAGCCACACATGGCAGTGCCCAGCCTCTCCAGCAAGGAGGTCTGACATGACTGCACACACATGATTTGTACTCATGTTGCTGTGTTGAAATGCAAACAGGTGTTATAAAAATATGAGATAGTCCTCTATGCCCTTCACAGAGGATGTGGGCTTTGATCATACAAAAATGGAAGGTTTATATTATTCAGAATATTTCACTGCCTCTGGATTGGCTGATGGATCTCAGGAACCTTTTTTAAGAGTGATGTAGGGCTGGGAAACTGTGGGTCCATGCCTTAAAATAGTCCTGGACCATTATGACAATTTTCAATGTGAGGTTAGCATGGAAAAGACATTTCTTGGTATTATTACATAGAAGGGACCACTCATACTAAGTTATGAGTGTGAGCTTAGAAAATGAAAAGGCAGATTAATAACGTCTAATGCAGGAGCTGATTTCCACAATAATCAAGACAGACAGTAGACACCAAGGACCTGGATGATGCCAATAGTTAGCCATGGTGAATGAAAGTCATGGATTAACTTTCCCAAAGCAATGTCCAACAGGCTGAAGATATGAATGGAGGCCGAGTCAGGTCCACAGCTGGCAGAGAGGTCTGGTGCTTCTCCATTCTCCTCAGGCAGGTCTGGGCTGTAGACACTGTTTGAATAAGGACTGCAGCATTACACAATGCAAGAGGGAGTCCTTCTTCTAACCACAAGATGACCCATCAGCCTTGCCTGCTTCACTTTAACTCACTACAGGGCACAGTTTGCCTGTTTTGGTGTTTATCTGGTAGCAATGGGTCTTGATATTATAGCAGTGTCTGCAGCATAGATTAGAAAGGGGCAGAGGGAGTTGGGGTAACAACTGCTCTACTAATGGTAGTTCTTGGAGGAGCTGCCATTTCTGTTTTATTCAAATAGCAGTCCCCAGGCCTGGGGCTGTACTGGGTTTTGGCAGCAGGCCTCCTTCAAGGCAGCTGTTTCAGAAATCCTTGCACATTTCTTAGATTGCTCTCCATTCAAGTCAGTGCACCCTTACCCACTCCAGCTCTTCTCTTGCTCTAAATGATACAGAGATGCTCAGACCAAGAGAGATAGAAATGAGTAAATGGCACTGAGCACCTCTTGTGGAAGCACCGCTACACCTGACGGTACTCCAGACTACCACTCTCTGTCAAGGACCTGCTCATTTCCATCCTTCTAGCTCAGTCCTCAACCCTCCTGACACAGCAGCTCTGACACGAACCACCTATTCCTTAGGATGCAGCCAAATCGTGCTGGAAGGTCCGATCCCCTCCTTGCCGGGGAGGCAGGATTTCCCAAGTTATGAAGGCACCTGAAAACCAGTTAGGCACTTCTTCAAATTCTGCAAAGTATTGGTGCAGGAGCAATGCTGAACTCTTGATGAAATCAAGGAGAGCTGAGGACTTGGTCTGAAGAGATATTTTTAGAGTGGAGATATCTTAAAAATATGTCCTGTCTGCATTTTCAGGAAACTACCTGCCTTTGAAGGTCTGCCTCCATGGTTTCTTTATCGTTCCAGCAGTGCTCAGGCTGTTAGGTAAATGTCGCAGCATTTCCAGTGAAAAGAGGCATTAGTGCAAATCATAATCAGGCCTGAGGATTCAAATCCTCCCTCCAGGTGCGTCGGTGTGACCCTGGCTCCGGGGGGGCACTGCTCCAAGCATAAAATGGGGAGTTCTCTGACCTGTCAGGGTCAAGGTGCATTAGAAATTCAACTCAAGCCCCGCACAGCGGCACTGTAACCGACAGAAGAATCCCTGCATACATGTTAAGCTTTTAGGTTAACTTTCACTGTTATTAATTTCCTTTTATAATCTCCATTTCATGTTTACCAACACAGCACCGGATCCTCAGCTGATGTAAATCAGCAGTGATCCATTGCTGTTAAGCGAGCGGCATTATTTTACAGTGGTTGAGGGGATGGCCCCTAGTTATTAATTGTGCTTTGCTCCTCTCTCTTGACAGGAATAGTCTCTTCTAGAATTTGAGACTAAATAAAAAATCACCCCTTGGCTAGCTGAATCCTGTAATTCCCTCCTGGCCTCCCCTCTCCTTGCTGCCAATGGAAACGAAGAGCACGGAGCACCTGGCAGGATCAGGCCCTCGGGCGGCTCAATGGCTGTGCCAGCCCTCTAATTCTGGGGTAATGGTAATAATCAGGCTCGCACCGAGTGTTGACACATATTTATTAATTGCAAGGTGCGGCTGGCTCTGCACTTCGCTAAGACAAACACTTGCAGAACAATGTGCACAGAGGAGGCTGGAAACCACCCAGCCATGTGTCAGCAGCAGCTGAAAGGGGAGGAAACTGCTAACCATCCCGCGTGAGGAGGCAGAGCGCCGAAAATCCACCTGGAGGTGGAAGGATCCCCTTTTCTTGGGTTCGGTTTTCCTTTTGGAAGAACCTTTCCTCTTTCATCAGAAAGTCCCCGACCTCGCGGCCGCCCCAGCGGCTTGTGACACAAGACCAAGATGACACAATCGGAGCCAGGCTTCATGCCAGGGCTGGCAGTGATTTAATGACGTTCCTAGAGAGCAGGGGGAGGCAGGCCCTGGCCCACGAGCTGAAGGTTATTTGCACAGAGTCATATATTTAAGGCAGCAGTCATGTGAGTCCCGGGGTGGTAGGGAGGGACGGGGACCCTGCCTGCCTGTGAGGTAGCTGGTCCTGCTGGATGCTCAAGGGAGAAACCAGCATGGAGACTGGGACAGAGAAGAGCTTTCATTCTTATTTTTGATACCAAAAAAAAAAAGTAACAAGTGACTACACTGTGTTTATTTACCACTCTGCAAATGGTGCCCAGTGACTCAGTCCTGTTGGTGCTTTCCTTTACCAGTGAGGAAATTACTCTCTCTTTGAGCAGCTTCTTTTCTTCCTTTTCCTTCAGCCTGAGGATTTACATACGGTGATAGCAGATAAGTGAAGACAGCGCAAGACAGCTCACGGGGTACCTCAGCTTCGGCTGAGTTATGCCTGGCGAAGCTGCAGCTAGCTCGAACGTGTCCGTAGGCTCTTCCTCACCCTGCCGCTGCTCGCTTTCCCACACAGCTGAGAGCACTTCGAAGCTGCGCTAACTCATGTCACTTAGAGCGATTTTCAAAGCCCACTTAACTTATCTGCCCTGTCATAGCCGTGACCAGCCTGGCACTAATCGGGATGTTCAAGAAATATCAGCCAGCTCCACACAGTCCTCCGAATCAGCGAAGAGGAGAAGCTTCCTTTCTCATTTTAAGTAGTTTCTGTATGTCTAGAGGTGTCTTACAGAAACAGAAACTATACCTGATAAAGTGCCAGCATTAATCCATTTGATGTATTTAAGTGCGGCTGTTTAACAGCAACATATCAAGTTAATGCAATACTGATGGGATAAGAAATGGCATCAGAGGGTTTCAAAAGATTTCTTATCACATGGAAAAAAAAAAGGATTTTGACTTCCCATTTCATTTCTCTGTGAATGAGAACACCTTTGCTATTTACATTATTTACTGTTTACCGTAGTAGAGTCACTACTAAAAATCAAAGTGATTTGCAGAACCCTGCCAGTTCTTTTTATATCTCCTTTGCTGACTCAATAAACATCTGACACTCCAGTATTGTAACTAAGTACTGTACTGATTCTGCTCTCATTGAGAACATCTTTCTAAGAGAAATGAATTGTTCTGCTTCTGCTAAAAATGTGATTTGTCTGGTGAAGCATTTGTAAAAGCTTTTTTTCCCCCAATGTTACTGTGGCAATTGGAAGCAGTTAGGCATGTACAGTAACTTGAGAAGCTATGTGAAATCTTCTGATATGCAAATATGCTGCTGTATACATGGCAAAGCAGAGCTTTGGGCATGCTTACATGAAACAGAGTTGCATTAACAAACAATTCCCTTATACGCTATTTTGAAATAAAACTTTGTCCTGAAAAATGATGTGAAGTAAATATTCCAAAAAGCCTGTGCTGGTAGGGGACTGGTTCTGAATTCAGTCCAGTTCTGCCCCAGGCTAGTTCTATTTCTCACAGTGCAGTCACCTTTAAATCAAATAGAGAAGGATTGAAGCCAAGGAGCCTGAGCAAGGTGCAGCAAGGGAAGACACTCTGGCAGCAGCTGGCAAGGACAGGGCACTTCACTTCTCGGCCATCACCTGGCAGAATCAAACTGGATGGGTGTCCCTGTCGGGAAAAGTGGCCTTCCAGTCTGAAGAGGACAGGTTGCATCTGGTCCATATCTGCTCTTGGATCCAAATTCAGGCAGGGAAGAGACAATGGGAAACCAGAAAGAACAGCCTAACACAACTCCACTATGGTGTTCTTGGATGCCAGCCACAGGCAAGTCTTCCAGGTATGCACAGAATGCGAAGGAATTTATGAGCACATAAATCATAGGAGCTGAAGATGGGAAAGGCCACTGGAAGACTAGTCAATGCAGGCCTGTTTTCTACACGGAATTTCTCAGTTGACAGTTTTAAGAATTTCAAACAATAGGACTTCGACTTTCCTCTGGAAGCAATTCAAGGTGGTTAGACACCTATCTGAACCTTTCAGCATTTCATGGGACTGCCCCTATGCAGATTCCTAGCAGCTCTTGCTGCAGGTCCTTACAGTCAGCTTTCTTTTCGCTGTGTATTCCAGGCTTATTCTATAATGAAGCAAATCCAGAAGTGGAGGTAGTTGCTTCAGGCTTGCCGACGCTGCGGGTTTCCCCAGACTTCCTCCCAGGGAAACCGAGTCAACCGGAAGCATGGTTGTGAAAAGCTCCCTGGGTGGACAATCTGGGTTTGGGTTATGGCAAACTGGGCAAATGCATTAAAATCATGGAACAAGGAAGCCTGTATTCAGCGTTGTTTGTGGGACAGCTGGGGTGCACTGCAGTTCCACTCCACCACACAGCAGAATGTCCTCTGAGCGGTCAGGGCCCTAAGATTTGAGCCACTTCCACAAATTGCTCCTAGAAACTAAGCTGAGTTTCAACAATGCAGTTCACATCTTCAGATGACTTCGCTGGTTTGCACTGGGGCAGGCTGTGCATTAGCAGTGACTTCTCAACAGATTCCCAAAGAAGATATAAGAAAGAAAGGGCACACAGAAAGATCGAGGAAACTGCCTCTGCCCCTAACATCTGAGAGTAAGGCTGCTAGAGCAAGAACAGAGACCTGCTTGTGCTTAAATTCCTCTTTATATTCTCCGTAGAGACGAACAGAGTCTGTTGGCATTTTGCAATGATTGCGAGGAATTTTAGTGGTTAATTATATCCTCGGTTTCTTGCCTCGCTATCGCTGTGCACATTCACATGAGTCCTAAAAGGAGTTTACTGTTCAAATGCCTAGGCTCTGGGCCAGGAGCAGTGCCTAGATAGGCTACTGTGAAACATCTCCTCACGTGCCGTGATAAACTGCTCGGGGACATACTATATAGAGCTACGAGTACGTCCGCAAAGTCATGAAACGTTATGCCATCAGCTCTACGAGTGCTGCAAGGTTGCAATCTCAGAGCAGTCTATCGGCCAAAGTAGGAGAGTAACAAATCTGAATGGCACCCAGCATTCAAGGGCTGCATCACCATTAGGTGGTGGTACTTTTCAACCTGGTGTGCCAAGGGCGGTAAGGGGGTGGTTGGCCAAAATGTGAGGGTCAGTGCAGTGGGAGAAGTGGGGGAGTAGCACAGCGGGCACAAAAGAAGGAAAGGGGGAAAAGCAGGTGAGGGCGGTGGTGGTGGCAGGGCGGTGGGAGGCGAACAGAAGGCTCCCCAGGCGGTGATGTGCTTAACCATTTCCTCTTGCCCTGGGTTGGTCGCTTGCTCTTGACGTGCGAAATGGGCAGACGGCGGTGTGCCGGCGGTGTGCCACTGCGGCGTGCCAGGCGAGAGCCAGGGAGCAGGGATGGGAGGGGGCCGGGGGTGCCTGGTAGTTTAGCCACAGCTGGAGGAAGGTGGCTTCTGTTAGCCTATGGCTTGTTTGAGTTGATCGCCGCTCTTCGCTGTCCCTTTCACATCGGTCTCAGCACCATTTACATTAAAATGCTAAAAAAATGGACAGATAATTTCTACCAGGGTCCCTTGCCCTGGACAGGTGGTCTGTGTGTCCATGTTTATGCACAGCCTGCCCTTTCCACGCGCCTTCTTCTCCTGTGTTACAGAGGGATCCTTGCTTACAAGCAGAGATGCTCTTGGGGCTCAGCCACTCTGGCAACTCCCTGGGACCCCCGCCAGGTGAGGGGAGAAGGGCAATATACTTAGCTAAGATAGAAAGCAGTAAACACATCCAGTGCTGAAATGGAAGAAGGAAGGAGCTTACCTCCTATCTTACCCCTGGCATGCTAGAATTCTATGGTTAGGTCTTCCTTACCAGATACCCTGCCAGTCCCAAAGTATTCAGCAGTCTTGATTAACCTGAGGCAATTATAATAAAATGTAGTTTAGTAGGAACGATCCATGACAAACCCCTCTCTCACCCATCAGGTAGCACAAACCCTGCCAGAGTCTGACTTCTTTCCTTACAAAGCGCTTCAGCTCCAAGCCCATGATTGAGAGCTACAAGGTGCCCCGACATGTTCCCGCTCCAACAGTTTGTTAGCTGTGGCTTTTCTGCAACGATTGCCATATTGCAGTATTTCTTCAGGGCTTCCCAGCTCTCCCCAGGAGAGAAGGAGACGCAGGCTCAGTGGCAGGGTGGTGCAGCGGGCAGGGCAGTTGTGTCCACAGTGGAGCTTTGCTGCCGGTTCCAGCAGCTTGCAGTTGTGAGCGAGCTGCACGTGAGTGCAAACCCGCGCTGCAACACAGACTTGGCCATCTGGCTGACATATTGCAAATGGGTGGAGGACGTGCAGGTACTGATCAGTTTTGGCATGCCGCAAAAGCGAGTGGGAGGGCAGCTGGAGGCCAATCAAGCCGGCAGAGAAGCGTTAATCCTCGCTCGGTGTGCGCTCTCCATGAGCAGAGCACAGATTGTCTCCAGCGTTCATACCCCCTGGAAATGGCGCTGTGTGGGTGCCGGGCGTTCCAGTGAGAATGTAGCTGGGCTTGCTGAGAGCCTTGTGCCAACAGGCTCTGGGAGTAATAGCAGGCGTGGGAGTCGGGAGGCACAGGTTTAATTTCTGTGGGTTCCTGGGGCAAGGTCCTTCCTCTTGGCCTTTTGCCCTCCACCCTGGCACTGGGAAGTGGTGAGTCCTTTGCAGCAGGGGCCGTCTCTTCAAGTGGGTGAGGACACAGTGAGTTGAAGATCTGGTTTGGGTACCTTCATCTTCACACAAGTAAAGTTCAAATAATCATAGCGAGGTCTTCCCTTCTTGCTTAATTGCCTACCTTTACTAAACCCTCTGCCTGTGGATCTGTGACACAGTGGCAGAGAAAAGTGTGATAGGAAAGGGTTAATGTGTTGGGGGGGCGGGGGAGGTTTGCAGGCAGAAGGGAGGAGCAGGAGAGTATTTCTGTATTAACATGCAGCTGGTTAATGCAGCTGAATAGCCCTGGCTCAGCTGTTACCTTTCTCAAAGCCAATGGCAAATGATGAAAAACCGTGGTAATATCTATTAAAAGTTTGTAGAAGGGGCCTGCTCAGTGGGAGCTTTTCCATCTCACATACAAGTGATGATTTAGAACAGAGAAAGATCCCCTCGAGGGGATTTTGTGAACCATGCAATGCTAATTAACTCCATTGTTGTATTTTGTTTTGAACATAAGAGTCC
>NW_009259683.1:804851-881593 GCF_000687185.1 Egretta garzetta
TCCTCCTGCAATAGATTTCCATTTTGCACCACTGTATAAAATCTCCTCCATATCCCATCAGCAAAAGGGATTAACAATAGGGAGAAGCATATGTGCATAGTTTTATAGGGTTCTAGGGAGGAATGTCTCTCCCTTCACCTCCCAGATGCATTCTCAATAGGGGCCATTCTGTACATCCTTGTTTTCACTGTTCCTTTAACCTTGAATTAAAACCAAGTGCACATCAAACGCTGGGCAGCATCTCCCTTTGATCTTCAGCATATTCAAACCACTTCCAAACACGCTGTGCTGGAGTTTGTTTTAGTGGTTGGGTTGTTTGGGCACAAATGCAGGAAAAAAAAAAAAAAGAAAACAAAAAAAGAAAACCAAAACCCAACAGCTAAAAAAAATCAACAAAACCCATCAACACCAGGAGTGGAAGCACTGGTGAAAGGCTGATTTGCTCATCTAAAGCTCATCCCAAAAGGAAAGCAAGAAAATGAAAGCTCTCATCTGCTTGAAGCCCTTACTGCCTTAAGATGGCAATGTTAGGAAGAAACTTGACTCCCTCTGCGCTGGATCTGCTCCTCATTTTATGGACTTCTGGTGTCCCACTTTGCCTTGCCTGGACACCCTCCTCTCTGCTCACTCCTTTTGTGTTGAACAAAGTGGATCCTGACTCACCCTCCTGCTCCGGCCATTACAAGCTAGCGTCAACTTCAGCGAAGTCAAAGCAAGGAGCATCAGGTCTTCCAGATGAATTAAATGGCTTCTTCTTAATTCTTCAACTTCAGTCTCTGGCCTCCATCGCCTTCATCACCTCTGAGAAAGCCCAGATCTCTGTGCGGTGTCTGGGATAGTCTCTTTTCTCTGCTGCCTGAAGGTTCAGCTCTGCACAGGCCGATATTTACAGAGCGTTGATGCCCGTCTTCCTGCTTTAGTCAATTTGGTTGTTCCCTGGTAAGAAATATTTAGCAAGCTGTCCCAAGGGAGCAGCTAGTGTACAGGTGTCAGATTGATGACTTCTGGATGGAACTGGAACTGCACTGGGAGCTACCTGTCACCAACTGTAATGGGGATTCTGCATGAATTCCACCAACAAGAGCAGGGAATTGCAAATAAGAGACTTTCTCGTGTACCTTATAACACCGTAAAGTCTTGATTCTTAATTCATGCTGGAATATATTTAATTATAATCTGGGCAATTTTTGAGATCAGGAAAGACATTTAACAACATCTTCAGGAGTGTAAATATTGCAAGCCATAGAGGAGCCCAAGCAATGCTGCCTTTGCACTCAGGCCCCTGGGGGCACAACTGGGCCACCTCCAGACCCAGGCAGAGCTGCTGCCCGTCGGAGACACTGCAGCCCATCAGAGACCCTGCCCTCCCCGTCTTCAGTCAGCTAAGCAGAATACTGGGTACATCAAACAGCTTTGTCAGGGATCCAGTGGGGATGCTCGTTGAGACAACAGCCCCTGTAGCATTGCTACTAGACTGATGAAATAAAATTTGTCACGTAAAGCTTCCCGTTCTCCCCACAACATCTCTCGCTTCCTGCAAACTCCTCCTTTCCTTTCCAAAAGGTGGGGAATCAATTCCAAAATATTTATACTGCCTCTTCCCCAAACCTTCCTGCACCACCATAGCCGGATGGATTTTCCCTTGGAGTAGTGCGTTCAGTGATCCCAGCAGAAGGTGCTCCTGAGACCCCTCTTGTTCAAACACTATGACATTCTCTTATGCTGTAGGGTCTTGAAGGCTACTACTACAACAGCTGAAGTTGTAGTCGTCTATCGCAACAGTGGTGTACAGAGCATGCTAGTGTATATGAAGCAACACGCTGAAGGGGTGTTCAGAGTCATTCTTACTGAAAATGCTGCTAAATCTTTTCTGCTTGAGCGTTACAGGTCCATGTAAATACATCTTTTTCTTCTTTTCTTTGCAGGCCCTTTATAGCAAATGACAGAATTAAAAAGGTAAAACCCAAGGGGAGGGATTTTCCATTCTAAAATCCTCAGCTTACTTCAAACACACATGATGGTGTAGTGACCTCAACATCTCACTCACATCTGTATAAAATAACCAGAGAAACTCCAAAGGTTTGCGCCAGTTAACATCCAGAGAGGGAAAGCTAAGAGCCCCCCCCATTTTTGAGAAGCATTTCCAGTGCAGTGTTCTCAGCAGGAGCACATTTGCCAAATCCTGCTGCTTTTTTCACCCTTTAATATATATAGCTACAAGGGAAGATTCCTGTGAACAGAGCAAGCCCACAAACTGTTTTTTCCCATCCTCTCTGTAAGCTCGTCTTCCTCCAGCACTCGCTGACCGCTGGCCCGTTAACGTGTGGGCATTTAGAGTCCACCAAGGTGGTACCAGCGTGGCCCTCGTCATGCCAGCCGGGACCGGCCCCTCCGCTCTCACGTAGCTCAACATGTCAGGCCTTTGCTGAGCTGCTGCAGGCAGCCCTTGCCCCAAGCGGCTCAGCTTCGGGTCCAAAAGCTGACAAATAGTTTCCTGATGAGTGTGTGACGAGGACACCAAATGCCATGCAAGAAAAGCGAGACCTTTTATGAGCGCTAGGATCACGGCAAGCCAAAGTGCAGCGAAGGTTTTCCACAGATACTGAGAGCAGATTTTGCTTGAAGCCTCTCCTGTTCCTGGCGCCGCGGAGGCATCGCTCCCCTCGCCCCCTCTCTCCTGGGCTAAGTATAGAAGACACTTAAACTCCCAGAAGTTTCATTCCCGCTCCCAGTTTCTCAGCCCAGCTCTTGCCGAGCGGTCTCATCTGTGCGCTCTGCCCAGAGAGGTCCCCACCGACTCCTCCGGGGCTCTGCAAGGGGCTGCGCGTCCCCCAGGTGTGACCCATCTCTGGGCCTGCTCATCCCTGGTCTCCTTGCTTCAGGAGCAGCGTGGAGTACTTTTGGAATTTCCATGATATAGATGTTTACTGCCAACATCCGTCTGTCCTCTGTGGCCTATGATTTTCCACACCCTGCTAGAACGTGTGAGAAGCAGCTCTTCTGCCATTTGAGCAGCTTTTGTGTCCTGTTAGGAAGAGGCTGGATATGGGCAAAGGAGGGCACAAGGAAGAGTGAGGGCTGCTTTCACTGCCTCTAAAGCTTTCTTCCAGCCAGTTTCTGAGCTTTGCATCACCATGTGAGCATTTTTCCTCCTGTCAGACAGAAATGAGTAGAGAGGGAGCTAGCCCTGCTAACCACAGAGAGCACATGCTACTTGCAAATATTATTTTAGCATGCCCCTGCTTTTCCCTGTCTTGGCCTAATATTTGCAGTGGATAATTTCTAAAGCCTGAATAACATAAGCTCATGATTGAACATGCTTTTCCTGAGCTAAACTCCACCCTGGTCCAAAGTAATTGCTTCCTCCCAGTGCCCCTTGTTCAGTCCTCAGGAGAACAGGACAGAGGTTCAACCTCTGAGTCTTGCAGCCAAACCGCAAAGCCCAGTGGTCACCCCCCCACCACACTCGCCACTGGTCTGGGGGCTCTGGGGGTTCCCATATCATACCCCAGTCCATCCCTCTTCCTTCCTCCATCCCTCCTTGCTCCACTGTCATTAGTCAAGCCTGGCTCTTTTCCTGGAGAATAGGGGTCCCCTGTCTGGGGCTGGCAGCCACACAGAGCTCCTGTGGGTCAGGTCCCTGAACGGCCCAGAATCTCCTCCCTCAGCTGCCAGAGGCGGGTGTCGCACCAGGATGCATATCAAAGCCAAAGAACCCTTGTTTTAAGTCTGTCGCAAGCTTTGTGCAATAACCTTTCTCCCAGAAGAGTGGCGATCAAGCTTTTAAAATTAATTTGCATAATTGGATCTTTAATTCTTTTTAAATGGAAACCAAAATGGCACTGTTTGCAACAAAAAAGGCTTTCACAAAAGCCAAAGGATTGGGTGCAAGGTGGAGATGTGTCACTGAGCTGAAACTAAGCCCAGATAAAAGATCATTAGGCAGAGTGAACCAAATTCTGGTTGCGGAGAGAGAGAGCGGGGAAGTCTGAGGTAACAGCACAGACTTCAGTAAAATGACTTCAGGCTCATGTCAGCGTAACTGAGACTTGGTCTGCAGTAACTATTTTAACTTTCCAGCTCCGTGGTTAATTAGCAACCCTTTTAGTTTATGGCTTTTTCTTTATTCAAAAATTTATTAGATTAATAAACACCGCAGGTATTTTTATAACAACGGGGCAAATGTTCCATTTGTGTAAAAGACCAAGACACCGTTTGAGTCGATCTGACTGCCATCATTTAATTCAGGGGAAATTTTGGCCCATCGAGATACCATTATGAGAGCTGTGCAAAGAAAACCAGGCAGAGTTCAGCTAGTGAAAAACTGTTCTCATGTGCTTGTAAATGAAAAGCAACATTTCTAATGAAGTGCAATGTACTTTACCACCCACCCCTCCCCGAATTACATGCGCGGCTTTATATGGTGTTTTTGCCTTAAAATAAAAAGAGCAATTTTAGTAGGTACAATCCACCGCACTTGCTTCTAAAGAGCTGGTTTTATTGTTTAAAATATCCAAGTGGCAAGGTACGAACCATTCTACAAGAGAGCTCGATTTTCTCCTCCTGCTTGCAACAATTCATTCTTTAATCAAATATAAAGAAACTCTATCGGCATGCTCTGCTCTCCAGCGCTCTTAGTTACCCAAAGCAGCCTGAACACCAGCTAGAGGCTTATGGCCATAACCTCATT
Source organism: Egretta garzetta (assembly GCF_000687185.1). Taxonomy (NCBI): domain Eukaryota; kingdom Metazoa; phylum Chordata; class Aves; order Pelecaniformes; family Ardeidae; genus Egretta; species Egretta garzetta. The sequence goes on from NW_009259683.1 coordinate 809,542, forward strand.
AGCCTTTGCTTTAAAAGAGTAGTGAAATAGAAACACCGGAGCCGGGGCAAGCTGGCAGAATACAAATTGAAGATTTCTGCGACTTGACAGTCCTCCTGGGTGCTCCATCGCTGCTTGTGCCATGGAAACGCAGCACCGGCGGCGGGAGCACGCAGGAAGCCCACAGTTAGATTCTGCTCATGGGTACCGTGGTGTAAATCCAGAACAACGCCACTGGAGCCACCAGACTTAGTTGGGATTTTCACCTGGGCAACTAAAATGTCTGAAGAAGAAAAGCATAGCGGGGCTGTTGCAGACACTGCCAGGGATAAAGCTGAGCGGTCAAGGTTAGTTGCAAGTACTGCTGCTCAGATCAATTTTAGGTAAGTTTACAGCTCTCACAGATATCAGGATTGCCCACATCTTTTTTTGTTCTTTTTTTTTTACTTTTCCAAGAATCCTTATAAGAATAAAAACTGTGTTGTTATAGATTAAAAAACCCTCATGAAATACAGCAAGAGCAACACATACCACACCGTGGCACCAGGGATGTGATCTGTTTTAAGAAACACATGGCTGTATGTTTAATGAAGGGAGCCTGTTGAAGGATTGCAGACCAGGAGGGCACACTAGATTTGTTGTTTTATTAGGTTCTGGGTTATGTACTTCTCCTTTAGCTGGGTATCTGACAACATATGCCATTCTACTTGCAGCCGAGTGAGCTGGGGGGAGGAGGGCAGAAACAAAGCATTTATGAAGGACTGGAGCATTTTATTTTCTACCTTTTGAGAAAAGTGTTAAGGAAAAAAATTGTATCATTTTGTCTTAACTAGAAACAGAAACAGACCGAAAGAGAAATGGAATTTAAGTAGACAGAGGAGAATAATCATTCTCCACAAGCACACGGAAGAAATTGTTAGAAATACATAAAATACACTCACCAATATCCAGTTCATTGAAATCATGCACTTAAGATGCAGCAAAACCCCTCCAATATATCAAGGCCAGATCTTGAATATACTTCACTGCCTACAAGATGAATTGAAGGCACTTTCCATCACACATGGGATAATTTGCACTTTATGGGGTCAGGAACTACATGGCTATGATTGGACCGTTTGCAGGTACAGCTGCCATGCTCCATCTTTGGAATTGCCTGAAACTGCTGAGTAAAAAGCCACTGGCTGGCATCCCTGTAGGCCACTGCCAGGAGGGTCAGTCCCAAGTTCCTCTCTAACCCTGTCTATCTGCAGCAAGGTGTCCCCACCACTTTGTTTTGGATTTTGTGACCCTGCAACCAGCTCCGCTCTGTTTCAAGTCCACCCAGGCTAATTTCTCAGAAAACTGCCCTTTCTACACACACCTCAGAAACCCCTTGACATCAGATTAGCAAGCTGTGCCAGTTTGCCTACGGTTGTACAAGAGCGAGGCTTGAGGCAAAAAGAGATGAACTGGAATCCATGGCCAAGGTAGAGGGAAGGGCTGGATCACCTCTTCCAGCAGCAGCCTACAGAGGTGTAACATGAGGCCACATGTCTAAAATGTGATCCAAATCACCCCTCAAGAAAACCAGGCCTCCTGCCAGTACACCACAAAGCTGCCAGAATGATCCCACAGAAAATATGAATAGCAGAGGTGATCTCCAAAATCCCTCCCCTTCCCCAAACTTCAGCAGTTTGCTGCAAGAAGGTTCACTTCTGCTTGTCTGAGTTTCACAGCCAGCTCCTGAAGAACATAGAAGCCCTCCTGCAGCCTTTAATGTGGTAGCCTTCCATTTAGGACATTGATTCAAGACACATGGAGACTTGGCCTCAACTCCCTTCTAACTGAGAAGAATTAGACCCATGCCTCCTAGAAATTTAAAGAATAGGTGGGAGTGAGGACAGGGAATCCTTCTCTTGATAGTCTAGCAGTGTGTGGAAATGAATGCAACAGTCACAGGGTTGGAACTAAGCAGAAGGGAGCATTTATCCCCCTCTCCTCTCCTCTCCTACGTCACTGGCTAGGGCAGCTCTTTTCCACAAGGGAGATTGACACCTGGATCTGCTCACCTTTTCAGACTGTCACAGATTTCTTGCATTTGGCACTTCGGTGCTAGCAAAGCGCTTAACACTGGCATGATTTCACCTAGTAATGGCTTGGTTAGAGTACTTCAGGCCTGCTGCACAATGAAATCATCATTATGGTGCTCTGGTTCCATGATACCACCCCCTCAGGTGGCAACTCTGCACACTTCCCACTCTCTCCTTAAACCCCTTGGAGGCTGCTTTTTGAACAGTTTGAGGTAAGTATTTTGCATGGGCTCCAGGATATTAACAGCTGGACTTTCTCACTCCCACGCAATGCAAATACCCTTTTATTAGATACTAAAGCTACTGGATATGCTGGTGATAGTGTCTAACAAGGCTCCGGTGTTAGTTCAGTTAACAGACCCTATATTTACAGTATTCAGTCTTGGATATATAAATAGGCTGAGGCTCTGGGAGTAGAAGATTTCCCCCTCCTTGTCGCTGCCGAAGAGAAATTGGTGAAGAAGTTGGTCAAGCAGAAGTTCTGGGTGTGATGGTCCCCTCCACGGCACCCCAGGCTCTGCTCCGGCTTGAGAGCTCCAGGCAGGAGCCCTGCAGAGGTGTGCACCCGTTCCACGGGATCACCCCTGGGGGAACACCCTTTGCTTTTAATGGTAGAGGGAGATTGCGGTTTTAATTCCCTGGCCACTTTTTCCTCACGAGCTCAGAATAATGATCTGTGACTCTTCAGCAAGAAAACCAATGCATTTTAACATTTCTCTGAAAACGTTCGGAGGAAGTCCCAAACCCATGGGGCTTTGCTTATAATTGCTGCCAGGCTGATAAATCCTGGAGACAAAAGAGTCTATATAAACAGAAAGATTTCCAGTAGCACAGGAAAACTGTGCCGTACCAAGCTATCATCAACTTCTGATAGACAAAACATTTATAGTTTATTGTCAGGAGGATGCTGGCTGAAAAGCGCTTGCCTGAGCCAGAACGGACTGACCTTTTGCAGTAGGCACAATAAGGCAGCAAACACCGCTGAGCTGTCAGAACTTCTGCAATAAACCCAAATCCCTTTTGATAAGGGGAATCAAAAGCACACAGCTCCCCACCACCTCCTAATAATGCCCGTGAGCTCACCGGTGCCTTACAAATCTGCTACCTAGTTTGAGAACGAGATGCAACACCTGCTTCTTGGCAGCAGCTTTTTGTTTTCCTCTGGATAGGTGCTTAGCAATTTCAAATCAAGTTCCCCAAATGTCAGCTTCGGAGCTGTAAGAGAGTCTTCATTTCCTATCATGCTATCCTGAAGCAACCTGTCCGGGAAGCCTCATCAATATTACAGCAGCAAATAGCTCGAAAACCTCCTCCTGAATAACACACTCCCACTCCGCTTTGTGCTCTATGTTTAATACCATACTGGGTATTTTAGAAATACTGGGAATCTAGTTGAAAGCATGTAGTAATAAGGTAAATGTTTTACCCACCGAAATCAAAGTGCCACTTGCTTTCTCCCAGCACCTTCTGAGTCACTGTTTAATAAAGAAACAACCTAGAGAAGGCTCTGAACAAACCTGAATGGGGTACAATTTCTCTTCTCTTTGTATTGTGTGTGTGTATATATATATATATATATAAAAAAACCTAAAACCAAACCAAAAAACACTGTATCACATTATGGAGCTTAGTAACTGGTCCTTGCATCTACCTAGCCTACTGCAGCATCAAAAGCAGCAATCCATTCAATTCTCTTGCTTGATCTACATTAAAAGGAAGCAATTAATTTTAGTTCATAAAGGTTCATTAAAAGGATAAAAAAAAGTGAACGTAAGGAAAAAATGAAACCAAGCCAAATAATGTCACCCCAAGGGGGAAGTCATCAGCCTTGGGTGGTGGACTTTAAATGCAAGTCTGTATTCAGAACCAGGGTCTCGGTGCCTAAGCCACAGTACACGTGTCGGCTCTCAGGGAGTTTAAAATCAAAAGGAGCTTTAAGCCTTTTGGGTTTAACTGCTATTTTGATTGCTTTAAACAGTTATTTAAACATTAGAGTTCCACAGGCCCCTGAAAGCCCCTCAGTGCTTGCTATGCCAGGCAGCTCAGTGTCCTCCTTACACCCAAACCCCTTCCCATGCTTCAGTCATTCCTCCACCTACCAAGGTCACCATGAGCCCAAAGAATTTCATTGAATAACTGGATATGACTCCCCTCCTTACGAAATAAATACAAACTCTGGATCCAAAGAGGATGGGGGTTCTTCCATGTGTCTTTTATTCAGGCGGTGAAATCCTAAGTAGAAGTCAGGCTTCTCTGTTTCACATTTTTTGCTGGCAGAGTAGAAAATTCTCCACTCATCGTGCAGATTTGCTGCATTTTGCATGGACACCAAGCCTCCATCTGCTCTGTTAGGGTCATAAACCTCTTGCCTTGGGTCTGGGTTCTGCTAGTCCTTTGCCTCCCTTGCCTTCTTTCCTTCTCTGAGGATAAGAAATGAAGTGAGGATAATAGCATTTTATTGCTGCACAGCAGGGCTGCGAAGGTAATTAAAGATTCTGAGGTTGGAGTAAAGGGAGATGTATATGTTCCCTAGATAGCTGCATTTATTTTCATTTAAAAATGTAAACCCCAAAGATGACTGTAACTACATTTTTCCCTCCTCCACCCTGAACAACTGAAGCCATTTACCTGGAGTTTGATGAAGTTACAGCACAGCAAAGCCTGTTTAAAAACAGGGCCCTCCTCTCTCCCTTTTTACTCCCATCTCAACGCTTTACAAAGCAAAACTCCAGACACTTTGTGAGTCACATATCACTACCAAATAAGTAGCAGTCATTGAATGGTGCCTCATAAAGGAGGCAGGAAACAGGAAAAGCTCAAAATAAAGCTGTTTGTAAATTAAAGAACTAAGGGGAAGAATGGGTAGGAAATGAGACCCTTATTTTTTCTTCAAAATTATTCTGATTAATGAGGAGAAAGATCAATAGCCTATCTGCAGCTGCCATGGGAAAGACAGGGTGAAGAGTGAATCCAGACCCAAGTATCCCCGTGGTGCCAACACATCACATTCTGCACGAGCGCCGTATAATGAGCTGCAGGGAGAGATTTCATGCGACTACACTGCTTACCTGGCTGTCCATTCAGTTCCTTGTTATGGCTTGATGGGATCAACTATAGGGTACCAAAAGGAGAAATGTATGGCGTATATTTATGAGTAGTCAGAAAAAGGATTGCTTTCATTCCTGCAACACTGCTTTCCTCCTGCTGTAACAAGAGCCCCAAAAACTCCAGACTCCCCTGTGCGCTGCTGCTGCTGCACGCAGGTCTGAAATCACGTGCGTCGTTTCCACAACATGTGGCAACACCTGGGCCCGTGGCCTGATGCAAAGCGTACCGAAAGCAGTAAAGCATTCCCGCTGACATTTTTGGATTTTGATTTTTAATCAGCCCCTAAATGAAGTGCCTCAGATACTGCTGCTTCCTTTATCAATGTTTGGTTTGGGGACTTCATAATCATGTTCAGCAGTTTCTGTGGGCCAGCAGATTCCTAGGCAAAATGACCTGGCAGGCTGCTGAGGTCATTTCCACTGTTTTTGGAGTGGTGTGTAAGGAGAGAATGGCTGTTATTTGGATGGAGGTCCTGGATGAAACAAGACAAGGCATCATGCTCCCATCCCCTTTGGCTTGCCCCAGTGACCGGGAGAAAGTACCCAGCACTATTTCATTAAGGTCTTGGCATGTTCCTTAATGGCACTTGTGGTAGTTCCAGGCACAAAGGAAGCACTTATCCCCCTTCCCTTTTCCCATCTGCAGCCATTCATTTGCAGATCTGCCCAGAGATCAATCCACCCTGGCAGGAAAGATAAGAGGGGACCCTGATGCTGGGCTTCAGAGATTGCAGCAGCCAGGCATGCTCTGGGGGCCAGTGCAGAGCCACAGAAGGGTGCTGTATTTTTGAGCATCCCCTGGTGCACGCAGCCCAGAAATGCTATCACAGTCGACCTGCTCCAGGCTCTGCAGAGGGCTGATGGACACCAGCACCCTGATGCAGTTAGGGAGCGGTTCCTCCTTTCTACAGTAACTGGGAATGTACAAAGCAACACACAGAGCAAGGCTAGTGCCAAAAAATATTACCAACACACATTTGTAAGAGGAAACTCTGCTTCCATTGCCAGCTTTCCAGAAGACACGGTCTCCTTTCTGGCATTACCCTGCTCCAAACGGGGAGGCAATCAAAGGGCTTTTAGCAGAAACCTCTTAGCAAGAGGCACTGCTCCCACAGCCACAGGAGCGGCTGGCAGATAACGGGATACAGTTCTTAAAGAGCTGCCTCCTTGGCTATGACTAAATACGACATTTAAAAATTCTTCATGCGAGTATTTGTGAAATCAAGAAAAACAGCTACACAACGCTCATGTTTAGACTCACTGAGGAAAATGCCTTCATTTGGTAGAGTACTTAACTGTATCCTTACACTTGGGCTTAAGCTGCTCCTAAAATTGGCTCAGGCTGCCACAAAACAACAGCTTAAACCAATTTAATTGCTGTCTGCTGCAATCCCACCCGCTTTCCCACCCTTGGTTGCATATTCCCTGTCTCCTTCCTTACGCCAGCTCTCGTGCTCGTCTAACCCTGCTGTGAGCCATTTGGGAACACAAGCCAGACACACACCCTTGACACCCAAACCCCCATCCGTTTTCTACCAATTTATCATGCAGGAGTGACTCATCAGCAGGTCAGATGCACACTAGAGCCCGTGTGAAGAATGGGCTGGAATTGCTCAGTTGAGGCAGGGTGGGACCATAAGGTTCAGACGTGAGTGCAGAAATCTGGCAGCTCATCACTGTGGTCCTGCTCCCTCCACCTCTGCCCACGCCATTTAATCCCATCCCTTGCTGAGTCCAAAGCCTAACCTGACCCTGCTCCCTCCACACACGCACACACACACACTCTTGGTTTCTGCAAGGTCAGTAAATTGAATCAGCTCGGCAAGAGTCCTTACCAGCATGGAAATGCATGACTGGAGGTGAGAAGAGCTGCTCCCTTTCAGCACCAGGGAGCCATTAGATCAGCTAACTGGTGTTGTCAAGCTGTACCCTCAGGCTTCTGCATGCATTTGAGTCCCTGTTACCCTAAGGCCCTGGCTACAGAATTGGAGACAAAGCTTTACACTGAAGAGAGCAAGGGACCTGCTGCAGCCAGGAGCTGAGCAATAACCACGCTTCCCTCCGCAGGCTGCAGCAACCTTGGCTGCTCCTCCTTGTAGCAGCCGTCCTGCCTGGTCATTCTGTCAGCCCTGCTTTAAGATGAGGATAGCAAGGATTAAGTCAGATCTTTAGGAAGAGATGCAGGTCAATTTAAAGGAAATTCAAACACATGGAAGTAGCCAGAACCTAATAAAAATAAAGGGAAAGGGGGGGAAAGAAAGGAAAAAAAGAAGCAAAGCCCTACAGCAGGAAGACAACTGAGATTTCTGACAGGATACCCTTCCCTCAGTGTTGATTTACCGGTGTTCCGTGACATAGACTCCTCTTAAATATGAGGATAAGTACTCATCTGTAATGAAGTTTTCTGCATACATTATGTAGCGCTGTCTCTTCCACACTTCATATATAGCTGTCTGTACCTATAAATAGGAATGATGCCTCATGTGCATTATCATATATTACAACCTCTGATGATGTGGTAAAGGAGAGGAAACGAGCAAAGGAAGTGGTGTGCTCTGCCGGAGCGTACAAACTTCACAGGGCCCTGGTAAGTCAGCTGCGGGCAAACCAGTGCTGTAAAATAGTCCAAAAAACATGGCAAAAGCAAAATGATGATCCAAGAAACAGTAAACAGATGGGTTTGTTGCATGACCCTTAGCATATATCAGAATATATCACCTTTGCATTGGTTTTCTTCTTTTTTTTTTTCTTCAAAAAAGAAGAAAATTCTTCTTCATTCTCACACATTTTATGAACAGATGAAATATCTTCACGACTCGTTCTCATCAGTTTTTTTCTTGTTTAGTATTTCAGCCTGACCACTGTGACTACGGGGCTAATGAGCTGTGACTGGCAATACAATTAGAGATAGATTCAATGGCATCCTAGCAGACAAAAAATGTTTTAATTAAACTGAAAGAGAATTGTTGTTTGTCATAGAGCAAGCCAGGAGCCCATACTGAATACACAAAAGTAAGCCTTTTGGTAGGAAAAATCAATGCCATGTCTAAGGGACGGGGAAATTGAGGTTTAATTTTTGGCTGTAGCAGATGTCTCACAGAGCCTGTTACTTTGGGCCAAGAGCATGTTTTGACTTGCCTTTTGGAAGACGTGGACAGTTTGGTTTCAGTCTCCCAGGAACTTGCTTGCTGTTTTCACTAGGAAGGGCTGAGCAGTACAGAGCCCAAAGGAGGCTCCACACTGCTTAGCATGAGGGCCACTTTCTAGTTCTCTCCACAACTTGATTTAACAGTAAAACTCAGAGGTCAGTCGTGAAAAGGCCAAGCTAGATCTGAGCTGGCCAAGGTTACATGAAAAACCACAAGATTTATAAAAACCAATTCTCTCTCTCACCCCATTTGGGCTCAAACAAATAGCAAAACTTGCTTTGACTTAAATAAGAGTAAAGTCAAAGCCTCCAAGTTTACTATTTTAATCAACTTCAGTTAATTCTCATCAGCTTTAGGAGTAGTATAGTTTTGAGCAATGCCTGATTCATTGCGGAAGCAGCATATGGAGAGAGAAAGAATGGTAATGAATCAGTTCCTTCAAGATAGAAATGTCACATATAGGTGTTTCAAGGCAGGGTAGGCAGCATCCCCTATTGAAGTTTTGCAACACTTTTCATTTTAATACTATATCATCACTTGCTTCACTTTGTCAGCTTTTACCGCTTGGCTGAAAGCTCTCACTGGATGCCACGAGTTCATAGAGAAGATGCTTTTTTCTGTTTTATCCAAAGTGTTTCTTGTCAGAAAAAAAAAAAAATCTTTAACATTAGCAATGTATATATGCCTCCACAGCTGTGGTGGTATACTTTATTTTTGGAGTCTAATAAAACAATTAAGTGTGACCTGTATGGAAGAGATCAGAAAACTAAAGTTGTTACACGACTGACTGTGTAGTCCATCGGTTAATGAGTTCACAACTGAACGAGCAGTGTCGAGGTGAGGATCATTTACACAAGAAATGAAGTTGATTCAGGGCCACCATTATCTCCCAGTGGTCATCTCCCTTTTAATTCAGATTTAAAAGCTGAGGTGCTTTACAGGTCTCTCACACTTTCTGGAGGTGTCCTTTAAGCCATATGTAAATCCCTCTCATTTACCATCAGCTTTCACCTGAAACAGAAAATACATCCTACAGTTTTCCCAACTCTCATCTAAGAGCTGAGGCACCTCCCTAGGCTTTGGTTACTGGAACAAACCAGCTTTTTATTTTGCAAAAAGGCTCATACACAAAGAAAGACTCATAATCCATTCTCTTTTTTTCCCCTCCACCACACGAGAGGTCAGAAGCATTGGTACCCACAGTAAGTCACCTCCCCAGACAAGCGCAGGAGGCAGCCAGGAGCGGCCACCTCTCGGCAGGAGGACATCCCCCAGCAGCTGGGCAGCTGCAGCATCTCCCGAGTGGCGAAAGGCATCCCTCCTCCAGCACTGTGCCCTCTAAGGCAGCACCAGTCGTGTGAGCCTGCAACCACCAGTGACACCGTCACCTAAATACAGGCCAAGAATGCATGGTTTTAATTGAAACCAACTCGGGAAGAGCAAGCACACATTTAAGCTCAGAGAGCCAGTCTAAAGAGAGGGGAAAAAAAGGAATAAAAAAGAGCTTCTTGCAGCCAAATTCCAATAAATAGAAAGGGAATCATGCCATTAGGCAGCTTTCCATAACCTCAAGTAAAAGTCCTACTTACCCTGGCTCTAACTGTTGCTCCAGCACCCAACTTTTTAGGTAGTCTCCTATGCCAGACCTGGTCAGCACATGATGCCTTACTCCCTACCTGCTCCCCCTCCGGCTCCCACCCCGGTGGCTGCCTTTGGTGGCCATCGGCCCTCGAGGACAGGCCACTGAAAACCTTTGCAGCTCACTCCTCCGCTGCCAGGTTCCTTCCTCCTGGCAGAGCGGAGCTTCTCAGAGCACCAGAGCCAGGCTGAACACAACACGTAGTAAATCAAAACCTCTCTTTGCTTATGCTACTAATGACACCTCAGATTACTAGCACTTAATTGAATTTACTTTTCAGTATGCTTTTTACGTTTTGTTTTTCTATCAGCTGAGACACTAAAAATCAATTCCTGTAGGGCAATTTCATTTAGGTTTATTCGGTGTTTTATGTTCAGCTTTTCAATGCCGCAACATTTGAGTGGCAAATCCATGGAGGACTATTTTTTAAGTACTTCTGTGAAATTAAAGCAGACCCATACTGAGGGTAGGCACTTTAAAAAGCAAAATACTTTAAAAACAAGTAAGTGAGAAGGAAAAACAATATCCTGGAGAAAAGCTATTTGGCCAACTGAAGCAGATTCATTAGATAAATCTCATATACATGTAAGAAATACAGTTGCATGTAAAAATATTTGGAGGATTGGTGACACAGATAAATAGTTATTTAATAATTTTTTTTTTCTGATGAGTTTTACATTAGATTTGATATAAAATACTGCTGAAATCTTCCCCTTGGGCAAAACTACCTACCATATAAAAAGTATTGATTCTGAAAAAATTCTGTATATAACTCACAGTGCATGAATTTAACCATGGGACAGGTTGGTTGAGCCTCTGCATGGGTCTTGTGGACTGTCCCTCCTCAGGCAGGGTGAAGCAGTGGGAGAGCCGCTGTAGGGACTAAGGGAAGACATTTTAACCATGAGCTATCACCTTACCACCTCCCTGGAGAATTAGTGACTTTAATATATTTTACCTTTCCCAAAGGATTTAATAAAGAGCTGGAGATACTTTTTTTCTCCCTTGTTGATGGGCTTTGCTGCTTTCTGGGAGCGGGAACATTTATTTGGAGAACAAGCATTTAAAAAAGTTATTTGGTATTAAGGAGTTCAGCATGGGGAGTGATTGACCTTTAGCAACTTTGAATATTTCTAATAATTTTAATAATTCTAATTAGGCTGTGTAATAACATGTATGAATTAGTTGTCCATAAGCAACTAGTATTTTAATGTGTTGCCCCCCCGCCCCCCGCTGGACCAAAGCTGTTTCGACTTGATGATCTTAAAGGTCTTTTTCAACCTAAACAATTCTATGATTTCAGGGCTGTGTACTATGTGTCTAGTGGAAGTGGCTCATTTCTGTTTTGCCAAGGTGTAATGCAACTCTAGACAGGGAAAAGCTGCTCTGTACTTTGCTGCTCTGTATTCATTTATGACAGTAAGGTGACATTTTGATCCTTAATTCACCCATTTGGGTAAGTTTACTTCTGCTAGATCTACAGAAGATTTCTGCTGACATTCCCCCCACCCTTTTTTTTTTTTTTAATTACTAAGTGCCTCACCATCAGTTCCCGTTAACGTTATGTTCTTTTTCTACCTTTTGCAGTGCTGGAGCCACCCTCATGGGCAGCACTGTGGGTGGCCGCGCTCACACCCACCACCACGTTGTTGGGAGCACTTTGAGGTTGAACCAAACCCTCTTCAGTCCTGGACGTGCCAGTGTGTGTCCAAAGCAGGCACATGTATATGTATAAAACATGCATCAATGCACATGTATCACATATATATACATATACATATATATGTATACAACCTCAGGTGGGCTGGCGCCTGATTTTTAAGCTTGGTCTCATGAGTTTTTCCTCCTCAGCACCTCTGCCCTGGCCCTCTGCATTGCCTCTCCTCCGGTCCTGCATTGCTCTGCGTACAAATCCTGGAGGCAGCAGCAGGATGAAGAAGGGTCCGGGCTGTGGCCAAGCCTGGCTTAAAATAATATAGGAGAAAGATTTGTAAATAAAACTACGTGCAGCATTACCCTTCAAAATACACTCATCTGTTGGCTTGACATAACCTAAGAAAAGGCAGGGTATGTCCTCTGCAAATAAGGTCCAGACGGTTAAGCGTCGTGTTGCCTCAGCTCATGCTGCTGCAGTTGTTGCATACATTGGGCAGGCTCCGGACAGAAGAAACTTTCTGCTTCTCAATATTGTTCTTGCTACTGGTTACATTTTCCCCACTTCTTCAAAGAAATTGCCTCTAGATCCACATGCAGGCTCCCAGGCTTAGCCCGCCAGGCTCCTGGGGGCACGGCAGCCGGGAGGCAGGGTGGGTGAGAAGAGGAGAAGAAAGGACATACGCACAGGGACAGCGTACGACATGTTTTTTTTAAAGATAAGAAACCCCTTTGCACCAAAGAAACCCAGGAAGAATTTCCCAATGTTGATCCTCAAGGCCCATGACTGCCAAAGCTGTGCTGTGAACATTAAGCGGTGCTGCTGGGGCAGAGGGGTGATAGTCCCATCCTCGAGTGAAGACCTGTCCTACGGGAGAGCGTTACCTACTGGCAGTTTTGGCTCTACACATGGCTTCTGAATTCTGGAAAAATCCTTTTGGTTCTGTGTTAGATTCAATTTGAACATGCCAGAGGCTTGGTGGTACCTGCTGGGGGTCTGAGCAGTGGCAAGGAGGGCTGGATGTGAGGAGGGAAGGAGGGGAGGGAGGGCTGGTGCCCTCAGCCCCTGGCAGCAGGGGGTTCTGCAGGGGGGACAAGTGGGGGGCTCTGCCCCGAGCGAGCTGCAAGCTGGATTTCAAGCAGGTGCCAGGTGCCTCTGCAGCATCACCCACCAGGTGCACCCTCATTTCCTCCTCCCACTGGTTTTGCATCATTGCAGCACTGGCAGAACCTCTGCCAAATTTCACTGGGCAGGCGCAGGCCCAACAGCATCTGATGAGTGGGATTAGGAGGAGAGGGAAGCCCCGCTGTTAGAGGGTTGTCCTCCTTGGGACCAGGAGCAAGGAAGATGGCACAGCTCCCTTGCCATTTAGCATGCCGACTCCCTGGGCTTACCTGATCCCATTGGCAACCGGGAGCCTGGCACCATGAGAGGCCCATGAGAAGCCATCGAAACTGGATGAGGTGCAGCGGTACGTTTGTTCAAATGGTTCAGCACCCCGCAGCTAGCAGGGTGCATCTGGACCTAAGGGGGATGCTGCAGCACGTATGGATTGCTGGAGGAAATTTGTAGCACCTGAGTGCGGTGTTTATTCCTGTAATTATTTTTCTTTTCATTTCCTCTTGGGGTTTGACTGCATCTCTTGTCTTTCTGCCTCCAGAGTTTCAGTGCCACTCTTTGAAAATTAGACAGCGTTATTACACCTACCAGCTCCAGCCAGCACATTAGCAGGGCTCAAGTGATTGCTGTCATTTTTTGTTTGCAGTCTTTTCTCAATCTTTTATAAAAATTGACAGAAAAGAAGTTACAAATAGGATTATGTTTTTTTAAGACAAGTAAGTCCACACAGCACTATACTACACAACTAATAGACTCTTCTTCTTCCACTAGAAAACTATTGATTAAAGTTATTCAAATCTGTATTTATTTTAAATAGATAAAATGGCAAGTTTACACAGTAACGAAATATAGTATTTCATGATGTATATTATGAAATAGAAGAGAATGAAATTATTCCTTTAAGCCTATCAATTATTAAATTATCATAAAAATGTATGTGTATAAATAATTCCATAAGCCTTTCTGATTAGATTACCTTGATATGACAGAGCACGTTTTGATTATTCTTTGCTGCTTTGCAATAAGGATTTAAATTCTAAGTAGATTTCAGGAAGCTTTTCTTTTAAAACTGCAGCAAGAGGCAGGGGGTGGACAATACATAATGAAGCAGAACAGGAAACAGGAGAGACTTTAATTCACACAATTATTTTCCTGTGTAAAAGATGATGAAATTCCCACTGCACACAGATTTTTGGGAAAGTTCCATTTGATTTATTAGATAAGTAGCATTCAGGGCATTTAATACAAACCATTTTGCTGCTACTTACACTGCTCCTCCTGGAAAGCCAACCGGGAGTGCTGGTGTGAACTCCGAGACCCAGGAGATCTGCAGAGAGTATTTGTGCCTTACTGTAAGTGCTGGGCACCAAGAGCATCAACTGCTCTTTGTGCCGAATGAGCACGAAGTAGGTTTTCATCCCTCTTTTTGTGAAGACGGTGGCAATTTCAGGCGCTGGGGTGGGCTTTCCCTTCCTCGGGGAGGTGTCGGCACAGCGCGGTGAGATGGCGATGGACTGCGGGGAGCCTGAAGCAGAGGTGACTTTGGTGTTTGGTGTGGTGGTAGGCTTAGCTGGGGGTTGTGTTGCTGGAGCCCGAGTGAAGAAGCAGCTTTAGGAACTGGGGAGCAGCAGAGAAGGAGCAGGGATGAAGGTTGCATGCGGTCCAAAGGAAGCAGGATTTTTGCAGGTCCTTGGTGTTGAGGAGCGATTGCTAGAGAACAGCTCCTATAACTGAGAGGTGCCTGAGAAATGTAAATGGGGAGAGTTTGAAGATGGGTGAGAGCACAGTTCGGCTTTACTGTGAGCAAGGTGTTTCCAAAGCGCGACGGGCACTTCCTTTGCCCCGTTTATGACAAGCGGAGAAAGGAGTGGAGCTGCATTGAAATCTGTGTGGTAGGAGCCCCATTCATGTGAAGAGACTCCATTCAGGGCCTTACAAAGGCTATGAGTCAACTGCAAAGAAAGGAGGCATTTCACAGAAACTGAAGTGTGACCCTTTGTTTTTCTTGACCCCAAGGTCCTCAGTGACACAAAAGGGGACCCCAGGGCTGATTCTGCTGCAACAAATGCCTGTTGTGAGTGAGTGTATTTGAGGAGCAGTGACAATAAGGAATGACCCGAGGTGCTTGTTTCCAGCCCTTGTTTCCCAAGGGACTGCTGAGGGGGGAGTCCCGCGTGCAGCCCCATAGAGGTGGAGGAGATGAGGGTGCTGGGAAGCTCTTCCCAGTGGAAGCATTTCCCTAGAAATCGTCTCCTGAAACGCATGATCTGACCATCCGGGTTTACTGTTGGAACACATGGACAGTGGTGGTTTGGTTTTTTTTTTTTTGATTCAGTTCTGCAAAACCTATAGAAGTAAATACAGCTTTTACTTAGCTGTTACATGAAGTGGGATTTTTCTAATTTAGGACTGGCAAGGGATTAGGATGGCTTAGTAGCCTTGTCTTTATTTCAGCCTTCCATTAGCCTGTGACTACTTTCTTTCACGGTCAAAGTAGACATGAAAGGGATCTTTTGCTTTGCCCTTTTCATTATCCCAAAGCGCTGCAGGTCCCTATTAAAGCTCATGATGGAATTAGGGTGCAGAATGATGGATTTAAAGGCATCATAAAACTCTTCCTGGTAAATAGTAGTCCCCAAATATATTCCAGTTGTGACCTGAGAGAGGCCGCTGGAGGCATCCCAGGCAGCCACGCATTGGCTCTGCAGATCGTTTGAGCTGAGGAAATGCATTTGCATATGGATGTCATGCTAAGAAGGCAGACCAGCCCGGATTTCATTACTGCTAATGACGTGTGTGGGAGAAGTGATTTAGTTTATAGCCAGTGCCAGGCGTGGCACAATGAGGAAGCACTTAATTCATACAAAGCTCTTTCTTGCATCTAAGGCCTAAAAATCAGGGGATTTCAAGCAGCTCCAGGAGGCCCAGCATTACGTGACATGGTCTCGTTAGCACCGGGGGAAGAACAGAGCCGTGACTGAGGTGAAGGAAGGGGGGAGAAGGAAGCTTCAAGATTTAGTACTGATGTTGTGGAGGAAAGGATAGGAGGAGAAACAAAGGGGAATGAAGAGGAGAAGAGAAGAAAGAGCAACTGAGGATGGAAAACCAGCAGGCAGAACTGGCTCTGCAGGAATTGTGGCTGCCAAGGCTGGACAATCGGACTTTGGAGGTGCCAGAATTTTTACTCCAAGTCCTTGTTTCAGTCTGTCCAACTCAAAATGCAGGCAAGCACATTGGGCCTGGGGCAAGACATCCAACCTGAGAGACAAGAGAAGTTTCTGAGAACTGGAAGGGAGAAAAGGGACCCCGGGATAATGCTGGGGATGAAGTAACTGGGAGTTGCTGCACTGTCTGAATCATGGCACGGCATCGTCGTGCTCCAGTGGAGCCGCCTCTGCTTTTCCTGCTGCAGTAGACACTGCCTCAGGCAAGAGGGAGCAGATGGGGGCCTGGGGGCACATTCTGGGCATGTATTTTGGCGGACAAAGAAAACACTATGCTCAGGCAACTTCAGGAAGAGCTATTTGAACTGGGATCAGTATCTTGGGTGGGCTCTCAGCTGCAAGTAATGAATCAGTCAAGCAGAAGAAAGCAGCCAGAGAGAAGGAAAGGGTGAAGGAGAGGGAGAAGTAAGTCTGAGGGATTAATGCTGGAGATAAGACAGCCAGCAAGAGGGAGCATGCTGTAACAACATGCTGAAAGAGCAGCTCAGGGCATGCAACACACCCAGAGCATGCATGGGGACAGAATTTAAAAGGTTGAGAGGGCCTTGAAGAGGAGCCCAATTTTGGGGTTTATGGGGCTCGAGATCTCTGGTCTTTTGCACTTACATGGTATAATTGCTCAGGGCCACTGGGAGGAAGGGCTGTGAGCCGCTGCCCATTGCTTGGGCGTGGGATAGGACTGTGTATCCATCTGCAGCTTGCAATATGAAAACCTGAAGAAAGACCTTTGAAGAGGAATTATTCTTGCCTTATTCATGGCACAGCAGCTGGTTTTAATGGATTTTAACTGTTTCGTTGCAATCACCCACAACGTGTGTAATCAAAAGGGTTATGAGCTGCTAAAACTCACTCCTGGAGTGTCTGGAAACTCTGTCTCTGGAAAGACAGGATTTTTTGGGTACCTTAATTTAAGTTGTGTTGTTCTGTAATTTTCTGGAGAGGGAAATCAGCTGGTGAGTTGGACAGGGGGATGTGAAGGCCACTTCAATAAATAGTGAATGAGTAAACACAGTTTGGAGAGTTCCCTGACTTCTGCTTCATCTGAGTTGAACTCAAAGGGTATGGGACACTGACATTTAGCTGGGGTTACTGGAAATTAAGTATTGTTCACTTGGTATTGCAGTTGAATTCAGAAAAGCTGTGAGATGTCGTTAAAGAACGAAACCCAGTTTTAGCATTTGTGTGTCCCTGAGAAAATACTGAGATTTGCTGAAGCAATGGCCTTTATATGCTGTTTTAGGACAAGGGTATGCTATTGAATGTTTTACTATGAGTGAGTCATTGGAATGATCCCAATTGTAGGAGGGCAGCATGTGAACATCACTGTCTAGATGAAATTAGAAAGATGATTTAGCATAAAAGAGGAAGCAGGAATCAGCTAAATTTGCAGAGGGTCTGAAGAGCAAAGGTGGGACAGAATATTGTGCAATATTTTCTAGATATAAGAAAAAGAAAAGGAGAAAAAGAGACTATGCCAATACATTATTGTTCAGTGGGGCTCTGCTGGCAGACTGAATTCTGCTGGGGATGGATCATTTCTCCTCAGCGACAACAGCAGGTTTCAAATGATGCTTCATATTTCCCAGGTTTAGCAGATGAAGAAAAAGAATTACTTGGGAGGCAAATGGGGCAGATTTGCAAATAGAGGAGAATGTTTTATGGCCAGAATTGCAAACATTTGGCTCCTGCAGACGCCAGAAGATTCTGCATCTGCTTTAATCAACATTGGTTGATCCTTTCTGATTATTTCTTTGAGATGCCTGTGGTTCTTAAGGCAGTAGTTTTATATTATCTAGGACAAAGCCACTGTTCAGCTTCACACAGAGGGCAACTTACCTGGAAATTCAAACTGCGCAGCTTTTGATCAGTAAGGAAGGCAAGTGAGAGCTGATGAACTGAGAATAGACATTTATTAAGAATTCTGTGATTCCCCCTCCAAGGTATCTCAGCTGTCTTTCAGTTATGTCTTCATTAGAGATACAATAGGCTCTTCTGTTTATAATGTCTTTGGATTTTGGAAAAAAAAATATGATAGTACGAATTAGAGACTTCTTTTTCAAGCAGGTTTAAAATGTACCTGGGAAATTACCGCATTCTGCTCAGCTGAGTGTAAATAAAGGCTGTAGAGTAGCAGACACTTGAAGTAATTCGTAAGAAATCTGAAATTGCCCATTAATTGCTGTCTCAGGGGATACAGGTCTTTTATGGCAGGAATCTCTTCAGCAGATGGGATAAGATAAGGAGTAATGTAGTTTCTGTCCTGGGCAAGATGCTGTTGTTCTTTTTAATCCTTTTACGTCTTTGTTGTATTTTTACAGCGGGAAGGTTCCCTTCATACATGGAGGTACTTTGCATCAAGTTGTATGGTGGAAACAACTTCCAAGGGAAGCACATGTAACAGTTGTCCTGAGAAGGTGTTCTGGCTCAGAGAAGTCTGGTTTGGGGGTTTTGTTTTATTCTTGAACTGTTATTGTTCTTTCACATCTGTATTTAGGATCTGTTGGCCTCAAAATGTTGTATGGCTGGGCTTGTAAACAGCTGGCTTCTACAGGCACCAGAAGACTCTCCGTTTGCTTTGATCAAAAGAGGCTGATATTATTTCTTTACACTACCTACAGCAAAGTCACCGTTAGTTATATACTACCTACAACAAAGTCAATGTTCAGCTACTCTTCACAGAGAGGACAACTCACCAGTAGATTCAAGCTGTTCGTCTGTTCAATTAGCAAATGGCTGAGAGAAAATCAAATGAGGCTGGAAATGCTGAGCAGTGCAGTGGCTGGCGTAGAGGCCCTGCGGTGTCACCTTGACTGCTTTACTTAGGACAGTTGGATTGGTTTGGAGAGTAATGGGATTGGGGCTCCCTGTATCTTTATACTGTCCCTGTTGTAATGTATCTTCTTTAAGACAGGATCTTCTTTAAACAAAAGAGGCAAGGAGAGAGAGGAGAGGGCAGGCAAGCACCGTATATAGCATCTGTAACGTTTAATTATGTGAGACAGGGATTTTCCAATATGCCTTGCAACACAAAGAACATTTAGATATCAGCATCACAGTATATATTTTCTAAATCACAACACCCACACATTTCCTTAGCCAAGTAGAAGTTTTCCTTCTATGGCTGCATATCTAAAATTAGCCTGAAGGTCAAATCTGAATCGAAATACCCTTGCCATTGAACGTGCTGGGAATGATTGGTGCAATGGGCTCAATTTTCCCATCGAAAACCTTCATTTATTTTTTTAAGTAACAGTTGCTTTTACAATTAAAGAGCTTGGAGAAAGGCAAAATGAGGCCTGCTGTATAAAATCATCATCAATATTCTGCTTTCGCTGCAAGGCTATTTTTATAGCCAACTATTTAAAATGTAACAAGATGGATATAGTGAAGCCATAGTACAAAAGATGCAGCAAGAGGCTTCAGAATAGCTGAGCTGAGCATCGGCATGCAAAAGAAAGGCCTTAAAATGTGGAAGATGTTTGTGTATGAAAGATAGACACAATGAAAAGTTCTAAGTTAAGAAATGCATTGTTGAGAAGAAATTCATAGTTTAGGTCTAAAATAGCTGCTTAACCTGCAGTCGTATTATGTGAGGACTATGCAGCCCACACTGCACAAACGCAAAAGCACCGCCTTGCAAGAAGTGCATTTATCAGCCACAGTGTTTTATTGAGTGCTTTAATAATACAAGTGTACATCAACTGATCCACAGTCAAAAGTGGCAGGTCCCTAAGAAATTTACAAGCACTTTTTTTTTTTTTTTTAAGTAAATCAAAATACATATTAATTTGTTCAACGCAATAGCCTTTTGTGTGGGAAACAGAAGGCTAGTGATAAACACAGTCTTAGTAATGCACAGTGATTCTTGATTTTAAGCTTTTATACAAAACTTGTTCCCAGTAGCATGCACCCACCATTAAAGACTTCAGTACAAAAAAATGACCCTAAACACTACATTTAAGTAGAAACGAGATATAATTCTGAATTTGTTTGTTTTCCCAAAAACCACATGAAAGAAAAAGAACCCACACATTAATACAAAGCTTTGTGACAAAGCTCTATACTATTACAGATCCAACATTCTTTGCACTGATAACCAAAATCCCCTGTCTACATTTGAGGGAAACAACTTTCAAGTTAACAGAACAAAAAAAACCCAAAAAACCAAACAAATAAAAATAAAAATAAAACCAAAAAGAAAGTAAGGACAACCTTTTGTCACAAAATGGTTCAAAATTTAATAAAAAATAAGAATGAAGGGAAGGGCTATTGATGCACTTAGTGAATGTGCTTGCACAGGTCCAGCAAATCCTAGAGTAGGCTCCTATGTGGCATATCGCTTGGTCCACTGTCTGGCCATTCTGTCGTGCTCTGCTCTGTTAGTCATGTACTGAGTGGCAATACTTCCAACCAGGGGGTCAGCTGAAAAGGAAACACAAACTGTGAAACACTCGTCAGCCTTGGAAGGATGAAAAAGCTGTTCTTAGATCCAGATTCATTCAGTTCTCTTAAGTTTAACAGCAAGAACAAGGTGCCTACATAGACTAGGCCCATTCGGAAAGCACCCATGCATACACGAAGAAAGGCAGCAGAAGATGGGGAGGAGTTGGCTGGCAGTTAGCTATACATTTCTGGTAAACATATAACTAAACCCATTTTCTAAAATTCTGCCTCACAAACAAATGTGCCAATAAATGTATTTTGAGCTAAAAGTCACTTTTCGTGATAAACATACTACATCATTTATTTATGGTATTAGACTCCTACAAATATCTATGCTATCACCTAAGAAGAGGGTGGGCTCTAATTCTATTACCAGGTTAAATGTTTTTTTTGAATACTTTACTTTTAGTTTCAAAGCATAAAGAAAAATCAGGAATTAGGGCACCAAGTACTATTTTTGAAGCAGCAAAAGTTAATTTCACACTTTGGGAATTGGTATTTAATTTATGGGATCTTTCTGAGCATTTATATGGCTATAATGCTGCATGCTTTGGTCTTCTCAAGATATTTCTGTATTTCCAAAATGAAGAGACAACCTGAAAAAGTATTTTTACATTAATCTGGATCTACAGATTACTTCACAAATAATGAAACAAAACCAACCAGCCCTCTAAGAAAGATAAACCGGGACAAGACTTCCCCAGTGTGACTCTATGTCATCACCATTTTTCTCTTCTCAGTTTAAAGCAGACAAAATGTATAGAGATTTTCCCTTTCTTCGGGGGACCCATATTCTTGACATTTCTCCTGCAACAGTAAATTTCCTGAGATTGTACCACCACACTGTGCAAGTTCAGAAGCACTGGGCATGTTCAGAAGCACACATACCATGTTTTTTCCTGACTTAGGGCAGATGAACATGACTTCTTATTGAAGCCCGTTAATATTCAGCTTTGTAGTTGACTGAAGATGGTGCCATTGAACAAAATGAATCTCGGCTTCTCCAATACAGTCATAATCTGAGTGTGGCATTTGCATTATTAACCACTGAAATTCCTGGGACTCGATGTCAGGCCTTCACAAAGCAGAGTAAATCTGGGCTTTTTTGTTTGTTTGTTGACAACAAGAGTTTATGATAGGAGAAATATGCTGGTTTAGCCAAAAATTGATTGGCTTACTGCCAACATTACTGAATAGTACTGAATAATATCTAGTGAAAAAATCTTTTGCTACTTTCAGGAAGAGCCCATGATTTGAATCCTAAGTTGGCACCTACTAAATCAGTAAGGCAAGTTATCGCTCTGACTGTGGAGAACTTAGTCCCTATAGTCTCAGTCCTGCAAACACTTAATGCATATGCTTCCCTTTAATATCTTAACATATCCAGAGGAGGTCACCAAGACCTGGACTTTGCTATTTTTACATGCATGAGTGTCAAAGAAGCATATCTGATCTCAGATCAATTTTAAAAGTTTCAGACTAGAAAGTATATTACCTTTAACTCCTCAGCCAAGGAAAAGAACCATAGAGGGGATTATCGGAGAGATTTTGTTCTGTGCAAAGAAGAGGCACAGAAAAGTCTATGGGTATTTAAGGAGTGTAAAGTTGTTCATGGCTGGAATGAGGTTTGAGAAGCACTGCAGGGTATATGGGGAACTTGGGTAATGGAATAGGGCAAAATTTCTCTCGGCAAAAAATTTAGGGAGTAGCCACAGGGAAACCTTGTGTAATGTAGCTCAGGGATGAGCCTGACAGCATGGCTGCAAATTCCCACACCCTCCTTGGATGTGACACCACTGTGCGAAGAAACACTTTCACAGACCCATGGAGAAATGGAGACTAAGGGTTGAACTTGAAAGAAATCCTTGGAGCAAAATGTGATGAATGTGCAGATTTTCATGCTGTTGGGAAAGGTGGGGTTTGGCCTCTGAGGCATCTGGCTGTGATAGGTTGCAAGAATATCATGGCATTATCATCTGGAACGCGGTTAAGTGCTTAATGAGGTTTAGTGTGTATTTAAAGTGCTGCTACTAAGACCTTTATAAAACCTTATGTGAGTCAGTGAAAAGTGATGGGCTGTAGTAAAGGTATACCCAGTTCAGATCTGAAAGTCTTTTACGTGTGGGATGAATGTCTCTGTGAAAGTGTGTCTTTCACATTGAGAGCTGTAAATCAACTCCCTTGATATACTGAAAGGGTACCGAGGATCATATCATTGTCCCCAATCCTGGATGATAGTTTATAATGTTTGGTTTCCATCTATACCTCCTTTTGGGAGCAAGTAAATATTTCACCAACATATGTTTTTGGAAGGATTCAGAAGGCCCAGACTCTTCCTCTCACCTCCTCCCAGCATGGGAGGGTGTCTATTTTCTACTACTTGGGGTGGGGGAATCAGTGAAAGGAGTTCTTGAGAAGAAAGTGGGGAAATCTGTTGAAGTCCAGTAATGTCGGGAACTGGGCCGTTTATTTATTCATATGTTCAAGCCCTTGTCTTTGCAATGGTTTTTTTTGGCAGCTGGGGAATGAGTGGAAGTGATGGTCTGCAAGATGTCTGAGGTCTACATAGGTTTTGTAGTAGGTGTGTAAATTCCCACCGAGAGGGTGACCTGTGAATCAGCTATCATCTTGGGGTGCTTCCCTCAAGTCAGTGCCTCCTTCCATCGGTGTCTGCTGGTGCGAAGCAGGGCTGCTGAAGCAAGAGAGGTCCTTGCCTGCTTGTAGCATGAGCAGGACCAGCTGCCCCCACAGCCAGCTGCTGAGTGGACACTACTAAAATGTGCTCTTGGTAATAACAGCAATAACATTGTTCTTTGCAATTTGGCAGCTTGGCTATACGTTTTATTGGTTATAACAATAGTGAATAAAAGAACAAACCCACAGTTTGTCAAAGCCACTTGCTCGTTTGAGACCCCAAACTGAAGAAACAGAAAACCAGTTGTTGCCAGAGAGGCCCAGCTGTTTCACATCCCTGTCAGAGGGTCTGGAGGTGCATTGTCATTATACATAGTTATTTATGAGGACTTTAATAAGGACCGTTCAACAGGCGTTGGAAGAGCTAGCTGATTTTAGTGGTTCCCGTGAAGCTGTAAAACCATCAGGAGGCACAACAGCTTTGTTTGGGAAGTCAGGACAGCTGGTGAGGAGGGAAATTTTAACTTCAGATCTGAGACACCCAACCAGTGGCAGACCGGCCAATTCAGTGGAGCACACAGCATTTGTGCTGGCGGACATAAGGACGGCGCGTGAACTCCAGAAATGCAAATGGTCTCTTTCTGCACCTGCATGAAGCCAGGCGGCTTCAGGCCCAAGGCATCTTGTTCCTGGTGGAGCCGGCCGGCAGGCCCAAGGAGACAGATCTCGCAACACTTAATGAGCCATGAGTCACTATCGCTATGCAGTTCATGGGGATGGGTCATAAAATGGAGATTACAAGATAAATTGTAGCACCTTAATTAAAACAATTAAAAGATTTAATTCCCAGCGTGCATGAGCCTTGGTTATAGTGTCCAAGTCCTACAAAATACCAAATATGAAGGAGAAACAATAGTTCCCACTACCACATGGCTGAGCATCACCTGGTTCTCAGCCGGGCTGCACTATTTAAGGCGTATTGTGAAATCTCCATTAGCAGGGCCAAATATGTATTTATAAAACAACTGTTGTGTAAACTGTCTAATTAAGAGATAAAAAGGAACATTGGATCTCAAAATTCATAACGGTACTTTTCCCATATTTCCACTTCTCATTACCATAAAACTGTTTCTTATCTTCCATTTGTATATATCTGTGGTTTTATTCTCGATGTTAGAAATTTGTTTCCATAACTAGTAAACTGCTCTAGCTTTTCCTTTTATTTTTTAGAAGTAGCATGATTCATCAGTGAATCAGGGTTCATTTCAGAAATTCATTCCAAATGGGATTGTGTCCAAACGGCAACGAAAACCAGGGGATCAGAATATAAAGCTATGCCAGAAATGTGTTATCAGAACAACCTAGTGAAGGAAACAAAAATAAAACCACAATAAATTAATAACACTAACAGCAAAACTCTGAAGCTCTTGGCCTGGCAGGAGGTGCGCACTTTGGGACCTCTTGGATCACCAGGTGTCTGGTGCCTGGCTTGAGAGCCACGGGTACCCCATCCCTTGGGATGCCGGTGTCTGGAGAAGCCAGGACAAGGCAAAGCGATCGTGTGCCACACTTGGCAGCACCGAAACCTGGGAGCAGCATTGTGGGTGGTGCTGGCTGCGATAGCCACGTGTGGGGAGCGTGGGGAGTCGTGCCGTGGCTCACCAGAGAGGCTGCTGCAACTCTGTTGACCTGGAAATCTTTAAGGTTTTTTACTGTTCCTTCTAGTCCCTGACTCTCACTTCTAGAAGTCCGTCCTAGGATGCCTCTATAACCTTCAGTTTGTTTAAAGAAAAAATTTTTACCCAGTACTCCAATTAGTTCCATGTAAAACTGGAACACACCAGGAGTTACAGCATCAAACTTCACGTTAGGGGACAGCGCAAGAGTAATGAAAATATATTTAAAAAGCACCAAATTAAACATGCATGGCCAGAAGCTAAGGTGCAGTGATGTAGCTTACACGGAAAACGTCAACCAAGAGAACTAAAGTATGAAGAAAAGCTTCTGGAAGATTTATAGGAAGACTGCAGCTGCTAAATCCCCCCTCACCTCACCATATGTAATCCTCATGTTATATCAGAATTCATGAAATTACCCTATGTTTAAATGTAGTTTTGAAAACTGGGTGAGCTGGAGTTTGTCCCTAGCTTAAAAAGGTTGGATGCGCTGCTCCACAATGCGTTGTCGTCTTCTTTTGCAGCCACTTAATATGACTGTATAAGGAAGAACATTTGTATCTCATGTCTGTTGTAAGGCTAATCAAATTTACAGCCCAATTCTAGGGAGTTAATGCTATTGGGGATTTGGATGAGCTGAGGTTTGGTCATTACAAAATTTCAGCTGTGTTTAATGCTAGTTACACTGCTTTATCATTCAGACGACAGACTATAATTCTTCTTTAAAACTACTTTTCCCCCAAATAAATGAAAATATATTGCTATGCTGTATTTTTCTCTGCTTGTATTTTTACAGCTATTTCTATGTCAGCAAATAGCAATTTCAGAGCAGAATTCATCTCCTGGGCTTTTCAATGCTCTTTTAAAAATACAGCAAACATACTCTAGTGAAATAAAAAATGGAGATGGTGTGTTTAACAGCTTGATTTCAATGCGCCTTCTCCATCAGCCACATGATACGCAATGAAATTCCAATCGGTAGTGCCAACTTGGTTAAAGAGACACACATTTAGACTTAAAATGTACATTACGGGTGTTTGTATGCATTATATATATTTTTTTATGAGCATTTATAAAGTAGCATTCTATTTCTATTGCAGTACTTTACAGCTTTAACGGAGAACAGCTGATGGAGCCAGTTATCACACCGTCACAAGTGGGTTCTCAAAAAGACTTTTGGAGCACCTTAAAAACTAAAAAAAACCCCATAGCCCTATAAAAATCTCACAGTTTCTTCAGCCAAATATTTACAATGTACTTTTTTTTTTTGGTCCAGGTTTAGATTCAGCTCTGTATCAGGGGGAATTCAGAAGAGCTGGCCTCCAGCTGAAGAAGCAGAATTAAACTGGAAGAATTTCCAAAGGTTAGATGCATCTTGAAAGGACTTATTCTGTCTCCTTTCTCATAGCTGTGAGAGGAATCCCATTGAGAAGCTCTATGGAACTACCTGTTCTGAAACATCAGTCACCAAAAATTAAATCTGCTTTCCTTTCTTTGGACAGGCTGCATGAAATGCGGAAGAAAACAAACACATAATTTTTTATTTATTTGGACTTCAGTTACACATTTAGAAGAGTTTTCGGTTTATGGAACACTTTTTTTTTTTGTAGGCCTGCCTCTCTTTCCAAATATTTTGCTGAATTGCTTTTGGAAATAAAAAATTGGGAGTCCTTGGGGTTTTTGAGCTTTTTTTTTAAGGAAAAGTCCAGGTGCTCTGTATGTTGTCTATTGGAGAGCTGCCTTGGAGTCATCTTTATATAGAAGCACAGGCAGGATTGGTTACCCCGAAATTAAACTTCGCCAAAATAAAAGTTCGTATTTTCAATAACTACATTTTGTTTGGTGATTTCAGACCAAATAGCAGTGCAGGACAGTATATATTCCCACACTGGCTTGCAGTGAAAGCCAAGTTTTCTGAATCCAATTTTTGTGGTTTTTAATATTGCACCAACCTTTAAGAAATAGGTCCCAAAAGGCACACTAAATAAAACATTAAGATTGGGCGGAAAAGTAGAAACTAGCAATTCACCGAAACACCAGTTTTCTTAACAGCAAATGTTGACAGCTTGATGCACACCAAACCCATCCTTAAACCTAATTTTAAAAAATTATTTTGTTTCTAATTATATTTTATTATGTTTTCAGTGGCACCTGGGCTAGTGTTACAAGAAGACTGGTCAGTGAAAACTGCAGACAAAAGCAGTGTCAGACATGCTATACCAGATATGTCACTGAACAATTTAATACTCCGAGAGGAAGGGATTAAGAAAAGATGAATTGGTTGTGAGTAATTTTATTTATAGTGTCACTTTGCCTCAGGAAGTTTCCATAGTTTGCCACATGTCACCTGTTTTAAACTTAATGAACTCCTAGAAGACCATGTCAAGGATACTGTGAGCCTTGATGGGGAAAATGAGGCATGTGAAACGCATCATAGTATCCTTCAGTGATCGCACAGCAGCGGTGGTGCTCTCTTTCTCTATCATTAATAATAATGCACAGACTAAGTAATTGTTTGGAGGCAGAGGCAGGTGAAGTGGCACACTGAATTACTCCACTAACCTTTCACCTTTGGAGAGAGTGCTCAAAATCAAGGCACAAGTGAAAACGAGTGCAGCCCAGCACTAATCCCTGTTTGTGCGGCAATAAAACTAACCTCGCGGCTGGGAGTCTGATCAACACACGCGTACAAACTGGAACAACAGAGTGATTCAAGCCAGAACAAAGGGCGGTAGCAGGGCGCTGAATTACTTCACACAAACTGAACTACAATTTCTTTCTGACTTTCATAAAATCACAGTCCCAACTATCCATATAGGATGCATTTATCCACCTACAAGGCTCTTCGAAAACTGTACAGAAGAATGATAAAGTGATCAATAAACACTGTATAAAAAAAAGAGAACAAAGAAAATGAATTGTTTCAGTAAAGAAAAAAGGTAATTCTTAGAGGAGAAAGGAACAAATTCTAGAAGGTCTACTAGCAAAGAAGTCAGTGAAGTTAATATCCATTTTAGCAATTACAGGTTATAGCAGAAATCAAATGATATGGAGTACAATGAACTCTCTCGTGAACTTGTTTCAAGAACTAGTTTTGCAAATTTGGTTGGTCACATCTTAATAGTCAATAGAAAAATTCTGATATATAGAAGCTAATGTATATGTATAGCTTACACCGGTGTACCTGCTGAAATTGCCTTAGAGCTCAGGTACCTTATTAGGCTGGCTACTATGGTTCACATGGATTGGACAAAGTGGACAATTATATGACCTTAAAGCGTTATTCCCACCAAAGTAAAATAAGAAGGGATGTAGTAAGATACCCTTTGGCACAGTATTCTTAGATACAAGGTGATTGAGTGTGTTGGAGTCAGAAGAAACAAAGGCTGACATTGTCATGTCACTTCTCACTTTCAGATAAAACCCACGATTATCTTTGCAGGTATAGCATGGGAAACAAGGAAATACAAGGCAGATGTATAAAAACTTGAGACACAGTCTTTGGAAACGGATCTGAATGTTTACACTAACCACCTCTGCGTCTAGAGAACTAAGTGAAAACTGTCATAGACACTGTAGCTTGGAGACTGTGTCATTTTAAAGCCAAAAGTTTGCCTAAATTTTTGTCCCCGCATAGGAAAGCTGACCTAGTGGTCACTGTGCTAAAGCAGGGCTAAAGAAGTCTTACAGTTCTGCACCAGGCTTCCTATGAAGTTGTATTCACCAGTACATCCCATAGTCCTGGTCACTCAATCATCCAGCCATCAGCTACTACTCTAGCTATACACCTTTTTCCTGGGAGAAATCAGAGGAGAGGCAGGAGGAGAAAGAGGGTGAGATAAAGCATGGAAGACCCTGAGGTCTCGTTCTGCCGTACAGCCAAGGCATAGCCAGGGTGCACATCTGGGCAGGACAGCAGGGAAGCAGTCATGTCATACTGCTCACAACAGGTGGAACTCTCACGTGCTTCTTGGTCTTCATGGTTTGCAAGTAGACATGATGACTCCAAGAAAGTTAAGAGGTCTTACAGCGGTGCCTTAGTTTCCCATCTGTAAAACTGGACCAATGCTTCTCCATCACCCAGGATATTCTGAGAATAATATGCTAAAAATTGTGAGGTATCTGGATATTGCGGTAAATGTGGCTGTATAGACATGTATTGTAAATAGACTGGTATCCATGACTTGACTCTAAATTTTGAGCTCTGTAGAATTGTCAGAAACACGTTTGACTTGTTCGTACAATGTTATTAAGGCACGTGTGGCTTGATTCCAATGTCCAAACTGTTGTCTGGAGAAAAATGTTACCTATCTTCAAAAATGAAAGAGCTCTGCAAACCCAGTTTAGAAAACATCCATTTGCTAAAATACCCATTTTGAATACATAGAAGGAGAAATTCATTCGTCTCTCTACACTTGCATTTGATTGCTGTCAGGCTACCTACCACAGATCTGTGTGAAATATGAGGCTGCCTAAGAGAAAGATGTTTCAGAAATAAGGAGTATTATCTGGTCCAATTTTATTAACATGGCTCCTAAAGGCGAGTGTTGGCAGTGATTCATCTCTATATCTTGCCAAGGGAAATCATTCTTGTTTAAAGAGTAAGGTTTTTTTCAGTCTTCAGTTTTTAGCAGGATTTCTATAAACTTCACTGGCTGACTAGGAGTTAGCTGAGGCAATCATGGATCAACGAGGCACAGTGTACTGATCTTGAAAAGTTGTCTTTAATTAAGGAAGAACATGCACCTATTAGAAGTGCCAGCATGCTGGAAGAATTAAAGTTTGGAAATAACACACTTCACTTGGATGCCTGGATGCGTCTCAAAATTAAAAGCACAGATATATTAGCAATGTATCTGTTAATAATAATGAACTCAACTGAGAAACAGTCATTGTTATTATAAAAAAATTCATTAAAAGGTGTTAGTAAATAAGAACTTGATATGAAAGATACTACATGGCATGTGGCTTGATAAAATTTGCAGAAAAAATTACATCGATACGCATTTACCTTTTGGAAGATGACTGTGAATAAATAATAAGGAAACCGCAACACTCGGATCAAAAAATGCTGTCAACCCACCAAAATGCTAAGATCTATAATGTAACTGGCATGTATCCATAGGGTCATAACTATATTTTCAGAAAAACACTGTGGATGTTTCTTTTTGTCTGAAGACTTACTAAAGGAGGGATAGCTATTCTCTAGGAATTCCAGTGTGTTTAGCATTTCTTTTACTTAAAGAAAAAATAACCAGTTTTCTTCTGGATTTGTCTCTCCTCACTTTCCACTAATCACCATAGGCAAAGGAGTCTTACACATCCCGAACGAACTGTTTAATCCCAAAGCAGCTGGGTGTAAAGGCATTCCCTGTGGCCATGCTTTGTTCAGTGTTAGACATCCTATAATCACATGTACCAAAGGTAGATTACTCTGCAAGAAAACCAGGAGGTCCCATAGGATCCACTTACCATGTGGATTCCCAGGGGACAGGGAGGGGAGGAAGTGTTACAGCATGGTCTGGTCTTTGGCAGCATTTAGGCACTGAGAGGAAAATGAGTCCTAAAGGCATCTTCAGTTTTCCAAGAAGGGTCTGAATGAGAGCAATACCAAAATCTTCAACTTAAACACATCAGGATCATTTTAGGTCAGATGCAGGAGTCATCTGAATCCCACTCTTGAATCTATCCCTTTGTTCCTTTATTGCAATTAATCCTTGGAGTAACTAGAAAAGTCTACATATGTTATGAATGCTACTTATTTTGGTTTAATCTGATTTTCTCCTTCTTGTCCTATTAAATCTCATTATTAATTTGACACATTTAAATCCAAAACTGTTATTAGGAACCCATACAAAATGTCAGAAGAATACAAGAGGCTGTTATTTACAAAAGGGGGGCCTGGTGAAGAATTTTATCCCTACTAAAGGCCAACAGGACTTTTTCATAAGCCAGGGCCAGAAATCCCTTGGCAATCTGAACATCCCTTGGAACAGGAATAGCAACTTAGGTGTGCCTTGCATTAACACACCTCTTACTGTTACCCAATAATAACTTAAGATGTAGTCAGGCCTCTTCATGCCCCCTCTATACTTCCCTTTATCCCAGGGAACATGTGGAGGGAAGTTGCAGGCTGTATCTGGCTCAGACGTGTCTAAGTTTACATCTGCATCAAGAGGCAGTCGAAGGAAAATGCCGGGAAATTAATTTGTTTGGGATTTTTGTTGGTATGGCCCAGATGCTCTCTTTGATGAGGCTGGCTTCTTGGGGCCTTTCTGGGTTGCAGGCATGGGTCGTTTGAGCCTGGTTGTGTGACTGCATGTTGGGACTGTGCCTCACATTGCCATCTGCCTCTGTGGTCCATACTGTTCTGGAGGAGGCATCCAAAAATGTTACAACACTATAAAGGTATAAAGGTAGGAAATAGGTGCCATCTCAGCGGAGTATGGGACAGGGACCTCTCAAGTCAGTCCCGCTGCTAACGTGTACACTTGACAGGTTCCTGACAGTCCAGAGTGGCAAAGTCTGATCCTTTGAGTTCTGCAGAATTTGCAGCCATACTGCCCTACCAAGAGAGGCATATCTAAGGAAGATGCTTGCACCAACACACAGTGGCTCAAGAAAGTATGAAAACCAGAGTGCCATCCTGCCCTGAAGATTGGTACAGGCCAGTTATGGCAATATTTCTGGAGGCTGATGGCTGAGGTGACACAGGGTATCGTATGAAGGGAGCAGGGTGGTGTCAGCTCTGGCAATGACTGAGGAACCAGTGGGTGAGGGACAAAATAACCTCACTTTAGTAACCAAATGGACTATCCGCTTCTAAATTATCTTCAGAACATGAATATAATCAGGCTTAATTATGAACAGGTTCTAATAGGACAAGAAGGTAAAACAGATTAAACAAAATAGTTAGCATTCATCATGTAGGCAGGTTTAGCTCCTGGATTAGTTACAAAGAAGTTACATGGCAACACTGAATAAAGATTGAATCTATGATATTTAAAGTGATGATTTCATATTTATTAACAGGTAAAATAACTTTATTTGGAAATCCTATCTTCCCTGCATGAGGGGTCACATTGACTCCATTGTCAGGCCTGACTAAATGATAATCACTTTGTCAAATGATTTCAGGCATTGGCATAAAAAGTCCTAAGATTGAGCTGTAGAAAAAAGCTATACAAGGTAGAGATGGTAAACACATGGAAGGTCATGAAGGCATTCCTTTTGCTAGTATAATACTGTGTTTTACAGTAACTTCTACTTTCATGCCACTTTACCTAATCGGTATTATAAAGACCCAAGCAATGAGAATACCAGCACTTGAGAATTTTCTGAAATCTAATTCATCTTTAAGTTGCAAATGTTCCACTCCACAGAAGGGCCTTTTTCTAAGATGGAAAATTCTACACACAATTTACTAATCAGAGCTCTATTTCTGTATCCCACATGAATGCGAAATCTTACAGTACAGCCCATCCTTAAATTTGGGACAATTACACCATACATTTTGCTATTTAAGTAACTGTCTGCTACTCCAGTTAATGCACCTGAACTTAATTTGCTGTGAAAATAGGGATTCTGAAACACACACTGCATATAATTTATTTGTTGCCTTTGATAGATCTGCAAAACTGTAAAAAAACAAACAACCGTTTCCTCCTCCCCTGCTGAATAATGTACAAAATTAGCCATGCAAAATAAGAGACATGTCTTGCAGTAGTGTAAATCATCTCTGAAGGTAGAATCTGAACGACCAAGGAATACTAATTTCTGAAATCTTACTCAAGAAAGTGAGAGACTACATGATTTAATAGCTAACATACTTATATCCAGGATTATAAATTTTGCTTTTCAGGACTGACTCTACATTCTTGTTGTGAATCTGTTAGAGAGCCAAATGTAGCAGGCTTCTTTTTTAGGAGCTTAAAGAATGTGGAGCAGTGTGATTTCTATGGTGAAACAAGAATAATTGTATTTTAAGAACAAGAAGAAGCAGCATTAAAAATAGGTGTGCTAATCAGGGTCCTGAAGGTGGCTCATAGGCAGAAACATATGGCAAGAAATTTCAAAATCTGTCCTTGCCTTCATGCTAAAAAAGGTACAGAGGGAGAAAAAAACCCCACCAAACCCCGAATCCTGACTTAGTAAAATGGAACCAAGTCTAAATGAAAAGTCTGGGGTATAAAAATTCAGCGGGACTGATGCCAGTTTATTCCAGCTGACATATGAGCTATTTGTACTAACTGGGAATAATGAATATTAGGTTAAATTATTATGAGATTAGAGAATTACGTGTAGGAATATAGGTAAACATGATGTCTAAATTTATTGACTTTCTAGCTTTAATTCTTTTTCTCTTAAATACACACAGTTCTATTAGTGAGAAAACATATTCAGTAGAATTGGTTAAGCCCCAAAGTGCTGTATCTACTTTGTTCAAAAGATTCCAATGTAATTAAGGACATGTCTGTATGGACTAGACAAAACCTGCATGAAACAAAGAAAATAAATATAATGACTGTAAATGATTGGAGTGTATTTTGAAAGTAAAAGGCAGTTTACTCTGTATCTTGGAATTCATTCAAATTAAGCTAGGATTCTGTATTTTGTATACGAGAAATAACTAATAGCTTTATTTAAATCCTTCACATTGTTAAACATTTAACATTGATGATGTATTTTGGTCTCGGTTCACACAAAGATCTATTGTGTATGCATTAAACTACCTGTCTTCTCTCTGAGGTAATGGGCATAGGAAACCTCCACTGGTGCTATTTCAAATTACATGTTTATTGGAAGGAAAATTAATTGTAACCTTTTGTACTTGTAGCATCCATCATTCATGCATTTTCTCTGTACTTTTAATTTAATGATGGTTAAGGTAAAGCTCATAGAAACCCTGTGTTTCTTGAGCAGAAGTGCACAAACTTTTAAAAACCCTGTATGTATATTTATCATATAGCTTTTATAAGCTTTATGTAAAAAAAAAAAATAATCAAAATGCCAAGTGTATTTTTTCCAGCTTTCCTTCCATGTTGTGATAAGACCGAATTTTGTATGTTCTAGAAGCCGCTTCTGAGGAATAATAAAAATTAGGAACAGTTAAGGGTAGAGACAAGACTCTTCTCTCATGAGTGCCAATTACATCCCTTTACATTTATTTCTTGACACAGATGTACAAAGCTTCTTTACTGATTTGGATTTTACTCAATCTCTGATTTAATCAAGTGCCAATTAATAAACTGATGGTTGGGTATTATTATGTCTGAAGTTCAATTTTTCTCACCTCCTCTTAAATAAAACAAAATACGAGGAGAAAACTTATTGAAAAGGACAAGAAATCATTAGCATGGTCAAACCTCTCCCATTTAAGGTATGGTTGAAATCTAAGCTTATTTATTCTGGAAAAGAAAAAACAAAATAATATGTGACGGGCAGTTTTGTAAAGAAGATTATCAAAAAAAGTGGTCTTGCTTATCTTTTCCGCAGTAAGAAGACAAGCAAAACCTGAACACATTTAGCAAAAATTAAAAAAAGTAGATGCTTCATACACCAAATAGTTAAAACACATGCAAGAATATAATTTAGGAATATTAGAGGGTAATTTAGGAAAATTAAAAAAGAATTAGAAAACCCACTAGCCACGGCACCACCTAGGTTACCATCGCAAGGGCTATTACTGCTCATGCTTCAACACATAACCTGACCGTTAGCTGCGCTTAGGAGGGAATTTCCTTTCCAGTATGTTAGTCTATGAGTAAAGGGCTTTGAGGGAATTTTACACTTTCCACTGAACCACTGAGCAATGAGCAGTTACAGGCAACATACCTGACTGAACCAAGCAGTACTGGTTTTCTCTTTGAGAATGACTATATTCCTCCTCCTAGTGATTATTCTTTGTAGAGTTACAAATACATCAGATAAAACAAGAATAGGGTAAGGGTGTGCGTGACTGATATCTGGAGCTATAGCTAGTGAGTGCTTTATGCTGTGGATACCACAAAATCAAGATTGCACATTTTATTTTTAAAAAGTAATCTGTACCATTCACTTTCTAAATTACATAAACCCACCCATATTCTTATGTAAATAACCTCAGACACTTTTCAGATAAAAAATTATTTAAACAAAGTGTAGACTGCTGAAACCATAATGAGGGGTTTAAAATGAAGTATTTCTAAACAACCTTACTTCTATAGTTGTGTTAATCTTTTTAATGATGTCTTGTGAGTTTTGAATAGCCTAGATCTAAACACACGAAATACCTCTATGCTCACAAACAGCGCTCTCCTACCCATAAGGTGTTGCCAATGTGCAACTGAAAAGAGCAAAGATTTAGGCCAACATAAATAGTAATCCTGATCCAAGCCTCCTCCCCCTGCACACATAATTAGGAGATATTCCAAGGCATATTTTCCTGAGAACTACTAAAGGGATGACAGTTCACAAATGTTTTTCCTGCTGTTATAATAATCCCCATAGTCATGGGTTCATGTTGAGGGGACTTAGTCAATTGATAAGAACAAAATCTTGTAACATTTTCATCAGCTCTTTATGGCAGAGCAAATGAATTCTCTTCCAATGCTTATCTATGCGTAATTCTCATAATGTGCTGCTGCATTGCTTGCATTTACATATGTTTAATTTCATGTTTATAGATCATGTCCGCAGAGTTTAACACATAGAGGTGTATGTGTCTGCAAATACTGGAAGACCAGATGTACAGAAAATCTCCTCCTGGCAGTGCAGGGAGACTCCTAGTGGGACTTTGGATGCCTAAATCCCACAAGAAGTACTGAAAACCCTGCTGGCTGGCTGCCAGCATCTTTAGGTGCCTAAATGCTTTTAACATGTTGGTACTGCATGTCCAGCTCAGAATATGAGAAACTATGATTAAAACTATAGAATAGCAATTAGTATAGTATACATACCATAGCACGGTACAGATAGTATAGCACAGTATCTTTTAAGGAGAAACCACTGATAGACTATCAAGGATTTGTAAATATCAGCAGTAGAACGTATGATATGATCAGTCCACATATGGACAGATTACTTCAACAAATACATAGCAGGTTCTGCAAAACTGGCAGGGGAACAGACAGTATTTAAAGATAAATAGGTACTTTCTAGGAAAAAGAACTTTGTCGCAATTGACGGGATCGTTTTGCTCACATGAATGAGTTGATGGCAATTTCCCAAGGCAATCCTGCCCCTGACGTTGCCATTCTGCACTCACAGAGAGGAGAGCAAAACCCATCCGTTTTGTGTTGCATTTTCCTCTTGTGATCCTTTCGGACAACTTATTATGATGGCCTTTCCGTAAAACAGGCCCCCACATGCACTCATCCACTCTGCTCCCAGTCCAGCAGCACCAAGATAGCAACCCCACACCACATTTTGTATTTGCTAAGCAAAAGCTTCCCGAGTAAGCTCATTTCATTTGGAGACAACCCAAGGCAGTGATTTTAAAAGGGACCGAAAGGTTATGTTGCAACTTAAAACATACCAAAAAACATTACTGCATGAATTGATTCCTCGCCGTTCTAACTTTTGTTTACCGTCTCTTACTTGTGGCCACGCTTGAGTGACGTGGCAGAGTATTTTCCTGCTCCAGATACAAAGAGAGCATTTTCCATTGTACTGAAACAGCCCAGCAACCTGCCCGCTTCCTGACAGAGCACAGTACACAAACTCTGAAGAAAAGGGAAAAACAGCTCCAAGCTAAAGAATATAAATAATCTCAGACAACAGAGGAATTTCATTGTCTACACAACCCTCTGCTGCTTACAAAAAGGATATATGGCAAAACGAGATTATTTTGGGGTATATCTGATAGTACTGTGCTGTGACGTTGCACCTGGTAGCCTGTGGGTGCCAGGGAAGAATCAAAGTAGCAAGGGTTAGCCAGCCTCATGAAATTGGACAAATTAAATATTGTTTTGCCAACTTCTAAGTGTTTCAGTAATTTTTCAGAATATTCATTGCATTTGACAAATCTACTCAGATATGTTCTGGATTATTACAGAAGGAGGATTTATGATTTTCCCGTCTTCTGTATGTCTTGACAAAAATGTTCTAAAAGGAAATCAGATTTCATTACAAACCAGTACAGAATATATTTGGGCACAGGGAAGACTAGGAAGCCTTTTTGATAAATTGAACAAAGCTGTTAAACTGCTAAATGGGAAGGAAAAAAATCAGACTAGATTCTGAAGCAAAGTTTCTGATAGTAGCAAAATGTGCAGATTATGGCTTTAAGGAAAAAAATTACGAGAATGAGGAAAATGAGAAGTGGCTCATCCCTTGAACTTGCTGTCATCCAGAGTTTCTAAATTCACTTCACAAACAGGGGTGAGGGGAAAGGAAGGAATGATAATTGGGAAGTCTAAAAAATTGCAAAAGGAACATCTGACATGAACCGGCACTGACAGAAAGCAGCCTCTGCTATGGAGAAGCACCAGATGAGGAGAAACATCATACATGCTTCCCCTTAGATCGAGACATATAGAAGAACAGAGAGAAAAAAAGGTGTATCCAGTCTGCTGAGTGGCGAGGGGCACGGACCTGTTCTTCATTACGCGGGGCTGGGTAGCCTTTTTAAAGTTTGAACATGGAAGCCAAACAGCAGAGCTGTGACCACAAGTCAGCCAAATCCTCACTCAGAGCCAAATGCTCCAGAATGGAACAGATTTTATTTTTACAGCTATGTTACATTTTCCTTTATTAAGCTGCCTTAGATTTATTTTTAAACTTTTTTTTTTTTTTGGACAGGCTAGTGCTTTCAGATCTCACAGTAATTCTGAAAATAGATCTCTTTTTATTGATAGAGTGGACATCTATTAGCATTAAAATGCATGCCAGCATGGCTGGAGCTTATTGGCTGAAAAAGCAGAGTATCCCTGTCGCACCTAGTGTGTTGACACGCGTTCAGTTTGCAAGCGGCCATGGCAATTTTGGATGTTAATGCCCCTGCACCAGAGATGATCACTCCAGTGCAGAGTCAGGAGAATGGAGCATGTTGGTGGGCGTCATGTTGAAGGTTGGCAGCCTCGCTCCAACACCCAGCGGGAGATGGGTTTTCCTGAGAGGGTTCAAATGAGCCTACTTCCCTTTGCCTGGAGTGTGCAGAAGACAATTCCATGGGTGGTGCAGGGGGCAGCACGGCAAGGGACTTCCTTAACCGCCCTATCTAGATTTATCTGTCAAGACCTCATGCAGATTGGTAGAGATTAAGGAATTGCTACAAATGAGCATCTGGGTGAAGCTTAAAATTCCCAAATACTAACACAAATTCAAGATGTGGAGGCACTCAAAACTTTCTAAACACCAGATCTATCCACGTTGCACTTGCACCCGCACCCTAGGGCTTCCTCCTGCTAGGCAGGCAGGTACGCACACCGGCCGGAGTGATTCCAACAGCGAGCTTTGGGGAAGGCTGCTGAAGGCAAACCTGTGGCGGGATGGGGCAGCGGC
This sequence comes from Egretta garzetta, assembly GCF_000687185.1. Taxonomy (NCBI): domain Eukaryota; kingdom Metazoa; phylum Chordata; class Aves; order Pelecaniformes; family Ardeidae; genus Egretta; species Egretta garzetta. Next base: position 847,720 of record NW_009259683.1, read on the forward strand.
ACTGCAGCAGGACACCGACTCTCCTCCAGAAGTGTACTCTGCTGGCTGAAAGGGAAACAGGCTGAGAAATCGAGGCAGTAAGCTAGTTCAATTCTTCCCTTTGCATGTTGTCTGATTTAAATCTCTTCACCTACTCCTGTTTTGCAAAGGTCCTGGAAACAGACAGCCACAATTCTAGCAGCTTTGTAGCAGGGCAAATACCGTTCAGGCTTTTAGGGCTTTTATGCTTATGTTGAAAAGGCAGTCTCCAAAGTGCTGTTTCAGATCCCATTGAGGATCAAAGATATGCATTAAATTACACTATTGAATCCTTTTCTGCAAAGGATGAAAGAACTGGGATTTTATACTCTCAGCAGTAAGAGTACAGAACCTTACAAACCTTTAGGAAAATAACACGGAAAAAAAAAGAAAAAGGAAAAAGAATATCGTAATAACTGCATCCCACCTCTAAAGTTTCCTAAATACCAGCACCCTCATGCAGGTGCAGGTAAGGGTGTTAATATTTTTTTGGCAGAAAATTTAGGCAAACCTAAATCATGCCAAACCACATGGATAACTTGTAATTGCAATAGAAAACCAACAATAGCACGGTATCCAAAATTGCCAGTTATACCCACTCTGTGATGAAAACAATGACATTTCTGGGGAAGATAAAGGCAAACACAAGGATGACTCATATAAAGAAAGCTTGAAAGCATGTCTCGTGTCCCTTAGTGAGGCAAGTAAAGATCCCCATAATCTTAGGATCTTGTTTGACTTTGTTTATCTAAGCTTAGATAACTGTAAGTCATTAAAATGCACAGCTACGTTACTTAATGTGGGTTAACAAAGTATGAAACCATCTAGTAAATTCGTGATTCATGGCAGTACTTGTAAAACACCAGCATATATACTTCTAACCGAGGTACGTTATATTTGAAAACCACAGTAAGCATTGCAGAGTTTTTTAACATAACCAGCCTGCTTTTGAGATGTGCTGAGCAACTGCAGCGCCTATAAAAATTGATGGGGCTCACATCAAAGTAATGTAGCGGTATCTGTCCAACTCATTTACTCTTATAAGTATATTTACTGTGAGGACGCGTACACTCCTGTCTCAAACTATGTTCATAGCAACCTTTACATGCAACACTGCGCAAACTGTCTCACGCTTTCTGGTGGGTTTAAAGTATAACAAAAGACAAGCAGCGTTACACTGCTGATATAATATGCCACTGAAGTACCCGAGAACAGAGTCAGACCAACCAACCTGGCTAGTGCTGGCCCAGGTGAAGTGGTTACCGCTGTCAGTTGTTTGTTATTTTCCTTTGCCAGAGGTTAATGCCCTTTTCTAACAAAAGCTTTTTCTTCCTTTTGCTCTCCTCCCTTACTTCCTTTGCCTTTTTCCCCCTTTGCCTTTATTTCCTTTTCCTTTTCCTTTTCCTTTTCCTTTTCCTTTTCCTTTCTCCATCATTTCACTAAATTGGGTTAGAAAGCAGGCACAGTGAAAATGACAGGGCTAAGGAACAAATAACCTTTGACAGGGCTGCCAGTGAGATAGAGACATCCAATGGGGAGCAGTAAATATTTCAATCCGGGTGATGGTGAGGATGAGCGGGTCAGTCTGTCTAGCCGTGCCTTGTGCCCTGATGAAGTCCACAGGAGTCAGGCACGTTGAGGAAGGATGACTGCAGTGGGATGGAGAGGCAGGAGGGGGCTGCAAGGACGAGCAGGGGAATGGAAAGCCTCACGTACGGAAGGAAGCTCATAGACACAGGTCTGGTTAGTGTGCAGCAAATACAGACGAGGAGGAAAGAGGATGGTTCTTCATTAATACATTGGGAATGAAAACCAGGAAAACTTAATGGATAGGATAAGAGTTGCTTAAAAACAAGTGGGTATAAAATTCCTGTGAATCAGTTCAGGCTAGACATCAGGCAGCAGTTTCTAAAGAGCGAAGCAAGCAAGGCTCTGTAGAGCCCCTCAGCAGTTTTTTTGGTTACAGCAGCCAGCCAAGCGTTCAGCCTAGCTGGGCGCATTTGTGGGAAAGCAATGCTGAGGCTGCTCCGCATCTCAGGCCGCCCCTCTTAGCCTCTGTCTGCACCACCGTGCAGGTCCCCGTGGCAGGAGCTCACAGCTATGCACGAGATGCCACATGGGGCACAGGGGCAGGAGCAGCACTGTTTGGGAACGGCAATGGTACGATCGAGGGATAAAATCCCCACAGGCTGTGGAATGTGTGTGTGGGGAAAATGCTAGAGGTGGAGGATGACACCAGAAGTGAAGAAGCTGGTGTGAGGGAGATGCAGCAGGTTTTGTTCTCATGTCCTAATCAAGTCTGAGCTGCGTGTTATTAAGCAGACATGATGCGACATTAAGAGTGTTCAGCCATTGCAGATAATCAGGCCAGCCAAGTTCAGACTTAAGAGTGTGTGAGAAAGGAGGCCACGCGAAGAAAAGAGTTGCAGCGCAGCCTCGTCAGTGTTTCAATTTATTTACTCTGAAGCATTTGCAAATGAGCATTTTCCTGGGGCTTCAGAACCTTTGGCAGGGCTGAGGTGGCAATGATCAACTGAGAACAGTAAGCATTTCAACCCAGATCAGCATCACCAGCTCTCTAGATATAAAAATAATTAATTTGGTTTCATACATGAAGCTTAGTACAAATACAAAATGTCAGGGGCCATCCACACTTGAAAGCTCCTTTGGATTAAGGCTGTGTGGGAATTTACACTCCCTGGGCTCTGCTTGAATACTTGAAGTACAGTTGACTTTTACTCCAGGAAAGACAGTTTTTCATGACTTGGCTTCATACATTTCCAAAGAGGGGAGCATCCACACATGGAATCACTCTGAAGTAACTAACTGCCCACATAGGCAAGCCCTAGCAGCTAACGCTGGAAGCAAATACTTCCAGTGCTCACGCACGGAGCCTACAAGCACTTGCTCACATACTCAGTTTCATGCAGCTGAATGTATCTATCAGGTTTTGTAGGGTTGCTGGTGCACATGCCAAAATATTTACAGGGTTGGGGCCCTGCTTTGTAGAAAGAGACGCGTGCTGTGCCCCAGAGTACCAGCTCAGAGAAAAATACGAATTCCTGGATTGAATGCTCGTGTATCCCATCATCGCCCCCATCTCCCTGATGCCATTCCAGCTGGCGCTCTCGTGCTCCCAGGTAACTCACACGCGCTCCCTCGCACACAAACTCTACCGCACCCCTTCCCCCTGCGAAAAAAGTCAGCCAGCTGTTCCAAAATTCAGACATTTCATTAACACAGTTTACCGGCTGATACTGCCAAGCAAAACAGAGACAATTAATAATAATCAGGACTGAAGGGTCTGAGACAGCTTATGAGTAAAGGATTGTATTAGTTGTTTAAAAAGGACAAACCGGCTCCTGCCTGGAGTGATAGGGAACAAAGGCGGTGATGTATAACCGGGGAGGAGAGAGACTCTCCCCGTGGCTTTTGCAGATTACTGCCTGACTGACGGGAGCGGCAGGAGCAAATACCCCTTTTCATTTGCTCAGCCTGCTGGAGAAGAATAGCAGTGCTTGCCAATGAAGCTGCAGCTGTGCTCCAGCTCCTTTTAATCACTGTGTATGACTGAGGGTTAATTAGCTGCCATTCTCACTGCTATTTGTTGTTCTAATGAAGATTTGCATAAATGTAAGACTAGGGGGTAACTGATACTTGATTTTTCCCTCCAGAGCGGCTGGGGGTGGAAAACTCACCCATCCCAAGTGTTTATGTTTGTGGGAGATTCAGTGTTGCCTTTCCATTTGACCTGATCTGCTTCTGGCTGATGAATGGTGAACAAAGAGTTCAGAGTTGCTTATCAAATCGAGACCCCTGTTGGGTTTCTGCCTTTAGAAAGGGGCAGACTAGTTAGATGAAGAGAGGACAGAAGGATTAGAAGATTACTCCCAGCTGACAGAGAGCAAAATACATACACGTGCATTTCTGTATCTATATATGTACATATATATGTGATATATTTCAGTGAGATGTATCTCAGCGATATATATATCAGTGATGTATATCTCTATCTATCTACCTATCTATCTATCTATCTACCTACCATGTTCAATCTGGATGGCGTGGAACCAGTAATTTGTTGATGATAAGATGTAAAAAATGAATGGGTCAAGCAGTACAACCAGAATGGGCTGTAGCATATTAGGCAATATACTGAAAAGTAAGAACTTGTAAGTTTTTGCAAAAGCCTTCTGTTGTACATCACTAACATTCAAAGTTCACTTATTATAAAAAAAGTATCTAACAAGAAACAGGCAATCTCAAAGGAAGGCAAAAATGACCCAGTGGTTCACATCTACTTGCCATCAGCTCCTTGTAAGAGGGGAATTCACAATACAAATTAAGAAATTGGATTCATTCCTCAAAAAATCATAGGAAAAATTTAACATGAAGCAGTAACAAAATTCAAACTACTTTGTAATTAAAGAGAACATTTGGAAATGAAAGATCATAAAATTGTTTTATTTACTATGGTCATGCCAATGCTTATAGCTACCAACTGAAAGAAACTGAAGGGAAGAATAACCTCCTGGTTTTAGTATGTTAACATGTTGCATACGGTAATATATTATGGGTAACTGTTTTCAATGTTCCTCTTACACACTTGGTCAGCTAAAACTGTTGTTTGATAGCATCTGTGAAATAGTCTAAGGGAAAAAAAAAAGATTGAGAGGGCAGAGGTAGTAGATTTCTAAATTTCAAATCGCTACTGGAAAGTGGCCAGCTTTCAAGTTGACTGTATCCCTCCAAGGAGAGGTGACCACAAATGAGCGCATACTTATTGCCAGTTTCTCAATCCCAAGGCAGCTCTGCAGAGTCTCTAGCTCTTTACGTGGTCTCCAAGACATATGAGCAAATACTCATTTGTTTTTCTTTAAGCTTCTGTCATCCATCCGCCCAACTTCCCATAGGCACCTCTGCATATTTTGGGGTAGACACTAGCAGAAGTCAATCTTTCAGAGACACAAGCAGAGAGCATCTGACACATCTGAAATAAATGTGCCTGAAATGGTAACACAGGGCTCGTTTACCACTCCAGCTCTTAGCTGGAAGGAACACCACGGATTTTAACACCATATACAGCAACAAACCCACATGAAAATAAAAGCAGTCAATTGCATTTTTGCTCACTTTCACCTTTTTTTGGGCTTGGAAATAATTCAGTCTTCTATTACAGCTTTAGACTGAGCCCTTGATTACACAAGAATCACACATTCTGCCCTTTGCAAAGCAATTTTTAGCCTTTTGGTTGGGGAGAAAAGTTTAAAACCAGGAAACCTAAAGGATTAAAAACTAGATGGCAAATTAAAAAAAAATATTGAAGTGTACAATAAAAAATAAACCAGCAACAACCCTCACAACGTGTAAACAGATAACTTAATTTTTCTTTAATGATTCTTTAATAATTTCTATATACTACCATTTTCCAAGGCTGCAGTCAGAATCATTCCTTGGTAAATAGGGTAAGAGGAAGTGGAAATTACAGATCTAGTGGTCAATGGCAGAAAACAAATCTAAAAGAGCTGAGGGAAGAGGTTAAGTGCTATGCTAGTTAATAAGAATGACAGCTTGCTTTGAATACTCATACTGGCTGTCCAGGATATTGAATAAACCTCATTTAAATTAATTTTCATTATTTGTAGAGTCTGTGTTAGACATCTATCATTGTCAGTACTATTAATATTCTTTTCAGAGACCATATTATCAGCATATTTAAATGAAAGCTTTCCTTTTCAATATTTATTAACTCATTAATATTTCTTGGTACTAATATCCTGGTTGTAATATCCAAATTAGTGCCTACTACGAGGCATTTTCTACTGATTAGACTTTCTGAATTAAAAGATTTTTATTCTCAAATACTGAAAATGCACTTGGGCTCCTGAAATTGTGCTTTCTTTCTATACCATGTCTTAATTTAAATGAATGGCATTTAAAATTTACATTTTTGTATTTTTTTAGTAGGGAGCAGTAAAACAGCGCACTGACCATGTACTAGTAGCTGACCGAATATGAACTGTGAATGAACGCGGATGTGAAAGTTAATTTGTCTTACCCGGGTTGCAGTCTGTGAGGAGGGAGCAGATGGAGAGGAGAACTTTAGAAATGGTTAATGCTGGACTCCAGTTGTCTTTTAAAATGTCCAGGCAGATGACGCCTTGGCTGTTAATATTACAGTGGTAGATTCTTGTCCGAAATGTCACCTGGAAAAGACAGCATGTCTAAGTACAATGGTATTCAAGCCAATAATTACATGATTATTAAGCAATTAAAAAATTACACAAACTAACATTCTGCTTTCCTGGTTGAAATGACAGTACTCTGCTACTGTCAGTTAAAGACTGGGCAAGATAGGGATATTCATAAGAAAACAAAGAAAATAAAGTCTGCCTCTTCCACCTGTGGCCAGCGGGGGAACTGGTTTGGGCAAGGTGAGAATGGGACACATTTCCTAAGCTGCTTCTTGCCTTGGTCTCACTGATTTTGTTATTTTTTTATGGGGCCAAAAAAAGCTATTCCAGCCCCTGATCTGGACAACGTCCATAACTCAGGCCCACAGCTACTTCGTGCTTTGAAGGGAAGCAGAAGATGACAGATTCTTCTTCTGCTGTCGTCATCTGTTCACTGTTTGACCCAATAGACTAAGCTGGAAAAAAAACGTGGAAGCATCACATCAGTGACTCCTGGAAAAAGTAAAGTGAAATATCTTTGAGAAAGCTTGCTCAAATAAAATGCTTTTATTTCCAAATTTTAAGTTACAGTTGAATCAGTAGAATTGCTACAAACACCTTTTGCGTTTTTTTTTTTAGTAGTTGATTTTGAGGATTTCCATATCCATTTTATATTGTCTCCCAGGTGATCCTATATGTAACAAACCAAGGGGGAGATCACTTCTTTTAGCCTAGAATGATGTGCTCCTGCTTCAAGTTGAAGATACAGGCCTTTCATTTTAAAAGAAGTTCAGCTATGAAAGTCCTCTTCGTGGTTCAGAACAAATCCTGGGTCTATTGGATGAGAAGGGACAATGCAAAAAACTACCCCTTGGGGGTCTCCATCAAGGACTAATTTCTCCATCAGTTCTACCCAAATGACAAGCCAAGCCAGATGGTTTTAATGACATGTTCACAACATCTCAGATTAAGACATACTATTTCAGTGGTCCACTTCATCAGCAATAACCCTGCTAACAGAGGGGCTGATTAGGCAGGAGACAACAGCAGGCAAAGCACACCCCCATTTAAGCAAGCTGTGCTTTTCACCAGAGTTGGACAGTGCTAATAACTGGGAGTGCTTAGGCACCTATCCCTGCTCTACCCCACAGAGAAACCTGCTTCTGGAGAGTCATGGAAAGGGATGACAGGCATGCTCCTGTTCTGACCTTACTCAAAATCAGAAAGCTCAGTGATTTCAGTGGGATTGAGATCAGGCTGCTTATCAGTAAGCAGAAGAGAGGATACAAGTGGAATAACACAGTACCTGGTTTACTTCCATTAAAAAAAAATCATTCTCTAAGACACTGAAAAATTCTGCCCCTTTGGATTAAATCAAGTGGCCTTGGCAAAATAATGGAAAGAAAAGGTAGTAGATTTCTGGTATTAAACCGCTACATTCAACAAGAAATACTCTTTTTCTTGTACGTACTTTTCCGCATAAATCTGGGAAAGCACTTTTGGGCCCAGTGTCATGCACCAGTGAGTTCTGTAACAAAGACCTCAACAAAGCAAGTTCATCCGTTTTTAAATGCATCTATGTCTAAAGGTATTGCCTATTACTGGGATAATTTATAGTTTGCCACTCCATACCCTATGTATTTGTAGGTTCTTTCCTCCTCCCCAACCCCCACTTGTGGTTTTGCTTATTGTTTTGCAGCCTAAAAGTGCTTCACTTCTGGGACTTTTATGAGAATTTAAAATATTTCTGGCACAATGAGCTCAATTCATACAAACAGATGATCTATTTTTTTCCCCTCCTTAGAAGTCCAAGCACGTTCAGCATTCGGAGTGAAGGAAGTCTCTTGCAAGATCAAGAAAATAGTATTTAGTGATAAAATGAAATGTTTGTCTACAAAGGGAAGCTGTTTTGAACAAGGAAGGTTACATAGAAGTGTTAAACTACCTTATATAAACTGCACGTCAAAAGTGTCCATAAAGGGAGCTGGTGTGGAGGAGCATCCTGTGAATTGTAGGTCAGTGTTCATTAAGTCCCGGGACAGATTAACTCCAGGCATTCTTATACTTGAGATATAAGTGAATCAGGGAATGCTTCCTACCAGGATGTCCCACAACTTGGGCAAACACTTTAGCACCTGCTTAATGTTAAGCATTGTGTGCTTACTTCTCAGTACATTGCTGGAATAAAGTTTTTGCTTAATTGTTTTTCCTGAACAAAGACGCTTTCCTGTGCTTCCGTGATGAAAAATTTAAGGACTTTATTCAGTGGTATCTGTGTACATCGAGTAATAAAGACATCTGTGGTCTCACCGAATGTGGAAACACACTGATTCCATTGCACAGATTAAATTATACTCTCTAAACTACTCATAGACGGGTCAGTCTGAGCTTGTAGCCTATTTAAGAGAAGGCCATCAATTTGAGCCTGTATTTTAATGTTTTGCCATCAGCTGAAAGGACAGACTCGTTGCCACATGTTCCCCTGACTTAGCTGCTTTTGAATCATTTGAAGTAGGGACCCTGGGAATTTGGCAGGATTCAGAGAGGCACTGGGATGGAACGGAGGTAGTACATGTCTTTCATAAACTGTTCAACACTCCATTGCTGTCTTAGGCTACCTTAGGTGGATAAATGCACGTGGGACTACACCCGTTTGTAGTTGCAAGGCTACTTGTAGCAAACACGAGGACCTGAAATGTAGCATTTTTTCCCTATGAGCACATCTTAAATCCATGACACTGAGGAAGGCGCCCACTCGCAAGATAAGGCTTGCTGCTTATCATTGACAAATATGTCACCGACTCGCCAGACATGCCACTGCACTTTAAAATGCCTGCCTAAGTACACAGAGACGTTTTAATGACAAAAAAATATCAAAGCTTTCAGAATTTCAAAAGAAGCTGTATTAATGACAGCCTTAACATGCTGGGAACTGCGGACTGACGGTGGCAGGGAACGGTGTTCTTATCCCAGAGCAGCATACAGTACAACTGGGATGACATACTGCTTTCCTCATCTAGGTATTGCCTCAAATTGCAGCTAATGTGGGAAATGCTGACATGTAACTTCCTGGATGTTGTGTTTACCATACCCACATTTCAAAGTTATGCAGGGTCGTTCCTATTATATGTGCAGAGAGAAACCAAGTGATAATACCATTCCAGGGGAACTACATTTTCTTTATTATGGTCATATTTTTACCTTTGATGCCACTTAAATGGTGCCTGTAAATGGTACACTCTAATTCTATTTATCCCCTAATGAAAACAACTAAACAATTCCATGCAGGGGCTCAAGGGAGTGTGTGGGTCTATAGGAGAAGTTATCCTCAGACAACTGAATGGTAGGGGAGTAATTTATCTTTTTTTTTTGAACGATAGGTGTCCTCTATGGATTTACTCGCTTTGATTCTACGGTTTTAAGAGGGTATCTCATTTTTGTTGAATAAAAGTGCAGGTCAGAAAAAATGTGAATTACAGGAAATAGGGAAAAATGGGACTATCATCTGAGAACTGTAAGAGTACTATAAATAAGCTTTTGAAAGGTAATGATAAGGAATTTCTATTCAATCAGTTTTGGAAGTAAACAATAATAAACCCATCTGTTTATCTACTGCTGAATGCCAAACACTTCTGAATACTGTAAAACAGAATTAAACAAATAAAAAACCCCTTTATATAGTCTCAAAGAAGAAAATGAGGTTATCTATTCAAAAGGGGAAGAAAAAATGATCTGAGAGGAAAGAAGTATATGTAAAGCTATAGCTGGCTGTTCACTGAATAAGTTTTAGGACCGAAAATAGACCGTTTATAAAATCTGGGAAGAGTGAAATAAGATGGATTTCAGTTGAGTGATTCGAGGCAACTGGTTGTAGGCAAGATAAATCACTCCTGGATCTCAGAGCGATTTTGAACACCAGTTTTCCAGCATGATGTAGCCCTAAAATCATTCACTATCTCTCTTTGCCCCCTAATGTTCCTATTTTAGGTCTGGACCTAAGCAGCCCCTGTGGCATTGGCATCTCTGTGTGTGACTTGTTTAACCTTCCCTGTGAGAGGCAGAGATGGGCACGGAAAGGCCCCGGTGGCTCTGAAAGGGCTGGTCCCACAAATACATCTCAGGCACTTTCAGACTCCGTTGAATTCGGTCGTAATTCTCTTAAAAAATGTATCGGGAGGAAGAAATGATTCTCCAGTTTTGCATATTAGCACGTAAGGGGCTACAGCGTGTGCTCAGGAACTGCCTTCTTCAGCCTGTTTGGGTTCAAACCCTCCCCTTCCATTCCTCATTCCTTCCACTGAAGCCTGGTGACGGTGCAGGGAGAGATGAAAGATTCCCAGAGTCAACAGGAGAATAAACAAAAACAACCCCCTTTTGCTCGGCCAAGACTGGAAGCAGGGCTGAGATCCCAGGGCTCTCATTCCCACAGGTCTGGGAAGTTCCTTTCAAGCTCTTTCATTTCTTACAAGGGTGCAATCCTGCATGCCTGCCTGAGATGAAACTTCTGTCTTCCTCAAGATATTCCCCCGGAGTTCTGTTTTAATAAAACTGCGGTGGCACTACCTGAAGTCGAAGAAGTTGTACTGCATACAGAAAAGGTTATATATATATTAAAAAATATGATGCCCTTTATGATGATGTTCATGGAGCTCAGGAGGGAGTAAGTAGTTCCCATTTCAGTTTGTCAGATTTTATGAGCAATAGATTTGTCTGCTCGAATAGAGAGAATAATAAAAACAGGATCAGGCCTACACTCTTTAGTCATACTAGAAAAATACTATAAAACAACCTAAATGAAAAATATCTATAGCTCTGAGTGACACAATGTTCATGCAATAGCCTTTACATTAATTAACATCCTTAAATTCCTTACAAAGTGCACTTCATTTTATCTATATCCAGCACTAAGGCTGCCTTTCTAAGACAGGGTGATCCATCTCTGGTTTGTAACTACAGATTTGTAGCATGCACATGAACAATTGTTGAGATACTTAATGGATTATCACATAAAGTGCATAATAAATGACTGAGCACATGATGCTCGCTATTAAAGAGCACGATTTAAATATACACCAAGAAATGAACTTCAGCCAGTTCTTAAAAAACTTGCTTACACCTAATTTTCATTGGTAAAAAATAGCTATAGTTTATTTTATCGACGGAAAATATACATCATCTGCATTAGCAGGAAATAGTAAATTGTAATTACTTTTGCTTGACCTACAGAAAAGTCTGATATGCAAACTACTCTGGGTTTCTGTGGCAAAATGCACCACACGAGACATAGCTAGCCAAAAGTGATAACAATTTAAAAGGGATATAATAGCATCTACATGAATTAACCTTTAATATTACTGAAAACGAAACGGTATGCAATATGAGTAATTATTCATTATACTCATGGTAATTATGAAGCTGAGTAACTACTCACACTGTCTCGTTCAACAGACTGTTGCAGGGAAAAAAATACTGAATAAGCACAGCAATGCTAAATGACTACATTATATAAACATACTCATTTTGCACACAGATTTAATAGCAGAAAAAGTAAAAAGTGACCTTGATAATCTTTGATGTACCTGAGAGGGCAAATAAAGAATTATCCTAAACTGTCCAAAGTTTTCTGAAACTAGAGGAAGAGCAGGAGAGAACAAGGGAAATGGATTACTGCTCGGGTTAGGGATGTTCGGAATAGAAACAATATTGTAAGATGCAAAGCGTCAAAAGCTTTCTCTGACAAATTCAATATGAGGTTTTATGAAATGATTTTCATTTAATCAGCATAATCTTTCTTACAATTAGTAATTCCATATGGAAAGTCAGCAATAAAGTCCTTTTATAGAGAGTAAAATTTTTTTAAGATTTACTGGCCATTTAACTTTTATAAACTAGATCCTCCCTTGCGTAGTTTAAAGAATGCAGGCTGTAACACCCTACGTGCACGCCTCTCCGAGTTCATAGAATCATAGAATGTTTTGGGTTGGAAGGGACCCCTAGAGGTCATCTAGCCCAATCCCCCTGCAGCGAGCAGGGACACCGCTAACTAGATCAGGTTGCTCAGAGCCCCATCCAACCTGGCCTTGAATGTTTCCAGGGATGGGGCCTCCACTACCTCTCTGGGCAACCTGTTCCAGTGTTTCACCACCCTCACTGTAAAGAATGTCTTCCTTAAATCTAGTCTAAACCTACCCTGCTTCAGTTTAAAACCATTACCCCTTGTCCTGTCACAGCTGGCCCTACTAAAAAGATTTTCCCCGTATTTCAAATAGGCCCCCTTTAAGTACTGAAAGGCTGCAATCAGGTCTCCCCGCAGCCTTCTCTTCTCCAGGCTGAACAGCCCCAACTCTCTCAGTCTTTCCTCATAGGAGAGGTGCTCCAGCCCTCGGATCATTTTAGTAGCCCTCCTCTGGCCCCGCTCCAACAGTTCCATGTCCTTCTTGTGCTGAGGGCTCCAGAGCTGGACGCAGGGCTCCAGGTGAGGTCTCACCAGAGCAGAGTAGAGGGGCAGAATCACGGTTGGCCTTCTGGGCTGCCAGTGTACATTGCCGGCTCATGTCCAGCTTTTCATCCACCAGCACCCCCAAGTCCCTCTCAGCAGGGCACCTAAGTGCTCCTTCATGTTTGGTTTAACGCAATCCAGCTCTTCTCACCTAAAGGTAAGTAAGCCTAGCACATAGCAACATTTCTATTTTACATGAAAAAATCATGTATCGCCAGTACCTGGCGTTTTACTGTTCTTCCTAATGCTGCTATGCTTTTGCATGAAGGGAGCTCCCGGGTGTGCTCGGGCAGTCGGGGCAGAGGCAGGCACGGGGCTCCGGGCACAGGGCTGCTGGTCCGTGGGGCACGCGGGCAGGCTGCGGCAGGCACTCCGAGTCTGAAATTTTATTCTGAGAAACCTGGGCTTTTTTTACTTGCCTAATTTTAACAGCCTTCGGGTACTTAGGTGCTCCCTACATGAGAAGTTCTAGGCAGACTGACTGCAAAACCGCAAAATTCTGTCCTAATCAGTTCTTCTGCTCTTATTCTTTAGTAATAACGTACATAAAATTCTTTCTCTCACATCTATATATAAAGGTGTGCATATAAAAGAGAGAAAGAACACTGATATATGATGTATTTTTAGATCACGTGCATTTTATGCAGCAGTAAAATGTGTGTGGTATGGCAGAATTATGTAGCTTCCAAAACATCCTATAGCCATCACAAGTCCTCTTTTGAAAATATATTTGACAAGCAGTATGCAAGCCACTGCTGGGAGGCAGAAGATGTTCCCCATACGATGCCTCCACAGGCCCTTTTGGGGAGCTTTGTGTATGGGGTATTTACAGGAAACAGGAAGAAATGATGAACCACCTAAGTTTTGGGGGAGGGAAACCAGGAAGAGTTTAGTTGGGTAGGGACATTTTCATCAAGACTAAATAAATCAATACCACCTACTGATATAAATTAGTACATTAAAAACAGAGTGAAAAAGAAAGCTATTCACTAGAAGAAATGGCAATTCAATTTGGCAATTACTAGAAGAATTATCAGATAATTCAAAGGAAATCTCAGAGAGTTACACGGTATTGCCCTCTCAAAAGTGACTTTTGCATTTATTCTCAATAAAATGTAGTTATTGATCCTTTCCTCAGCCTGATATATTTCTGCTTGCATCTCTGTCCTCCACTTTACATCTCTGCGATTCTGTCATTTTGTGAGGCGTTCAAGTTTCTTAAGGAGCCACCCGGGTTTGACGTCTCCCAAGCCCTGTACCAGTGCCCGCTGCCCTATAGGTTCAGCGCTACTGGAAGATACGGGACCTATGGAAGGAAGGGAGTTTCACAGCAGGCGGTGCAAGCATGGGAACCGCACGCTGCAGTTTGCGTGCCAGGGAAGAGCCTCTCTGAGACGAGCAGGACTCAGGCTGACACTGCTGGCTCTGGCGGCAGTCTGCTGGTGGTAGGTTGTCCATTTCTCCCTCTCAAAGACTCCTCTGCATCTGATTTCTGCCCGCAGCCACCCGAGGTCTTTGCTCGCTGGGAAAGCCTGCCAACTCCATTTATTGTCACGGATGAAGGATCCACGGGCCCCTCTCAGCAAGATGTAAATAGGAAGGCCAGGAGAGGAACAAGAGAGCACGGAGGCACAGTGAAGGGGCTGGGGAAGGCAGGGGTGTGGGAATGCGCTGGGCGAGGGACAACCAGACCATCAGGAGGAGGAGGATGGGGAGGGCAGGAGGCGGCTGACAAAAGCTGTGAGCAGCACGGCACGGCACTGAGGGCTAATGTGATGTGACAGAGGCTACGAGAGAAGTATGACGAGGCAAACAAACGGAAGGGATAACGGTGACAGGAGGCCATTGCGCTTGAAGGCTGATCATATGATGGCAATATTGGGGTAGGGGGAAAGAGAAGGTGGGTTGAAGCTCTGCCTGCACCAGGGTCGCAGAGACAGTAAATAGCCATGATCAAATAGGCTGTACTCAGGGCAATTCCGAGTTTGAGATCTTCAAATGTAAACTGTTAATAATGATATACACAAGTTAAAGTCTGGGTCTGCCTTGTAAGATTTATTTTAAAAATTTAGGTTAGAAATACCAAGGAATGCTTATTTTTTCCTCATCCACTCTTGTGAGCACTGTTTTTCTATTACACTGCAGATAAAAGTGTTCTTAACAGCCAATTACATGTAAAATAAGTATGAAAAAGTAGAGTAGAAGCCAAGACTAAAAAGAACTGCCCCTTGTACAGGAGGCTGAGATTATGAAATAGGTAGAAAGTTTGTACCACAGGAGAAGGATTCCACATAATAATATTCAGTGCATAGAGATTAGCATTATATGACAATTACATATAAAAAATTGAAGAGATGCTTAATATTGCCATTAAGACCAGATTCTCTAGACACTGTGCATTATATTTACGAAGGAAAAAGACCTTCCTTGCAGTTGAGCAGTTGATTTGAAACAGCTAAGCTTTCAAAAGCTGAGAACAATTTTTCAGTCAGTCGATAGACACATGAGATTTACAAGGAGGAAATGGAGTTTTCTGTTATTTTAATTTTGATTTAGAGGTGATTTAGCATATTGTAGCTTTCAAGTCCTGTGAACCATTTTTCAGTCAGCTGAGATTAAAGTCCCTAGCAAGATTAATTGTAGAGTTGGGATTAAGAGATTTTATAAATCACTCAAATTCAAAAATAAAGCTAGCAGAGTACTAGGATAATGATAGATATATCCATATTGTATCAGCTACAACTAAATTGAATTGACACTGTAATAGACTGAACACAGTCAAATATGAGAGTAGAAGTTATTAATAAAGATTATTCTTGATGAAAATGCAGACACCACTGCAGTGACAATTCCTGGGGGGAGAGTTCTTTTGAAGAGCATTCATTTTTCCACAAACACCTGTATGAAAGACCCTGGTATGGCTGCCTGATTTGTCAAGGCTTCCTGCTCCCGAGGGACAGTGTGCAGGCTAATGAAATTACCGCC
Source organism: Egretta garzetta (assembly GCF_000687185.1). Classification (NCBI taxonomy): domain Eukaryota; kingdom Metazoa; phylum Chordata; class Aves; order Pelecaniformes; family Ardeidae; genus Egretta; species Egretta garzetta. The sequence continues at coordinate 863,395 of NW_009259683.1, forward strand.
CTTCCTTCATTAACTATGGTGTACAGAAAGATGCAGTCTTAATTCGCCGTGATGGCTAAACTTTGGAGGCTGTCAGATCAAAAAAGTTTGCATATTTGGGGAATTCACCAATTTCTTATGTGGACTGAGGACAGAAATGGAGCTGAAATTCTTTCTCTCAGATTAGGCAGACTGAATTGTGTGATACGTCCTATTCATATACACCTATATATATATATATATACACACACATATGTGTGTGTATATACACACACACACATGCATACACCCACAGATACATCCCCCCTCCCAAGAGACATCTATCTATGCGTAGCTATATATCCCGTTCAATACCCCAAAGAAAGAGACTGAGCAAGAGAGAGAGCTTTCCTTTGTTAAAGCCAAGGGGCGAACTGTCTGAATCCATTAAGGATGAAAGGAAGGTAGTTAGCAGGAAAAAGAAATCTCAAAGGTATTTCCAAAAAAGGTTGAGGGGTCATTAAGGCACTGGAGAAATGTAAGGTTATTTCTTTGGCAGGCCATCTAAGTATTTTTATTCATTTCTTTAAGCGGCTGCTCTGAACAGGGCACAGCTTTCTCTGTTCTTTAGCCCACTGAACTACTAGAGAGATGCTGTATTTTGGGGCCAAAGTGAAACCTCACCTTGTGCCCAAGACTGAAGCCTCACCAGTACCTGGCCTTTAGCAGACGGCGAGATCACGTCTACATCTATGCCGCGCTTTGTCTGTTCCATACCTTCCTCCCACCTGGCAACTCATAAAACCAAAGTGATGCTTAAGATGAAGCTGAAAAGAGAACGGCGATTCTGCAGGCTGGCCCCTTCTTGCTGACTCAGCCAACTGGGTGCTCAGCTAATTTCCGCCGTGCTACAGAAGCTTCCTCACAGTGGAGGCGAGGAAATATTTTTAATTGATTAGAGCCTCCCAGAAAGCCAAAGCTAATTTGTCAGTTCTCAGGTGAGCTGTTCTAAAAATCATGTTCTCTGGTTGTACAGATACATCAGAGCTAGGCTGGGATGGCTCTCCATCACTCCTGTTCAGGCTGCATCAGTCGCACATACATACACTTTTTGGGGGAAGAACAACTCCCTCCCCTGCAGGAGTGTGCTGCAGTTGTGGGTGAACCCAAATGCCATTGATTTAAAAGGAAAGCAGAGCTGAAAGGGTCAGTGACCTCCAGCTCAGAAAATCTGGAGTCCAGTTTCAAGGCATGAGACAAAGTTGAAAGACTGAAATAGACTGACTTCAAAGGGGAATAAAGTGAATATTGTGAGAACAAATTATACTCTGACTTACCACACGGTCTATTCTATTTTGGTGAAGAATAACTTAATTTGATATTATGCTTATAGCTTCACTTTAGAGAGACACTGACAGGTGAGGACAGACAAAAAGAAAACTAGGGACCTGTAGGGGACAGACTGGCTGGAGCAGACTGGAAGGGAAACCTGATGGCCGTGATGCTTGCTTATACAAAACCAGGAGCGTGAACTGGGCCACACGGTGTAATTAGAGGATGTAAAGAATAGAGATAAACTTTAAAATCTGAATAGGATGTGATGTTGGAGGCTACAAAGGTGTAAAAACTGAATAAATACACAAAAATGAAAGCTTTGGATAGATACTTTTTCTTTGTTTAAACAAAACCTGAATGAATGATTCAGTTTCTTTTACCTGATAAAGACAAGGACAGCTATCTAGAAGAAGAAATCAAAATTACTGTATACCTCTGTCAAAAAAATCCCCAAAATATAGGTCAAACATCTTTTCCTTATGTGCAAAAGTGCTTTCAAATGTTTAATTTTATTTTAGTGTCTTCCAATATGCAGCAGGGTGCTCAATGATCAGAATAAGCCTCAACAGTGTTTATAGAAGGAATATGGATCCTTTAGAACACTGAGAACTTTGTATAATATAAACCAAACAATGGTTATGCCACAAATGTATTTGAATTATAATAATAAAAATAAAAGACATTTATCCAGAATCCACTGTCAATATATTTTTCTTATTTTAAAAACAACCCAACATTCTCAGCATCCATGTGCAACATACACATGCACGATAACAGAGTGCAAAACATCTGCAAATAGACAAGGAAAAGGGATTGTGGAAATATTTCTGCAGATTTTAATACACTTTGGATTAGGCCCTTTAACAGTAACTGTGTTATGTGACATGGGCATTTGCCTTTGGAACCTCATGCCAGGTCAAGTAATTGCATCTAGGAAATACAGTTTCTGTTTCTTCTCAGGTCTTCTGTGGTCACATTTTTGGAAGATCAATTTTGACAGTACTCATTTAAATGTTTCCTTACTTCATAATAAAAGAAGGATGAAAATGGCCCACAGAAATCTCAGGAGAAACGTATGAATTCAATCATAGTGAGAAATGTGAATTAGACCCTTTTTTCTGTGTACTTACAGGGAGGTAATCTTGCCCACACTCAGGAATACGTTTTATGTCTTTCTCAGTACATTCCACAGTCTTGTACTTTATCTCTAGATTTTTTACGATGATAGAGCCATAATGAGCAGGACTATAGTTAGAATAAAAAATCTAAGATGTTCTATTCCCATAACCCTAGGACCCGCGATTTTGAGAACAGCACCAAATATCACAAATCTTGTGGTGAAGCAGAAGAGATGGCAACACTCAGTGACACAGACAGCACTGTACCGTGAGGCCGTATGTTACGTTCCACTTACTCCCTACCTTTCTTTTGCTAGAAATAAGCACATGGAGAATGTATTTAACCACCATTTCCCAACAATACTGACTGGCAGCAGCTACCTTATGACAAGCAGTCATCTTCCCATGCTGCTTTATTCAAGGGATTTCCCAAACTATTTTACCTATCAATCAGTTTCACAGGGTCTGGAAAATAGGTGTAATGAAATAGCAACAGTCTGAGAGATCCTACAGCAGGGCTGAAAATAGGGGTCATTGACAACAGTGGCTGAAGTGAATAGAATAAGAATCCATGTGTACAAAATAGGCTAGCGACATTAGTCCCCTGTGCACATGTACTCATTACTTTCTTACAGATAACAATTTCCCTCATCATAAATACTGGCCTTTTAGTAATACAATATGGCATCATCAACTCTCTCATCCTTTATCAAGCAGTACATTTTCATATGATTTATATGCACACATTTCTTACAGTGACAATTGGCATCAAGATAAAGGCAGACAAAAAAAATCTATTACAAAGCAGGACAAGAACCACCTCTTCGCTTGATATTTCATTAATAAGCAATGCACAGCTGCACTACTCATGTCTCAAAATAATACAGTCGCTAAACACAACAGTGTGGATTGAAGAAGTCTTTACCTCATGGTAAGACAGCAAACTGGACCTTCACCTTTGATTTTGAAAGGATGCCTATTGCACATATTGCCTTGAGATTCAACAGAATCAACAGAGAGAATGACAAAAGATATCCCTCCAACTTGTCTTTCAGACCTAGTTCTTTACCTATCAGGTTTGGATCTCGGAGAGAACTTCAAGCTCTATTTTACACTCAATAAATCTATTTAGTGGATATGCCAATACCCCCTAAATAATGACATTTTAATTTGCCGGGGGACTGAATGTAACCCTTGCATTACAGCTACCACAAACAGACTAAGCCCAGCAAAGAAGCAAACACAAGGGGCCTGTTAAGATGGACCTTGCATAGTAAGTAAGAAGTCTGGACTGGCCTGGGCTGGGATGGAGGGAGGAAGAACAGGGCATTGCCCCAACGCAGTGTGCTCAAAGTTTTAACTAACTGAAGGAGAAGTTACAAAGTTTCAAATTCTTTCTTCACTGTGTAAACACAGTTACCTAAATCGGGAAATGTGCAGTCAGCAAGGTGTACAACCCCTGTAAGACTTGTCAGTGACCTCAAAGATTCCCTAAACTGGAACACTAAAAGTGGGAAACAAAGTTAGACCATCTCTATCTAATACTGCTACACTGACCCATCTTTAGGTCACCGGCTGGGAAAAGTCCAGTTTACAGAATGACAAGTACTTTGAATTCATGTCTCATCTTTTTAAAAAACTTACACTGATGATATCAGTGTTAACTACTATACACGTTATTACCGTGGCATTAAAATTCTGTTTATAAACACTTCTCTTTCAATAGTGTACTCATGGTAATCAAATAGGAATCAGCTACTCTCTCTTTTAATGCAACTCCCTTCTATTACAGACCAACATGGCATACCAACTCTTTCACAAATGTGTCAAAAAGAAGGTAAATATTTTTGCTCCCATAGCTCTTCCCAGTGAGCTGTTCCAGGCCCTCACTCTCCATGCTGGCAAGGTTGAACAATTCACCTCTTTTCACAGGCCCATCAATTTATTTGATTTTATTAACAGCCCTGCGGGATAAATTTTCCCAGTTTCTGTTCCTGTTAGTGAACATGTGTGTTAAGAATTGCACTCAGTCTTCCAGATAAGGTCTTACAAGTGTCTTGTATATGACACTGGTAATTCCTTATCTCTACAGGCAATGCCAGAGGATGCATCTTAGGAGTGCATTTGCCTTTTTTATAGATGCATTAGATGTGTGGTTTGTAATAATCCTGTGATCACCAAATAAAGCCCCATTTTGACACCCTCCCTCAGCAATTATTACTACTGGTTATTGATGAGGCTCTATGCTGCCACATTTTATCCCATTTCTGGTTTTCCAGCCTTCATAATCACTAGATTTTTCCTGTTCGACATTCCGAGCCTACTCAATTATGGTAATGATCTGCCACCTTCGTGTTATTGGTACCGTTCTATGTTTGCGGTTAGCGTTATTATTGACAGCATTAGAAAACGAATCTGCAAGGAGTTCTGTAAATCTCTGTCTTCCACTTCTGTTTCTTGCCCTTGCTGCTGTATTTCCATTCTTCCAGAAAACCGATGTAAAGCAATTACTTATAACTTCATGAACAACAGTGTGTCTTGCATCTGCAGAAGTAATTTATATGGGGTAGTGCAAAAGGTCCATATTTTTGTCAGACTGCCACAGACCCCTGGTGACTGATATGGGTCAACAGGAAAGATTAAGTATCTTCAGCTGCTTATAAAGGGTGCAACTCAAATATAAATGCTTTCATATTAGAAACAAATCCAAATAAAACAAATAACTGCTGGAAATTTTGCAACCATTTGCTAAATAAATCCATATCCATCCAGCTATACTTGCAACATGCAGGCAAATTTTAGGTAGTTATTTAATTTCTTTCCATCAAAATACTCAGTTTAAATATTCATTATTGCCTTGAAAGTTTTATGTTTAATCCTAAAATGATATACCAACATACACATTAAAAAATATCACAAGGAGAAGACTCCTATCAGACTTTTAATATTCTCCTACTAACCTTCGGTGGTTTAAAAGGATAGTCCGGTGAAAAGGTAATGTCAAGGAAGAAAACTCCACCTTCATATACAGACCCTGGAGGCCCCAGTATAGTTGACCTCCATTCATAAATGTTGTCTCCTTTGGGTCCAGCACTAAAATAGAAAACAAAAATATAACATAATAACCACATAGAATCAAGAATATACTGCATCAGTTATACTTTATTAGTAGTATCGCTGGTTTTGCAATAACGCTACAAGTTAGAATTGTGTATCACATTCATTAAGTTAGTCCCGGCTAAAACATGTAACTGGTGTCCTAAGCTCTGCCAGTGAAGTGATGTATTCAGCGAGGAAGAAGTATTAAAATCACTTTATAAATTATTCAAATAAGCACAGAAAAATTCCCGACTGTCTCATCTCAAATATTTTAGTGGGCAGATGTGAAGTATTTACAGTGCAAGGATACAGAGACTTTGCTGAGATGCCTTGTCACTGACTTGCCTCACAAGCCATCCTATTTTCACCTACCCCCTCATCCACCTACCTGATCAGTCAGTAGCAGTGTAATTACAGACATTATTATACAGCACGGACTGCACCAAAGACTAAGCAGGGTACAAAGCTGCGCTTTCTAAATTACTAATCTAAGGTCTCCGGTCACTACTACAGAAGGCTGCTTTACTCTGCAATCGTTACCCTATCTTAAAAATATTATAAACAGGACACGGGTTAAACTGTTGGATTATGTTAATTCAAAGTCCTTGTTTAAAAACACAGTACTGAAGCAATGTTTAAAGTATACAAAACATAATCCTTTATGTGAAACAAGAAAAATCTCTCAGGTCAATTCCTGAAAAAATAAAATTAAAACCTAATAAAAGTTCTTGGGCATGACTCTTCCAAAAGCCAACACAGCCTCCCTTCCTACAACATAACGCTCGTCCATAGAAATGCATATTTTACTCAGGGTGGCCTCTTAAGGAATACGAAGACTTCTTCTCAGTTCACAGCCTGCTGATACCAGTCACTGATACAGAACCTAAATTTTAATTAGGATCAATTGGGATGGTGACTTCCAGATATCTGATTAATATTATTCAGAGGAAGGCAGTGCTGGTAGATATTTCAAGTAAGTGACATGGTATTGTCTTAAGGCATGTCTTGTGAAACAATTCTTGTTATGTTTGCAATAAGGATTTCCACAGCATGCAGGGGTTTGTGAAATAACCCTGTGTGTAGAACAGATGAAAGCTCTTGGCTATGCTCCATGCCTCACAACGTACCCAAGGCATACAATTATTACACGACATCATGTCATGTTCACTGCTCAGCTATTCATTTTGTTCACTGAAAGTTAATAAAACCCTCTTTCACCTGAAATTCCTTGGGCTCCCTTCATTAAAACTTCTGACTGCGTGATTCCCTGCATACAACTGCGTGACTTAGTGCTGTGCGGTGTACTTCATTAGTCATGGTACCTACATCAATTTTCTATAATAGCTGTTAATGCTTCTTGGCTTTCTAAACTACGTGCTTTCTTAACAAAAATGGGTTGCAGAGACTGTAACATTATGGAACATTCATTTTCTATCAGCCATAGTAACAAAACTAGCAATTGTTTTAAAGATAAAATCTGGCTTTTTAAGTGTCACAATAGCAGAAGTGTTGCCATCCATATTTCACAGTGTCTATAATACATCAGGTTGCTAGCTGCCAAACAAATTTAATTTACCCAGTTCTCAGTTTGCATTAACCTTTGAATAATAAAGCACATCTGAGACTGCTGTAAGAAACAAACCAGAGAATGAATAATTAAAAACACCTTCACTGCCTTTAGAGAGACCAATCCCGAGTCAACAGGGAAGGTTTAATTGTGACTGAACTAGGCATTAAGGGGCTAATTGAACTCTTTATAAGCCCAAACGAATGTGGTCCTACATCAGTGCTATGGTATACAAGGTGCACAGAAAGTAAAACCCTTAAAAAAAAAAAAATCAGGCAATTGGTTCAAATAGAAAAGGCAAGAAGCAGGGGCAGTCTAAATCTTACATGAAAGAAGGCCGTAATATGTGAAGGAAATCCTTTTCCATTTTCTGCAGAAAAATGTTTTAATACTTGGAGAAGCAGTTGATGCCAGCAGGTTAAAATGGAAGTGATATAAATGTCGATCCCAGAGAAATGGTTGGCACCAGCAAGTAACGAAAGCAAGCCCTGTCCTTTTTACACCTTGTTCAGCCAGGAGGGGATGGTTGGGCCCTTTTTGGGTTTGAGGGAGGCTCACGTTTTTGGTCAGAACTCTCTCTGATAGTGGCATTTTCATAACGTATATTATTTTTATTTGTTTTGCCTATTTATTTAATTGCATTAACATTTGAAATGAGCAGTCATTAATTAGAATAGTTGGAAAATGCTCCATCTGCCAGTTGAACTGTTTCGGCACGTCCAGCTACAAGCCCAGCCTGATCATATTCTGAGGATGCTGATTAACATTAATTGAAGGTTTTCTTTGCAAATGAGAGATGAAGCTTTATTAAGTATTATTATTAATTTGAAGAATAGCTTGAATTGTATGGCGTGTGGGAACACTGCTGTTATCGACGTTGCCTGTTCGAGTGCTTGCTGGCAGCAAGGCTGTTCAGCCGATGTCAAATACCGATCCCCGTGCACAGGCAACAGCTGGTGCTAAGGGCAACAGCATGCACAAGCATAACATTTTTTTTTCACTTGCCCGTTAATAATACAAAAAGTTTGACAGGTGTATTATCTTTGTTTTCCTTCTTTCCTAATTGTTAAGCCTTTTATTTATCCACATTATTGGCAACCAGAACGACGACTCATCAGGCTTCACCAGAGAAAATTCCCATATGTGCAAGACCTCAGCCAGAGCCTTATTCTATAAGTTTATAATGCAAGAGGATTTAATTGCCCTTCTCTCTACATGGATATATGCCCAGCACACTGAAGCCCAAATGTTTTACATTCACTATGATTTATATTCCAGCTCTATTAACGTTACTGGCAACCAAACCACAGATCTCAAAGAAAGCAAACCAAACATCTCAGTGTCTGAAGTTCTGTTATCTTTGGAAGGACAGATTCAGATGTGCACCCGCTCGGCAAAGGGCAGATCTGTCTTGAACTCAACTGACCCAGGGCCAGAGCATACGCGTTGCTGCCTGCTACTAACCTGCTGCTAGAATCAGTCAGCTTCGGGGGAGAAGTGACAGTGGCGGTGGCAGCTCCCAGTGGCAGTGGCTGAACTGTGAGGGTAAGGTGGTTAGGAGAAGGACGGGTCTGCTGCCAGGCTGGCAGCGCAGCCTCCTGCTTTGAGCCCTGATGCTGAAACCCTAGCGGACCTGCAGGATGAGGCAAGCAAGGAGCTCAGCGAGAAGCCCCATGGTGAGACTCTGGTGCGGGTGCTCCCAGCTTTTCCAGTGGTTTCTCCCAGGTGGCATCTATAACCCAGGACCAAGGAGGTGCAGCTGAGCATAAACGCCCTGGAGACCTGACGTTATCAATGGCTTGTCAAGAGTTGACAGTCCAGAAGAATCTGGTAAGAATCCCTCTGCTGTCATTATTCCCCTGCAGCCGACGAGACGCTGCACAGAACGTGGCCTGGTTCACCCACTGGGAAGGCTTTGCTCACTGGAAGAGCTGGGGTGGGTGGACATGGAGCCAGCCGCCTTGTCTTCCAGAATGACATCGGTATGGGCGTATGAAATTCAGGCCAAAGTCATCAAAACATGTAAAATGCTCTCCTTTCTACTTCACTCGCCTTTGCCTCTCCTCACATATTTCAGCTCTGCCACCGCTTCCCACATACATGCTTGCAGGTGAAATGTGTGCACATCAGTTACAGTTAGTTGCAAAATACTGTACATGCTGCTATAACTGAATTCATTTTGCTTTAAATATGCTTAATGCACTGAGTATCTTCTACTCCCTCAACGTGCTTTAGGCAGGCAGTCACTTGAAAGTAATGCTGCTAAAAACTGCTTGTCCGGTACAATCTGTTATAAAGATCATGCTTTCCCTGCATTTAGAATACCCTGAAATATTAAATTTAAAATGGTGTATTAGGACAGTTGTATGAAACCAACAGCATCTATGAGACATACCAGACGAAAACCTATCTGGAGGAGTTTTGACAGTACAGTTGACTTTTAGTTTAGCTGTGATTGTATACAAATTTACTCAATCTCCAGAGAATAACTCAAAAACTAAAAATACAGAAATTCAAAGAAATAACAGTATCCCGCTTGTTTATCAAGCAGTCACGTGGAATAAATCAGTCAAAATAATATTAATATTTTCTAATCTAACTTAAGTTTCTCGATGAGGGATCCCTTACTTCCCCAGCATCTGTAACTGGAGGTAACATAACCTTACACTGTAGAAAATGAAGACTAGTTCAATGTCTTCCCTTCCATTCATGGTCTCTGAATCTTGCTGGTATCCACTTTTAAAGCATAACTGTACTCTTTAACAGAAAGGAAAGGGAAGCCTATAGCACAAAACAAAGTAGTAAAAAAAGGAATTGCAACTTAAATTGCCTTCTAGTTCCAACATGCTAACAGTGTGTGTGGGGAAGTGATCAGGCCAAATAAAACAGGAAAGCAAGGTGGCTGGGAAGCCTCCCCATTCCTCAGGACTCAGAAAGAAATGGAAAGGTTCTTCTGGACTATGTAAGTTTAAGTTCATTTTTATCCTCATCTTTTATAACAGGGTAGAGTAAAGCAGGACCAGGCTATTATACTAATTTTGTCCATGAAGTCACTTTCCATGGCATTGTCTAAGGCAATTAATTCTTACTACTGCCTTATCTATTCTGGATTGCCTTAGCACACAGAAACACACATCAGAACTGGGGTTCCCCTGCACTAGGTGCAGTCCATGGAAGATGCAGACCCTCTCAACTATCTTTGGCAACATATGACAGCAGAAAGAATAGGGATACACTCAAGTCCCTTCTTCTTCCTTTTCTTTTATTACATGGAGCCTTGACTTTACTATTTAAGAGATTTCCCTCTGAGGAAAGAAGCTCACCACAGAATTATATCCATTTATAAGATATACAACACTTTTTCTTGCAATTCTGCTTCTTGCATATCTAACAGTTATGCTGGAGCAGATCCTGCCTCTAGCTGCCCTCCGTGAATGCTTCTGGAAAGCCAGCTGCCCAGAGGGCAAAGTGGATACAAAAGTACTGGAAGACTGGCAAAATAATTTAATAGCACAGCTGGTGAGGGAAGAGGATGGATGTGACAAAACACAAGACGGCAGATTCAGCTCTCAGTAAGATACGTCTCTTGAGATGCTCATGCGAAGCCTCATTAAAATAAACCCAGTTCATACCTCTGCTCTCTGTTCTGAACATGGTGGCAATACTGCAACTGGTCCTAAGTGAAAGGGTTGCTTAGGTCTGTACCACAGCCACGTGAGCGACTGTAGTTCTCAGCCCTGCTTTCCCACTGCTGTGTGTCTTTGGCTTTGGAACGGATACAGACAGCACCAGCAGCACCAGTTAGCTGTTGAGTTTCTTCTGCTCTTCTCCCACTTCTCTCTCCTCTCTGTTCTAGAAGCCCACCTGATCCACCACCTCTTGAGCCTTCACCCTTTCTCTTCCCTTCTTACTGACAATTCTTCTTCGTAGAACCTTGTCTTTTCTATTTTCTGCTTGAGGGTGGTGTCTCTCCCGCCCCCTCTCTGTATGGTGATAATTCATTGCTCCTTCACCATGGTGGATCCTTCCTCGCTTCAGGTACATGCAGATCCCCCGCCCCCTAACATCCCTTTTCTTTTCTCTCATCCACAGCCATCAACACATCCCGCTATTTTTCATCTTTCTCCAGAAAGGAGGAGGGGGTGGAAAAATGGTGCAGGGAGATTTTATTACAGTGCAGCAGTTACTCATTTTGTTTCTTTCCTTCCCTGTTGCCCTTCTTCTGAGATGTAGAAAATGAAGAGCAAGCAGAGCGGGTGCTGCAGCAACAGTGGCGTAGGGAAGGGAGTCACAGCTGCCTACCCAGATGCTACAGTGATATCAGTAGGTACTTTTATAAATGTATGTAATAAACAGTTGCCACAGCAGCCAAAGGAATACATTTCTACAAAACAAAACCAAAGAGATAGCAGTGCCTCTGGCAATGGGCACAGTTGTATAGTTAATAACACCTCTGCTATGAATAAAATTAGCAGGCTAGTCTCCAAGCAGTAAAATCAAAGAACAATTAAAGAAATAAACCCCTTCAGAATTAGAAATAAGTGCTTAGTTCGGCTATAATATTGATGACTTAAAGTTTCATCAAGAAATAACCCCTCCACCCCCCAGATTTGTCCTTTGGAATACATAACCTTTTCTTCATTTCTTTTTTCCTGAAAATCTGCTGAAAACTCTAAAATATTTTATTTTCTTTTTTCTTTTTTTTTTTTAAATTTATCCTCATCTCAATTCCTTCATCTAGATGGTGCAAAAAGTGCCATTATCAAAATACTGGAAGATGCTCATGGTTCTTACTAGCTATTATCTAGACCTATAGCTATTATCTATCTTATCAAAAGATCTGAATTTCTCTAAGAAAATTAACACTATATATACATTTTAAAAGAGTTAATTTTACTTTAACTAGACACTATATGTAGTGAAAAAGATTGGCTTTCCATGTTCTAAGACTCAAATTTGGGTCTGTGCTGGATCCAGTATTTTTGGTCACCCTGCAATATTACTGGGAATTTGTGTTTTACATATGCTAGAATACCAACATAATTAGATGAGGTAAGCACAATTTTTGGGCAGGCATCTTTCATTAGACTTAATTATTCATAATGGAAACCAAGAGTGAAGTGCCTGGGCTACTTGTCACTCTGAAAGGCTTTGGCAGAAAGAGAAACTTCAGGCAAATCCCTTACACCACTCAGTTTCCATTACAGTGAGAGAATTCAGCGGAAACATTTGGATCAGACTTTCTTCCAGATCTTCCAGTTTTCTGATTGAGACCATCTTTCCATGAGAAACTTCAAAAAAAAAAAAAGTACTTTTAGGCAAGCAGTGAGAGAAGGAGGATATTAAGACATTTTTCTAACTCATGCTACAATTCATTCAAAGTGGTTATATCCTTCTTTTATCAAGTGCTTTTTATTGAAGCCAATTACCATTTTCATCTACGCTTTGGAACCAATATGTTTGTGGTAAATGCGATTGGAAGAATATCTAGGAAAACTGATCCCAATGAGCTGTCAAAGGAGCAGTAATGTATTACAGGATAACACTGGATATTGCTTCTTATGCTTCTTGAGAGCACTTGAATTCAGTACGGCACGGCAGTTTTTCATTGTCAATCTTCTCTAGTTTTAGCAAGGTGTTTCTAGAGGTCCATTTATCACCCAAAGCGATACGCAGTTTAACTTGGGGGCTTCCTGCCACTTTCTTTCTTGCAACAAAGCCACACAGCACACCGGGTCGGCGTGCTGAAAGTCTGTCTGAGGCAAATCCTTTTTTCCTTGTGATTAACTTTCTCTGCCCTCCTGTCATTGGAGCTATTAAAAATTATTGGCTGAAGCTGCTGAAGCTGTGTTGTGTTTAAAATTACTAAGTTCTGGCCACGGTAAAAATAACAAATAGATTAAGACCAAAGCGAATCTCACTTAGTTGATTTTATTATTCAGTTGTAGATAATACCACTAAAAATTATTAAAAGTATCCTAGCACTTTAGCAGACTGGTATTACTCAGAAAGTACTTTGATGCTTTTAGTCTCTAAAGTTCTGTCTTCAGAGCATTCCTGAGACACAAACCATCATGAAGAGAACTGCTTCTTAATGCACAAAACAGTTATTTATATTATAGTATCTACAGCAATTTATTCATTGCAAACACCATTACACAGTGTATGATCACAGCATGCTGAGTATTCACAATGAGATTTTAAAAATGGCAATTTTGTTAAGTATTCTCCACTTTGTTCAGCTGAACAAAATTACATCAAACCCTTCACAGAAGGCTTTCCTTGTTCAGCGCCGGAAACAATCATTTGCCTCCCATTACACATCTCTCACAGGACGGGCTCCATTCCCTTTTGCCACATCTTTTGTTTCTTTTTCTTTTAAAGTAACACCACTATCTGTAGTTCCGTCTCTTTTATACCATGAGAAATGGACTGTAGGGTTTAAATAAGATAAAATATTGGTCATCCTGATTTGCCTCTATGGTAAATTATATCAAGCATGATTTGGAGCCATATTTTAGCAAAAGAGAAAAAACACAAGTAACTAGGAATGAAAAACACTACAAGTATATGAACAGACATTCCTGGGACCTTCCAATATGACCTCCAACCTTGCAACTTGCCAAGTGATATTATTTCCATGCTACTCCCAATTTGCTTTTCCCTGAGGTTTTTTCTTTCCCAGGATTACCATTTATTTTTCAAAACAGAACTGCTTTTTAATTTCACAACATTTCCCCTTACTCACAACAGCTGTAATTTACCATTCTATCTTTTCTAAGTTAAACAGAAAACCTGACTCACAACAGCGGGGTGGCACCATCAGGCACTATGTTTTTAAATTCTAAATCTAATTTAAAAGGATGAGGTGACTGAGTGCAGACAGATAGCACAGAAACGCCATAGCAGCTGGAAGATTTAAGAGGTGTAGCAGGGAAGAAAGCATTCTTTAGAACAGCATTAACTTTTTAGTTTGTGGGGAAACCTTAGAGGCAATGCAGGACAGAGAGGTAGACGCGGCTAAAGCAGACCAGCTCACAGAGACTAGAAAGACCTGTCACAAATGGGTGCAATATACGTAAAGCTTTGGATTTGAAATCCACTTGAGATGCTGATTTGATCACTTGTAAAGAAATGATACCAAACTCCTGCTCTTCTTCACAAATGACAAAAAATGAAAAAAAAACCAAACCTAAAAAAAAAAAATCATGTGCATTGTATTAGTGATGAATGGATCAGCTGAACTTCAACTTCTCCTTCACTTTCTGGTGGACTGATGACAATGTAAGAATTTTTTTTAAGTCTTATCCAAAAAAGATATCTACAGTATCTTACTTTGAAAAATATTAGTGTAAAGATATTCTGCCATAGTCAGCCATTTCAGTAATTGAGAATGATTTATACAGGATTATTTCTAATATACGTACACACACATTTTCTGGTTATTACGAATACTATAAGCAAGGCAATAATATTTTTCAATGACTCTATATTCTCTGATCCTCAGCAAGCTGGTTCTGTAAAACCACTCTAGTTATTGCATCTTTCCCCTACTTGGAAATGATTTATCCAACTGCCTATAAAGAGGTTTGATTTGCTCAAGACTGTCATCTTTAATAATCCCATCTACGGGCACAGGAACCTGGAAATTTTGAAACCTTATGCAGCAAGAATAATTTTGTAGCTTTTTTTCCAAAGTGGCCTGATTCTGAGATTTCCTTTTGTGTTTTAGAGACTTTAGATTCTTTATGTAAGCTGCTTGCAAAACCCTCCCAAAATATTAATGAGGGAAAGCAAGGAGAAGAAGAATTAAAGAAGTTCATATTTGCAGAGAGAGAGACACCTCAAACATACAGTACAGCTGTGTAACCACCAAGTCTGCTCTCCTGTCCATCCTGTAAAGAGAGGGACAGGCTCGAATACAGACTCCCCTCATTTCAGTGAGAGATTCACACGTGCTTACATGTGAAATGCTTGCTTACACAAGGAAACAACTCTATATTATGGCATAGATTAACTAACATGATGTTAAACACATTATAAAACAAGTCATTTCCTCCTGAGTAAACAAGCCTATAAAGCCAACAGGCACAGAAAAAGGAAATTTGATTCTGAAATCCATATACATCAAAAGCAGATTCCTTTTATTTAGTCAATTTAGTTAAGAGGCTGTCTTATTTCTCCAGATCTCTGGTAAACAGAAGAAAACACACTTGGAAATTGCTGGCAAACAGACATGTTTTCACAACATTTGTTCTTCATTTGAAATTATTCACTTACTTCAAATATGGAGACCAGCCATAGGTCCAAAGTGAAGGAAACCTTAAAACGTCTCAACTTTTGATTGAGACTGATTGCCCCCATTGCAGGCCACATTCTGACTTATCAGAAGAAAACACTATTTATAAGCAAATTTTTTTGCAGTGTCTGTGAGGACTGAACAATTTTCAGCACTGGACTGACCAGTCAAAATAAAGGGGGATCTGGCAGATTCTTCAGGGGTATTTACATGAGACTGGGAGTTGGTAATGTGTCTTCTACTTCAGTAGAATATTGTTAAGACTTTTTAATGTACTCTTTTGGGGTGGGGGACTTATCTGGATCCATGACAAGCCAAACAGAAAATAAAATATACAGAAATTTATAATTTTTCTATCAGGATAATTTTCTCCTAGGATCTTTTGGGAGAGTCTCTGGGCCTGAGGTTAGGAAGGGGCTTATGTAGGACCAAGCTTTCTCTTCTGACATTGCTGGAAATGCTCTCAAAGTCAGACCTGGAGTTAACAAGCGAACTTGCTAAAACATTTCCAGAAACTGGTTATGCCACAGACTTCACTATAGGAACAGGGTCGTTCCAATGTGTTTTCCAGTAAAGGTGAGCTTATTTGGGACAACTGAGGCTACAGTCTTTTCAGTACACAGACCTCCACTGTGTCCCCAGGATCAGGACTTCTGATTAGAAAACCCTTCCCTATAAATGTCTTAGTTTCATCCTTTGCTTTATTCAAAAGCATTAGGATGGAAAGATAGAAATTGATCCCAGGAAGGACAATGGCAAAATCAGTTCAAGAAAAGAAGGACGCTCGCTTGCCATTTGAAAGCCATAAAGAAAACTTATGGCTGGAAGGAGAAGTCCTCAGCCCGTGTTCTCAGGATGGGAAGGCAAACAACCAGTGTGCAGCTACCTGCTTGTGAAAGCAGTCTTCACCTTAGAGCTGGAGTTGGGGAACTCAGATCTCCACAAGATCCCTCTTAAGGTTTCGAGTAATGCTTCCACTGCTGTAGACCTCACACATGGTCTACTCTAGAAATGATGCCTTGTCTAATGAAGAATCAACATTTCTAATTAGTAAGGGTGAACCAGCATTCTAATCTGAAAGTCATAATCAATGACCTTGTCATAGAAGAACTAAACCTCACATGTATAAGACCTGTTTTTTTTATAACCACAGCGTATGTTCCCTACATCAAGATATAAAGACCAACAACAGTTGAAATTGCCATTATAATTTCCTTGGGAAAAAAACAACTTGGAATCCTTACTCACACAGATGTTTTTTTGCAAGATAAAAATTACATTTGTGTTATTTTCTTTCCCATTTTCCGTTCCAGCTCATCTCCCTGGTTCAGCTGCCGGTGATACCTTCTCTCATCGTTGTTTATTGACTCGTAACATGGCTGGTTGTGTGCATTAAGTGACAAATGACCAGTCTTTGAGTCAGAGCTACCACCACCAGGAGATCCACAGAACACTATACCAGTCATGCTGGAATTCACAACACAAAAATAACATGTAGCTTAACCTAAGAACACTAGAGTTATATTACTTATCTTTATCATGTGTTACTGCTTATCTTTATTATACTAATCACCCTTGCTTAAGTTTTGTGGATTCAAAGCAAACAGCTGGAGCAAATGGCTATGAGCTATAGAAATCTTCATCGTGTGGTCTCCCGTTCAGTGCTAGCCTGGATGGCTTCCATCCAAATTGTTTGTACTTGGAGGCTCCTTGGTGGTCTGCATCTAATGAATAGGTTTTTTACAAGTCCGTTTCTTAGCGGACAAATGTCCGAAGCCATAAGGATATCATTGCTGATTGCAGCCTTGCTGGCAACTGGGTGGATGGAGGAGGAAATACTCCTTGGCGCACGGGCTAGCTCTTGGTTGAGGCCCTGAGAACGCTGTGGGAACACAGGCCAGGCAGCTGCCTGCCTTTACTGGTTATTCACAGGTTAATTAGGAATGTATCTGTACTGATCGCTGCAACGATCAGTTAGGTACTCTTCACAAACACCATATGCAGTGTAATAGTTTTAACAGAAAAATGTCCTGCTTTTTTTTTTTTTTAATGCAGAGGGAAGGTATGGTGGACATATTTCAAGCCATATTGCTGTTTAAATAATTTGGATATGATCAAAATCAGTAATGGCTCACCTATACTGCTTGTGATAATTTAGCAGAAATCTAGCCGCCTGAGCAAGATTTTAATATACCACTTTATGTATTAAGAAGAAAAAGTGTTCCTCTGTCAGCTCACATGGAATCACAACAGTGTGCATATGTATTCTTGTCACAGTTTCTGCACTTTTACTGGTTTTGATGCCTTCAAAATAATCTTTTTTAAAATTAATGTACTTGCCGATTGTATATTCTGGAAGGGAGAGCAGCTGTTTCCTCACAACTGTACGCATAGCCTTTTGAAGAAAATTTTGTTTATTAATAGTAATCTGTTTTTCATAGCTTCGCAATTTCTTAGATAATAGGGTAAAACACAATTTTCCTTTCATGTTTGCTGCATACTGAAGAGACAGATGCAATTGCAAGAGACTACTTATGCTGAGGGCAAAACTTAGTGCTGCTTAATGTGACTTAATGACTAAAAAATGTGTATCATTTATAGATGACATCTAGTACTCAGTTTAGATATTATTATGGTCAATGAGTACTCTTCCCTGCTGATTAGTAAAAAGATTTGGAATTAAATCTGTTCTTATTTTACTTGTTCAAGTAGACACACTGAAAGCAACCCAGATAACCACATGAGTAACAGAAATGGGATTTAGTCTTTGTTCCTGATCTTTTTCTAGACAGAAGCTCGCATATAACTATCACTATATATATA
>NW_009259683.1:881626-890670 GCF_000687185.1 Egretta garzetta
TATATATATTAACTTGAAGCACAGAACTAGGAGAAAGACGGAAAAAAACCCAGGACTGAAGAAAGGCTATTTTACAGCTACACAGACATGTAAACACCTCCAGGAAATTTTCTTAATAAGGCCAACTACATTCAGCTATCGCTCCACGGCCCGCGACAATCTTTGCATGAAAGCATTTCTTTCTCCCCCTGGGAACACTATCAAGTTAGTGCAGTTCCCTCGAACTACATAAATGCTGTATTTAGAACTAAATGTATAGCATATGGAGGACTAGAGCTGCGGTCTGGAGAGCACCCCCCTCGCCCACCCAAAGGCACTTGGGCACGCCAACAAATGTCTCTACGAAATGTGGCAAATATGACAGGGAAAATGTCAGAATACAGAAATTTCCTGTAGATTGTAACTCCTGGCAAGAGACACTCTTGTGTAATAGAGATACCACTGGGTCCACAACTGATCCTGAACTACCTCAAGACACAATATACTCAATGAAGTCGTCAACACAGCAGTGTTTAATACATGAGCGTTGTTTCCCTTGTGGGATACATTACTTGGCTGTTCTTAAAGATACTGAAGCGATTTACCTATTTCTTTACCAAACTAGGTGTTTTCAACCCCAACGTAGAGAAGCTGTGAGTGACCATCAACATTCCTGGGAAGCAAAAGCTCAATCCAGTGCACTCGAGTTGATCCGGTGTCCAGTGATGCCAGTGATAAAACTTCCACTGACTTCAATACATTGAAATGCACAAAAAAGAAGCACTTACGAGCCACTTGTAAGCACATAAAATGTGCATGCAGTTGTGTTTGCAGTTTTAAAATCTCCTATTTTTAGTGAGTCTCATTAAAAAGGAAATCTTGTGTGTGCAATTGTACATTCAAACTTACGTTGAGCTACTTTAAATGGTTTTCAGTTTATCATGTTAGGAAACGTATTCTAAAACTGTGATCATCAGATGATCAAAAACTCCCCACCCTAAACCTTTCAAATCAAAAAGCAGCAGATGGTGGTCCGGTCCCCGCAACCACCAAGCTTTGATCGAGTTTTCTCTGTTACAGCAGTATTTTAGAATCATGCAAAAACATGAACCAAACTTGTTGGTTGACTTCCATTCCTATTGCTTCTCTGACATTCAGAACTGAAATGTCAGTTCCTGTGTGAAATAAGAGAACACAGTAATTTGGGAAGTCTATTAACTTGTTTGACAAAACTACATTTATTACATTTTTGGCGTACGTTCCTTCATAAGGTAATATTTTCCATTTGAAGAATATATCTATTTTCATTTGCACTTTTATACTTATTTTCAAATAATTTTATCACTAATGGGGATTATTGTTGGGTTCAGGACTCAAATCTCACTACAATTTAAAAAAAAATTGAAACACCTTTACATTAATATTTCCTCTGCAGAGTTAAAAGGTTAAACTGAGTAGCACTAGATACAAGAAAATGAATAAGTAAACTGAAAGATAATTAGTCCCGCTTTAAGGCTAACTTCCTGTTAATTATTGTAATTTTTTTGGTGTGGGGGTTTTTGGGGGGTTTTTTTTGGTGTTTTTTTTTTGTTTGTTTTTTGTTTTTTTAAACTTCTAACAGGATGCCAATCCAGTGCCCTGGCTCGCTGCACTACCAGAGCAGCAAGGACACAAATAGAAACAGTATCTAAAAATCCCACCCCCTTTCAGAACCCCACCTCTGCTCCGCAGTCACTCCCTTCTAAAAAATCCGGAGCAAAGAAATACCATTTTTGTTGAAAATCAGGAAACCGAGCTCCTGGCAAACTGACAGGTAAAGTAAATTTATCTTCCTCAAAAACATGACTGTGTGAATAAGAGGTGTTCACAAATGTGAGCGGCCAGCTGCCTCCTCGGATGTGACTGTAAATATTGTGTTTAAATACAGAATCATAATATTTACAAGTAGAAATTACACACAGGGTGTCTTTCAAAATCTGTCTGCCATTGTCCAGAGGATTTTTGTGGTAAACAAACCAGCATAAACAGTGGGAATTAAAAGTGGTTTAAAAACAATTTTAGTTTTTGCAAATGAAGCACTATTAGCAACATCGACAGCTACTACTCTTGTATTGACATTGCGGTCTTATTTTATTCCTCTTACTTTAACTTCATAAAACCAATAAATAATTTTTACTTCGCAAATTGAGGAAAGCCTGCATAAAGGAACTTTTTCTTACTTTGCAAGCTTTGGAGAATGTATCTGAAGTATTGGAACACTCAGAAGCCCATCCATCTTATTGTATAAATAATTTTGTGTCTGAACTTTCATGCATTTCCAAAAATGACAGGAGAGATTTAGTGCAAGTTAGATGGCACTGCCACAAATACAATTTCAATTTATGGTTATCAATTTAGGCAAATTAGGATTTCCCAACAATGTTAGCTAAAAGTTTTGTATTGACATATCTCTTGCTCAAAAAATCAGATACTTTTTTTATCCCTTTTCATCTCTGTTTCCCTATAATAGCCACAAGTATTTTTCATTTGTGGGCTATAAAACATTACAGTTATTCATTACATATGGCATTGGCATACTTGTTATAGCTACCTAGTGTACATTTCAATACCAAAATACATTTCTCAGTTTAATACACTACTAATGAATCAAATAAAATTCAAGTGGTTTGGGGCTTCAACTGACACTTTAACTTATTACCCCCGTAATCACATCATGAGCAGAAGTGGCCTTGTAACTCCATGTTCAGGCGGTTGTAGTGAAACTCACCATCATTTTCTTGCTCTGTGGTTTATAATTATTTCCAAATCTCAGAAAATGTATTTACGTGCCCATTGATATTATTTTTTCAGGGGCGTTTCTGTTATGCTAGCCACCACAGATGCCCCAAAATAAACATCCAAAAAAATGCATATCCAAATATACACCCCAAATTGGTTTTTTAGCATTTTAAACAAAAGACTTTGCTTTGTTAAAATACTTCCAGACCTCCTCATCAGAGACTGACCCAGAACCAGAAACTCCTGACTGGGGAGTAGGGGTGGGCAGCCCTTCCCTTGCCAAACAGATTTTCAAACCCTTTGACAACCCACACTTAAGACGTTCTTTGTTCATTCAGTAACATTACTTATACAGGCACTTGGAAGAAAAAAGAGAAAGGTTCGGAGCAATGCCCAGTCCTGTGCTGTGGGCTTCCCACCATCGCCGAGGAGAAGGTCTGGACTCTGGGTGTTAGGGAATAGTTTTGTAAAGTTACTTCTCTGCAGTCACACGTAGCACAGCTCGCAGCCATTGCTCTAAAATATTTAAAACTTAATAACATGTTGCTGCAAATACTTTCTACTGGGTGACGCCAATGAAAATATTCACAGTGCTATAAAGAGGAGTCATTAATTATCTTCAGGTCTTACAAAATGTTAGGACCTAGGACCAAAAATACATATGGATGTGAACAACAAGTTTTTGTGCCCATAAAGCTACTTAAGGACACAAGCTTCTCAGGACCCACGCTTCCAAGCTGCAGCTTGCTGGTTTTGACAGCAAAGTGAAAAGCTGCATTCCAGGAACTGAAATACATTTCTTTTATAGCATTATTTTTCAGCCAGTACGCTACCAGGAGGCTCTAATAAGCAAGGCCTATTTAGTTCTGTTGGGCAATGAATAAACACAGTTATCCAAGGATGGAATATTTCAGAACAAGTCCTAAGAGTTCCGTGTCGGACTTTCGGGGGGTGTTGCTACTTTTTGTGGGTATAGAGCATGAGATTGGTACCCGCAGCAGGTGCAGAATACAAGGCTTGTTGTTATCAGCTCAGGGGAATGTTACAATTGGGTTTTCATCTGTTCAGCAGAAGTTCAAAACTGGGATGTCCTGTTAAACATCTGCATCTGCCGCACCACACAACAGTGGGAAACAGGCTCCAGAGCTTGAGGTGAAGGGACTTAGCCTCCGTGCCACAGCACCTTGGTGTGCTCGTGGCTATCTGTCATAATTCACTCTTTTAACTATAGAAATAGGTTCAGCCTCATTGCAATATAACCTGCAGGGAGAGGAAAATGAGAAAACAGACTCTGGTACCTCTAATGAGCAGAATACTTCAGCCCATATTCAGTTAGATTCACTGATTATAAGGCATCTACCTACTCTAAGCTGGGCAAGCAAAATCTCTGTCAATGGGTAGAATAAACACTAATTAGAGTGGAACCATTTGTAATATGCTTTAATTGGCAATTTTCCCTTAATGAATAATATAACGTCTTTCATATGAGGATTCTGCAGCTCTGTGATTTTTTGTCCCTGTATTAAGAGATATGAAAACTGGTGCATAGAATAAATTCTCTTAATAACAGAGCTCAGAATAATGCATCCATTATCACAGGGATCACACTTGTCTTCTATAAACACATGAACGCAAACCAGAGCAAGAAAGTAATGTAAAACACCCACATACTTAAAATCAGCATCTTTTCTTCAGAACGGATGGCAATATAAAATATGAATTAAGAGTAATTTTACATATATTAAGGAAAATAACTTTTTTGAATAGTAGAAGATACCTGAGTGTTTAGAAACTGTGCTTACATTTATAAGGTTTTTTCTGCAAAAAGGTATGGCCAGGAGGTTCAGTCAGTAAAGAAGAATTGTGTATTTTTTTGTAGGCTACACAGAGGCTTGCAGACTAGACAGACAGACAACGCCAAAATGTCACTGAGGCCATCTTTCAAAGGGACAGCTGAAGGAGTTCTGCACAAATTTAATCTGCTCCAGGCAAAAGGTAACCTGAAATGATGAACCCCAGTTGACTGGGTGCATCGAGGAGCTGGAACATTCACAGAAAACAGCTGGGTGTTGATCAAGTGAGTTTCACTGGTAGCTATACTATGCAGTTTAAAGTAACTGGGAAGTCTCAACTCAAGAAAGTTTTAGTACTTTATCTTTTAAAAAGGCTTTTATATGCTCTGTTCTTCACTTAAATTGGGCAGTACCTGCCCCTCAAGAGTCTGTACTGGGACCAATGCTATTCAATATCTTCATCAATGACACAGACAGTGGGATTGAGTGCACCCTCAGCAAGTCTGCGGATGGCATCAAGCTGAGCGGTGCAGTTGATGCACTGGAGGGAAGGGAAGCCATCCAGAGGGACCTTGACAGGCTTGAGCAGTGGGCCCATGTGAACATCATGAAGTTCAGCAAGGCCAAGTGCAAGGTCCTGCATCTAGGTTGTGGCAATTGCCAATAGTAATACTGACTGGGGTCTGAATGGCTTGAGAGATGCCCTGCAGAGAAGAACTTGAGGATATTGGTGGATGAAAAATTGGATATGAGCTGGCAATGTGTGCTTGCAGCCCAGAAGGCCAACTGTCTCCTGGGCTGCATCAAATGAAGTGTGGCCAGCAGGTCGAGGGAGGTGATTCTGCTACTCTACTCTGCTCTGGTGAGACGCCATCTGAAGCCCCGTGTCCAGCTCTGGGGTCCACAGTATGAGAAAGACATGGAAGTGTTGGAGCGGGTCCAGAGGAGGGCCAAGAAAATTATCTGAGGGCTGGAGCACCTCTCCTATGAAGAAAAGCTGAAAGAGCTGGGGTTGTTCAGCCTGGAGAAGAGAAGGCTCCAGCATGACTTCATTGTGGCCTTTCAGTACTTAAAGGGGGCTTACAAAAAAGATGGAGAGATATTTTTACCAGGGCCTGTGGTGACAGGACAAGGGGCAATGGTTTTAAACTGAAAGAAGGTAGATGTAGACTGGATATAAGGGAATTTTTTTTTTTATGAGGGTGGTGAGACACTGGACTTGTTGTCCACAGAAGCTGTGGTTGATCCATCCCTGGAAGCGTTCAAGTTCAGGTTGGATGGGGCTTTGAGCAACCCGACCTGGTGAAAGATGTCCCTGCCCATGTCCCCTAGTCCAAGGGTTGGACTAGATGATCTTTAAAGGTCCTTTCCAATCCAGACCATTCTGGTTTTCTATGATTCTATCATATCATCATTGCTCTATATTAAAAAATATACCAGACAATCGTAATACGTCATAGTCTGTTAGGATATACACATTTCCAAGATTTCATTTTCACTAGAATAAACACCTACTTTTCCTTATGTTTCCCAGAGTGTTCCTATCAGAATATACGCTCTTTCAAGAGTTTACCAGTACCAACCAGAGCTTCTTGTAGCAGAACGAAAAAAACTTGTTTCTAATACATGCATATGTAAAAAACCTCTTGTAAATTATTGGGCCAAACTTTGCCATGATACAATTCACTGACTTCAGTGGCGTTGTACTAGCTTACTTAAGGATTAAACTTGGCTCAGCAAGGTCATTAGGAAAATAAAGGACTGCAGAAATAATTTTTTAAAATCATGAAAGTGGATTGTGTAAGACCACAATGGAGTAAAAAAGTAAATAGCAGGATAAAGATAATTACACAAAACTCTGTATGGGTACCCAGACCAACATTGTCAGAATGTGATCTGATGTAAAGAAACACACATATGCTACCACAAACCCAAGAATAATTTCTCACAGGTTCAATGCAAAAGACATTTTCCCTTTAAAGAAAACTGTATAAAAGGCCTCCTCTCTTCAGAGAAGACAACAGAATGGAAGGGAATGAAAAGTGGCAGGTAACACCTCCACAACTCCAAACATTATTCAAAGTTAGAAAATAAAAATTACAAGATGAGGAAAAAGACACGGCTGATCAGTCAACTCGCTTATTTATATCTCAGCAAACACCTCAGGTCTCCACTTTGTCAATCTGCAGAAAGCAGAAGATTTTTCTGACCTCATAAATTGGCAAGAAATGGCTTGTGTACTGATCTGTTCAGCTCAGCAGATACTTGGCACCATTTATCCCGGCTCTCACAGAACCAGGTACACCTACCATGAGGGTGATTGCTATAGAGTTTCTCAAAGTCAAGAAGAAAAAGCCTCATTTAAGCAACTGGTATGTCACAGTGGTGTCCCGTTGACTCTGCTCTAATTGCCTGACATAGCTGAAGATGGTGACCACTGAATGCTACTATCATCGCTTCTCTGCAGCTCTGCACACAGCAGAGCTAAAGTATAGGGAGGCAGGACTTCTAAAAAATTGTCGGCAATGTCATATTAAAAAGTTATGAGGAAATGACACCTTGTTTATGGCCTGAAGGTTTCATCCAGCTTCCCAAATAATTTGCTATCCAGAAATCACCACTGAAAAGTTTCAGTATAATGACGTATTGGCACAGAAGCATCTGAAAAGAACAACATGTCTAAACGTACAGGAGCAGCTAAATTTGTCCTGGTAATATATATTCACATTCACATTCATCAAGAATAACTTGGTATGTGAATAGGAAATAAGGTGTTTATTCACTAGCCTAAGTGAGATTTTGCAGTATCACATTCATTCACTCTTAGCTAAGTATGCATGCTGGCAAGATCCATGTATGGAATATATGCTCGGACTAGACTGCAGATAGAGTTCATTATTTTTTAAATTATGGTAACTTTCTTAGAAATATGTATCTTGTAGAAAACTCTTAAAAAATTTTCATTCTGTAGTTTAAAACTCTGGAGCCTCTCTCCCATTTGAACAGGGCATTTGAGAATTACACCCGTACCATCTCCTGTTCTACGTAGGACTGTCATGCACATACACTGACAGTGAGGCAAACAGGTCAGACCTGTGGCCATGGAGGGAGAGTTTCTTCCAGATATTGTTTCTAAAATTAGTGCAACTATTCTGTACCTGCTATATGCATTACTTCTGCAGAACAAATGTAACCTCAGACTCCTTTTCAGATAAATTGGTTTTCCCTATCCTGACGGTTTTCTTTAAATAAGTATCAGCATGGCCAATTGGCTCCATTACATTAATGCAACCTCAAGAGAGAGCAGGACTGGCCACCAAGCAGATGCTGTGACAGCTACCCTTTTAAGCAAAAATAAAAGAAGATGCACCTGCTTTTATTTAAGATTTCATGTTACCTCTTCAATGGTTTCTGCTTGCTGACAAGCAAACACATGACCTAGGCATCAGCAGCTAGAATTACCTATTTGCTGAAAAGTGTGTATTTGCTGCCTTAGTGCATTTAGCATTTGTCACATACACAGAGGAGTTGACAAATACAATCTTCTTGTCCCTACTTAATAATTTTGCGGAGCAAGAAATGACTCAGTTCATTCTTCTTCCTTACTTTACTTGTTCCTAACGATGGTAGCGTGCCAAAACCTAGCTCACAGCCATTTCCCTTCTCTAACATATGAAGTCAAAGTAAATTTCCAGCTGGCAAATGAAATGCAATGTTGATTAGCAATGCAATATATTTGAAACTTTTGACCTTTAAAGCACAAAACCCTTGCATCTGAAATAGAGTAAGTATGCCACATATCCACAAAGCCGTATCAAATCAGGAAATGCAGTTGCTGGAGCTGATTAATGCTGACTTGACAGTTTTATGATTTTTGTATGTATGTGTCATAGCCCTAACTCTGTGAAAGGAACACTGCCAAGTCCTTGACTTCCCAAATATGTTCTACTTTTAAACTGCTATTCTCTTGTGGAATTATGTTATATTTATTCCAACTATATAATGTTTAACTAAGATCTCAGATTTTACCTTCAAAATGACAAAGTGTATCAGAGCAAACATCCGAGTTAAACATAATATAGTTCTAAATCTTACCCGTTTCATGCTACTGATAATTGCTGCGTGAAAAGTCATTGAACTCTGAACTTCCTTCATACTATTTGGAAACTCATCCCCTGAAATATAATTTCTAGAAAGAGCTTGAAGTTCTTTACCCGTGCTGATACAAACTGATTTGTGTGCTCAGGCTTGTCTATCAGGTGTCTAACAATAAGAAGCGCAAAAAATGAAACACTGCATATGAGAAACCTTTAGTTAAGTACCACCTGATCACCTAAATTCAGCTCCTTTCCTCATTCTATGTAAGCGTGGACTCAAATTCTATCCATGTGGAGGAAGGCTCATTCAGACCTTATGCCTCAGAGATTACTGCACCAGTTAGCTCTATCCAGGACTTTCTGCCTGGATTTGGCGGAAATATAAAGGCTTGAAAAA
>NW_009259683.1:890702-903899 GCF_000687185.1 Egretta garzetta
GCTGAATACAGGCAAGTTGGCCATACAGGCCCCTGGTAAACTATATGATGTTTGGAACATATTCTGGGATTCAAATTTTCCTTTTAGCGTTTAAAAACATTCACCATTTGTCCCAATCCTGCTTGAACAAGACTGGAAAGAACTTTGTAGTGATTTCAATAAAAATTAAGATTTTCACAAATACAGTTCTGTATTTTGTTTAGTTGAATGCACATAGATGCTTGCCAGTAGAGGGGGTATAGCTCAACCGTTTCTCTTCCTAGAAGGGGCTGTCACAACTGAGGACAATATGAAGAAGAAGAGGTAAACAGGAAAGCTGTGCAAATTTACATGCCTTTAGAAAGAGGCGCTGCAAGGGGAGAGGGGTTTCTGGGAATGCAAAAGAAAAAAGCAGCAGGAAAAGAAATATTAATTTCAAGCTTCTAGCAGTTTAATATAAGCCAACCAAAAGAAAAAATCACAAGTACCTTCAATTGATTTCAGACTGAAACCTCTTTGGTTAAGTATTTTATCTCAACAGTGTACATATCCTACTTATTTTGAATACGGAAATCTTGCATGTTAAAATTCCAGGAATAAACCCAAGCATCATGTAATTCAATGAGTTCCTGCATGACAGCAAAATAAGATGTTGATGTATTCTCCTTGAGAAATGATGGGTAAAAAAGGTAATACCATTATGTGAGTCCAATCTAGTTGAACTGGAGCAGTTGTACGACATTATGCTACGTCCCCATTGGTAACAGCAAATTCTGGTGAGGAAAATTCCCTCCCCAAAAATGAACCACACCTCAAAGACAGGGAGAAGATGCATTTTTATGTTACAGAATTCCTGACTGCCATCAAACCAACAGCAACTAGCAAAAGGAAATTTTTCAGATTTCCAAAAATATGCTTCAGGAATGTTGACAAATATATGAGCTGTAATTAACAAGCAAGTTCAGGCTCAAACTACCAAACTAATCTCTCATTTAAGAGGCCTGAGGTTTTGAGTAACTATATTAGACATTTTTATGTGAAGACCTCACAAATACCTTTGAGGCCAAGGTGTGGTTGCCCAGCACTTCCCAAGTTAGACTTTTAGGTCATGATTCAAGAAAGCTCTTTAATAAGTGCTTAATTACTAACCCAAATGCATATGTGTTATTCTGACCTTGAAAGTCAGACTCTGGAAATGGCGGCACCCAACGCAGGAAACCCTTTTTGAGTTTGCTCCAGCCCAGTAAGTGAACCATTCCTTGCAGAGCATGTCCAGAAGGACACCTGATCAAGTTTTGAATTCTGCAGAAGCTTTGTAACACTTCAGAGAAATACCTATATATTCTCAGACTCCAACCGTGGTGTAGTTTGAGATTAAAAAATCTGCTATAATGTCTTAGAAAGTTAAAATGCTTTGTTATAGACCAGAGCAATTCATGTTTAAAAGGCATAATACCTTGATGCTGTATGTCAAACTATTCCTGTACTGTAAAAGTGAAATAAATTCTAGTGTTAAGTCTTACAGCCCATGGTTTCAAATGGAGTTAAAGAGGTGTAATTCAGGACAGCATTAGCTCAATTGTGGCCACACAGTTTGTATGACTAAGTCCAGCGTTAGATGGGCAACCATACATGGCTGTTCTATTCATGTCAATGTAGGGGGGTTTATATACATTGATATCGTGCAGGTAATATAGGCATCTATCAGTTAAAGAAACAGCTCTAAGTGTACCTGTGCTACCTAGTTCACTGTCTCTCCGTTAATGATGTTCAAGGTAATCCCAAAAGGTGGTTCTTCTTACAGGCCACACATGCACGGGACGATCGTCAACCACAGCGATCCAAACATGCTTAGAAATAATTTTGTCCATAGGAGGGAGTCTTTGCCCAGTGTACACTGCACAGCCATTACCCAGCTAGAGGCTTACAAAACTCAAGTCTACTTTATCCTCAGAGGAAGAAAGAAAGAAAAAGAGAAAGAAAGAAACAAGAGGCAATGCCACAGTAAAGAACAGAATTATTTATTCTCTCGCATCAGGCTGAACAGACACAAGTCTTGCCCGAGTGAATCTCTTAATCTCCCCGCTTGCTCTATCTTCCTTTTAATCTTTTGTAATTGCCATCCTCTCAGACAGTCCTCCTCGCCTCAAGTAAACCGCACCTTGCAGCCCACATGCTACCTAGAAGGAGAGGATGAAAAACAAAGGCAGAAAGCTCCCGCTGCGCCCAGCAAAAGGTCACACAATTTTCTGGACCTAAAATGTATATCCATATTCAAGTCTTTTCCAGTGCCAGGAGGCTAATTATATAATTAATGGAAGGCCTGACATTAAATGAGTTAATTTTGTTCTCCTCACTGTGGGTTACATCTAAATTTGAAATTTCCTCTCAAATCGTTAATTAATTTTTCTCATACAGACCTTAATTCTCCCAAGTGAGGGAAAATGAAGAGAAGCATGTTTGGAGCCTGGGAGTATTGCTGCCTAACAAACTCCCGGGGTCAATGCTGGACAGAGGAACATCTGTCTCTGCTGTAGCTAAAGCAATGGGGAGAACCGTGGCCAGTTCTCTGCAAGAGGTTTACAGGATAATTTCTGGAAAAAGCTGGGTGTAAGCTGTTCAAAGGATGTGCTCTGGCGTTAGGGTCCCTGGCTATATTCAGACCAGTCTGGATTGAAATCTGAGAGACCTGGGTTCAGTTCCTGACTGTCACAGGCTCCTGGGTTAACAAACAGGGCAGAAAAATCAATGAATTTCACTATTTACTCATTTCCAGTTGTAACATAAAGATATAAAGCTCCTTTATGGGGGGAGGGGGGAGGGAGAGAGGAGAGAGGGGAAACAATCACTTAAAAACATATTTAAGAATGAGTAACTGAAATCCTTCCCTAACATGCAGTTAATACACTTTCAGGAAAAAAAAAAAATGCTCTGAATTCATTAAGAGAAACAGAAGAAACCAGCATATATGTATTTTTCAGTAAAGCAACGTGGTTTATGGAAAAAAGGTTTTCAGTATTAAAAAAAAAAAAAGGAACAAATGGCAAATTTCATCCCATTTTGCTCACTTAGTATTAGTCACAAGTTCAAGGATTTGAAAAAATAAATCCGTAATCTTGATTTAGACTTTGTCTCACACACGGGCTGCAGTTTCATGAGTAACTTCACCTTATTTATGCTGCTACTGAGAGCAGCAAGCGGGACTGCCCTCCCCGTTGTCCGTGATCGTCTGCTCCAGCTCCCTTGTTTGCGCTGGCATCGGTGCTTGGGCAGCTGTGCAGCTGGACTGAAAATTAATCTGACCACAGAAAAAAAAGGGTTGATTTTTTTTTTAGCTGAAGCAGCTCCCTGAACTGGCAAGCCCCGTGCTGACACAGAGAAGGGCAGCGATGGATGGCCGAAGGATAAAGCAGAGGGAGGGACAACCTCTTTTAGTGACCCCAGGGATTTAAATGGGCTTAAATCCATCATGAAACCAGTTCCTCAGTCTTATCCCTGCTGGCAAGAGGTTCCTTTTATATCTTTGGTGGGGGAAAGCATCTTCACACAGACAGAAGGCTAACAAGTTACTTCCCCCAGATACTATCTCTCCATACATAGGAAATGCAAAGCTATTGAAGACAATTGGGCCTGGAATAAACCAGAGGTAAGCGACATCGCATTTACCATGGGACAGACTCTGGCCATGGCCACTCACCACCACGGTGTCACATGCACTGGGCTTACGGCCCTTCTCGTAATACACATTTTTACTTGGCAGAAAATATCTGACAGCTCAGTATTTTAAGTCCCCAAATAATGTGGGGAAAAGATTTCTTGGACTCAAATTAATGTAGTAAAGAGATCATAAAACTGATTTAATTAGAAAAAATACAGGGGTTTGGTCCATACAAAATTATTTGTCCAGGGAAATATGGAAACAATCTAAGAGTGACAGTCTAAATATTCCTACAAGGGATCCCCGGTATTACAATTACAGTATCCCTAGGATTTCTCTCTTCTCTGTGTCTTTGACAGAGTACAGATTTTAATACAAGTACTAACATGATCTGGATAAGCCCAAACTCTATTTTAAAAATACCTACTTTCCTAAAATTCAATTTTGATAATATGTATTTGGTCCTACATAAAATTTTTATTTCTCAGTCTCTGGTGAGAACTTTAAAAAGGGCCTCTAGTAACGTTAGTGGTGTATTCTTACCAGATTTACAAAATATTTTGCAACAGAACTGCTGTAGAAAGTAGAGTATAATTTCACTGAAAGTCAAAATATAATTCAGTAATATCCTCAACTTTAATTTTTTAATTATGTCAATACCACATTAATACTTCAAGTCTTGTGTTGATCACATTTCTAATATTCTTTTATGAGGAGCTTAAAAATAACAGTCTTAAAAGTCGTAAAAATAACAATGTCTTCATGTGATTTAAAAACACAAACAACTGAAATGAATCTTCTGTGTAGTCATGCTTAAATCAATTAAATAGGTCCAGACCTTAGGAAAGTTCTCTAATTATACTTCAGTTATTACCCAAGCTTTAAAAAAATACTGAAAGAGAAAGAAAAAAGCTTACAAGTTATCAGGTGCCTCATCTTCCTTGTTATTGCTTCGAATATGCAATGTCAAGAGACATCGTATGTTAAAAGACACCAATAATGAGTTCTTCATTTATGCCAAGTGAGCCGATCATTTTCTTATGATGAAAGTATTTCTCTGAGCAGTAACACTTACTTAAATAGAAATATTCACAATCTTCTTCTCCAGCTAATTAAAAGCACTTGGTCTGATTAAACATGAATCTGAACAATGTTTTCCATGCCTATCCCTCCCTATTCCATTATAAATCAGTGCTCTTGAGTGAGCCGAGGCTCTTGTTTTAAGTACTGTCCCTACACTAATTTTATTTTTATTATTTTAAGAGTTCTTAAAAATATTAGCTCAAGCAACACATGAAGGCATGAAGTCTTTGCATGAAGGCCTAACAGATGTTTGCCAGCTTCTTGTTTCTAACACTTTAATGAATGACCACTTCCACAAAATGAAATAGATAACATTTTGTGCTGTTGCTGAACAGTCGCATGGGCCATTCAGTAACTGGAAGGAAATTAGCTGGCTCCCTCCACAGCACGTGTGCTCTTTTTAGACCTCACACAGCATCTTGTCCTATGATTCAGGGACTTGGGGCAAGTTACAGAAGCTGGTACGGACAGACAGCAAACCCTCTGTATATCACACTTCCCTTGCAGCTCCCGTGACCCCTAAATAGATGGTTTCCCAGTGGCGATAGCTCTGTCACAGCCGTCTCGGCTGCCTGGCAACTAAGGATGGGTGTTAGCTTTTGGCTGGTGGTTGCGGCCTTCCCCCTGACACAACCCGGGGTCAGACGGTGGCGGGGACATTGTCCTCCCCACTCCAGCAGCCCCGGGCTGGTGGCCGGTGACCAGGAGGCCGGCTCAGTTTCGCCTCCTCCTCTCT
The DNA here is from genome assembly GCF_000687185.1 of Egretta garzetta. Classification (NCBI taxonomy): domain Eukaryota; kingdom Metazoa; phylum Chordata; class Aves; order Pelecaniformes; family Ardeidae; genus Egretta; species Egretta garzetta. The sequence continues at coordinate 896,159 of NW_009259683.1, forward strand.
TTGCATCTCGAACTGCTCCGCTCGGCAGCAGCCAGAAGGTTTCAGAAGCCTTTGAATACCTCTTGTCAGGCAGTTGTTTCTATAAATTGGGCTGGTAACGTGGCAGACCACAAGCAACTTCCTTGGAATTAAGGGTAACTGAAAGACTAGACTATGCTGTGAAACACAGAAAACTAAAGGGTCTTAAAAAAAGACCCGCCTGCAACCTCTCTGCATCATGAGTATCCAAAGAGGACTAAGGTGAACACGGTTGAATTAACGTACTACCTACACTTTTCCCATTTTTATTATACGAATTCACCTGGTTAACTTTCTTAGCTGTAAAAAACCCTGCCACAAAGCCCAGAATTGCTGTTTAAACTATGGGTAAACCAAGCTGTTAAAACAGTTTTGTTTCAGCTAGTAGTGTTTGTAAACACGTCTGAGAGTCGTAATTCATTCTCCTAATGTAAAAATAAAAATGTTTTTTAAAATACTGTTTTCATTTTGACTGTTACCACTGTAGATACTTGAATGGGTTACTAAAAAAAAGCCAGAATAAGACTGTGGTGCACCTTTTATTACTCACTATACCATTTGCTGTTTAATAGTATGATGAAAAACCTTTTTGTTAAAACCCAAAGAATTAGGCATGCAGTGTATTTTCAAAGGAAGTCCTAGTCCATGTGAGCACAATACCACACTGCCAGTTTAGGTCTCTGCAAAAAAGAGATGTCTAAAGATCATGGCCTGCTAACCAAATATTTTTTAATTTTGCCTGTGGAGCTCCCATTCATGTTACGCAGCCTGAGAGATGATTGAGACACACATCCAAGAAATATGATAATTATTACTTTTCATAGAAGACAGAAAGCATAGCTGTAAGATTGCCTTCTAAAATGCCTCCAGCTATCTGAATTAGGAGTAACACCTTTACAAGGGTAGAAGGTAACATCTCACGGTATCAGAGGCTAGGAGGGAAAGACAGGGGTTTAAAGGAAAATAGCAGCTCCTCTTTTTTGAATTTGCAGCCTAAAAAGTTTGAGGCAATCGTACAACTAACAGACCATATTTAATCTTTGAAAGAACATTTGACAGATCAAACACAGAAGCTGTAAATTACCAGTAATGACAGTAATCTTTTCATTTAACTATCAGTATATCAAACCACAAACTCACTGAGCACAATAACTCAGAAGATAGGAATCTAAGGAGACTCAGCCTGTGTATTTATTTGGTTCTCAGGTACACTGTTAAGCTGGAAGAGACAAATATGTTTGGTTTTCTCAGCAGTAATAGGGATATAAAAAGAGGTTTATGCAAGAACTAAAACACTGAGTGCCAAAAAAAATTACGTTTCCCAAACATTGCAGGTACTGAGCCAGGTGCAAAAGAGCATTTTGAGCTGGAACATCACAGAATCACAGAATGGCAAGGGTTGGAAGGGACCTCGGGAGATCATCTAGTCCAACCCTAAACATCCACATGAAGGGAACGGCTGAGGGTTGTTTCAGTGCAGCTACAGAAATGAGGGGGAGCAGCCCAAAGGCCGACCCTGATTGTGCTCGGGTGCACTCTGCCTGGCTGATCGCAGGCTCGAGGGAAGAATGGGACCATGTGAAATTCTGAGATGAGGAGCTCTGGGGTACCCGCCTACGGCTTCCATACCACCGGGAACACCCGTTGGTCTATTACTGGTTTTCCAAACTTGGGATGTGAGCTCGGTATTGTTGAGACAGTTTGCTGGCATCATTTGCAAGCCTAGGAGCCTGGCCTGGTTCATACCTGAGAATTCTTCCCATACAGTGAATTTACTGACATGTGCATTATTTTGGTACAAAGACATTTCTACTTGGAAAAGGCTTAGCGAGCGCGTAACTATAGGGCTTTATAGACACCTGTAGCAGTGTAGTTATTTTCTTCGCTAAAGCAGAAAAATACACAAACATAAGGAACCTCTGTATCAGTATAAGTGAACCACATGATGGCAACTGTTTTAAATACATGTATGGATTTAATTAAAGTGATAACATTTTATAATGTAAATAACGCAAAAACTATCACTGATAACCAGCCATAATTTATGCTGTAACAAAAATAATAAAACCAGGCAGTAAACCCATGTGCTATTTCAATTACAACCGCTTCTGTTTCTCCTGACGGTGAAGCACTTCATACAGATATTGCACTTTCAGTGCTCAGTGTTAAAGTCAACATGGGAGAATCAAGACCATACAGCAATCTGATTTTACGCTTCCCTCTTTGTTCTCCCCCATGAAGTCTCTTTGTGCAAGCAGTATTCTCTAAAATTGTTTCACATCAATCGGAGCCCACAGTTTGCAACCTATACATCGCATCCTTTTCAAGGCATGACTACTGTAACTTTGTACGGTAGTGCCTTTAGCACCGCACCACACAACTACAAACTCTACATTATTATCTAACCGAACACCATACCCATTTTTAATGGATGGTCTAACACCTCTCTTGCCTGTTTTTCTTCTTACGATATATACAGTGCCGCGTGCAGCCTGTGGCCAGCTTATTACTGAGTGACTGGGGATGTTTTCTGCAGCAGCAGGAGATTAGCACGTGTTTGCCATTAGATGTGGGAAGGGATTTGGGTCCAGCAATACTGTGGGTCATTACTTCTCACCCTAAACACCTGGCATCCAGACCAAGACGCTCAGGACTGGGTTAGGATGCCTGAGGTCTCAGCCCACGGGAGAATCAGATGCCTCAGAAAGGAATTCAGAGCAGACAGTAAGGCTGAGCTGGGAGCTGTTGAAACTAGCCAAGAGAAACACTAAGGGAAGGGTGTGCCTCAAATTCTTCTCCTTTTGCAGCTTAGGTATCTTCTTTATGGCCTGCAAGGCAGTCCCTATGTCAGATAGGGTTTCAAAGCCCCAAATCCACCCCAACTTGTTCAGGTGCCCCACTTCCTCCTTTCGCAGCCAAAACATGGTAGGTGCCTACTCTTTAAATACCGTTGTAGGGTCAGAATACAGAGGCTGTGGGATTAATTCCCAGTTTAATTTCTTCTCTAGCCTGCCATGGTTCAAACCTACACTTCTCACTTCCCAGCATAATGTTCCAAACCCATTACGCTGGGGAAAAAACAGGGGTGGGAGAGAGGAAGGGGTCACTGGCCCCTTTCTGCCTAAATTGTGCCAGAACTGCAATGAAGGCAATTTACTTAGTTAAAGTAGGCTTAGTTGCTTTTCGGACAAAAGTCTAAAGTCTATTGCTTTTTAGATTATATTACCCATTACTCTTGTACTCATACTCCCTTGGTATGTGACAGTCTCTTGTGATTCTTCACGCTTCTATTTAAATTCCAGGGACACATTGCTTAGCGGTGACATTCAATTAGTTCTCCACTTAATAAATAACTGTATATAATTGAATATCTTTGTAAGTATTAAAGATAGAATATATTCATTGTTAAAATTTAAAATCTGTAGTTACATACTTGGAGCCAGTGAATGGCATTGTTAACATTAAAATAAAGTCAAGGGATTACAACACAGTATGCTTATGTTTAGAAATGGATCATTTGCAATTTCAGAAAATAGATAATTTACAAAGTTTAAAATAAAATGCATGATTGCATTGTTCTAAGCATTGAGGGACTGAACAAAAGGCTTCCGCTTTCTTATCAGCATCAATTATGGCATGAGTATGAATAATATGAATTGTGATTGAATCATTACTAACCATTTTTGCATAAATTTCCACTTTCACTTCACCAATATAACATTTTTATAAAAGATAAAATTATAATTTTTCTAAAAGCCATAAAGAAAAACCACAGAGCTTGATCTGTGACAATTATTAAGAAGAATATACAGATGATCTCTCTAGCCCTAACAGTTATTGCTAATAACACTCCTGGATTGTATTTCCCAGCCATTATACCCACGCAGAAGGTCTCCACCTCAGTTTTGATGAAGCCAGAATTGGGACAATGTTTTTCTTCTGCAGTCTCTTAAGCTAGTCCTTCTTACACTTCCAAGATGGTCAGAATCTGGGGACCCAGGTCTGCCACACAAACTGGGTGCCAGTTTCTGTGTCAAAAAGAGGGATTTGTTTGCTCTTTTGAGAAGCCCTGGTAGGTGCAGAAAGAGAAGCTCATTTGCTTTCCGCATGTGTTAGAGGGATAATACCCAGTTACATGGAAAACTGAATAGCATCTGGTGGGAGGACAGAAATTGTGGTGTGTGAGAGAGAACCAGGCTGGGCATTGCAGCCTCTTAGGTAGGCAACAGGGGAAGAGGGATCAATCCTGTGTTAATTACAGAGCCAGCAGATCATTTAGCAGCTAATACTTCTTTTATCTGGAAGGTGACTTGAAACGGTGACAGCAAAAGATGATTACCATATCAACACTATACATTTCCATACCTTTCAAAGGTAAGCCTTAATTTGGACCAGGAAAAAGATGAGATTAAAAGAAACTTGTGCTTAAAGCATACGATAATCAATCATCCAGAAAAAAATGTTTGATTATATGTATTGTGTTACTTAAGTGCTCTTTGAAGGCAGATGAGATGAAACGTATGTTTAAATATGTCAAACATGTTCAAGGAATATTTTAAACAGCTATTGTACACCAAGACGTCTTACAGGATGGGCTCATGGGACCGTAGGCTTGGGCCCTCATTTCAAAGTGGGGTACTCTGAGAGGCTGGACTCCAGGTTGCATAAATCACTCCACACATGCCCATATGGGGACCAGGGACTGTAGCACAGCCATTTTGCTACATTTTCAAGCAAAAGTATTGTTTTTTTCCCAAAAGTTATTCAACACACTGAAAGAACCCTCAGAATGCAGCAGGAAGCAATGTAGTACAGTATCTGATAATGATTTCTCTCCACGTTTGTGCAGTTACCTCTCTAAGGATCATCTTTTGTGAGTTCTTTTTTAGGAGCGTCTGGATTGGTAAAAAGGCTTTCTGTTTTTCTGTTCTCTGATGTTTATAATTTTTGTCATGTATCAAAGGGACTACTGATGCATATAAATCATTAAACAAAATTTAATGAAGGACAATGCAGATGTTTAACTGTAAACACCTGCTATAAATCTTTCAAGGAACCCTGGAAAGTAGGGGGCATGGAGATTTATCAGGGTCTTACTTGTGGAGGCATCTTCATTTGAATAAAACCTAGTGAAGCATAAAGGAAAGATTTGTGAGATAAAAAAACTGTGTTGTTATTACAAGGAGGAGTTTTTCCTATCACATAAGAAATGAGTGACAAGTGTAAGTCAGGTTCCCTGGTCTACTCAAATGAAAACAAAAAGTTGCATGGTTACTTAATCACCTTCCGAAAGAAATTTTATATGAAAGCTCCAAATTTCTTGATGGCACACAAAAGGATAAATCAGCCTAAGTAAACATTTAGACTTCAGGTACTCCCTGTAAAAATTAACTGCGTTAGGATGAAAATGTTTTGCAGAGCCCTGCCCAGTAGTGATGCCTGAGAAAAAAAGTCAGTGCCTAAGGGGAGAAGGAAGAAGCTGACTATGGAGAGATGTTTCACAGTCCTGTTTTACAGCCCAGCGAGGACACTAGAAGGAATGCCTGACGATTGGAATGACTGCATAAACAAACACGCTGATGATCAGTCAAGTTTACAGATAAATTAGTATGGCTTTCCTAGGGAATTCACTTGTTTCAAAGGCTCAAATTATGGCAGATGGCTGTAGGATGTTTTCCTTTACAGACCTGTGCTACCAAATGTGCAATTAAAATAGAACCTACTTATTCTACACCCTTCACTTAGGTGTAGGGAGTTGGATGGATTCCCCTTGAACATCCAGAGGCTTAATAAGACACAGGGTCTTATTTTCCAGAGCCCTGCCCCTGGGTATCTGGGCTCTATGGTATTACTAAAAATGAAACGAGTACTCCCTAAGCTTCCTCCTGTTTAGCTGCTAGAAGACATCTGACTTCTGAGCATTGCTTCCCCGTTGTCTTACCACGCTTGTGCGGTTTTATGCAGACTTGCTGATTTGCACTGCAGCCCTCTTGAAGAACATCTTTTGTAGGCTACTATGAACGGCCGCTATGTGAAATGGGAAGCTCTTTATGGAGGACACCCTTTGGGATACTGCTTCCCGCTGCCTTCTATGTACACTACAGCCAAACCATGACATTTTGTATTCAGAAGCTTACACGCAGAGACTTTTCTAACTGTAAGGATTCACTCCTTCCTGGAACTTGTAACAGTATTTAGCTTCTTAAAAACACATTTTTCAAAACAACTATTTAAGGCCATTTTAGATATTGCTGTGGCCTTTACCGTCCCCTGGCACAAAGCTACTGGTAATCAGCTTCATACCATAGTGTATCAGGACCAACCCCATTGGCACATGCAGGCATAAATACTTAACTACCCAAAGACACCTACAGTCTCACTGCTTTGTGAAGATCTCTCCCTCCCCATAGTGCCAAGAAGAGCCACCACCCTCAGAGGACCTGGGATGGGGATGGGGCACATGCACCACAATCCTTCATCCTCTGGCCAAGCAGGTGGACTCGGTCCATGGGTTAGCATGGGCCAGTGCATTAGTGCTTGCTATGGTCTCTTCTGCTTTCCTTGGATTTTTGATGGCTTTCTCCATGATGATCAGCTCGGTACTAACCCGGGATTGCAGTGAAACTTTTGGTGTGAATTTGTGGACTTCGTTTCTTAGTCAGAGCATTCTTTCTTTTGTAAAGGTAGTGCAAAACCCGTGCCATAAGTATGCAATACTTTTTTGGAATAGCCTTTACTAATCTTAAAAAACAACTGCACCGAACTTCCTCATCACTGTTTTCTTTTATGGACGCCATGCCATACCAAGATGCAATTTGTTTGGGTTTTTTTTTTTTTAATATCCATTTTTCCCCATAACTTTTTTACTGTAATGCTCAATAAATACTTAAGTGCCAGCATGAAGTGGATTATTGTTAACGTGTTGCAGGAAAATTGCACAGTGCTAAAGCTTGCAATAAAAATAAGCAGAACGCCCACTGTTAATACACTGTAGTTAAGTGTATTAGCTGTTTTCAAAAGCGTTAACTCCCACACAAATAGCAATGCTATTTTGTCCAATATATTATTATCAGACAGTGAAAATCAGTTGGGGACTATCTAAAGCCTTTATGCCCATATGTATTAAAACAAAATTGTTTCACAAAATTAGGAAATTGTGTGGGGACAGCACTTAAGATTTTACTAGGTGTAAACAGATAATAATAATAATAAAAAATTATGAAATTACATACTAGTCATACAAATGACTCTTCCCTGTTCCCCACCTGATATCCAAAATCATTGAAAAAAATCTTTTTTTCTCCGCCTCTCACTTTTTATTATATTTTCTGTCTCATTAGCTGGTGAGACTTCATAAATTTTAAGCTCTTGTACTTTTCCCTTCACCAGAATGGGAAAACTAATACTGGATAAAAATGATACATAAGAAGAAGCAATTGTTAATGATCCTAATGCGGCAGTGGAACCTCTTCAAGAATTTACTGATTATCCTTTTGTTTCTACTTCCTGTTCATGTGTCTCAGCAGCGACATCATGAAAATAATAATAATTTGCACCCAGATTCTCAAAGAGGTTTGCAAATATTAATTAATTGCAAACCTAATTAAGCCTCTGAGACAGATTTTATACTCCTATTGTGCTCTGGAGACCTACGTGCGTCTCTCCTTAAAGCATATTTCTTCTCCTTTCAGGGTTATTCAAAACCCTCTGAAGTTAAGGGGGG
>NW_009259683.1:903993-941499 GCF_000687185.1 Egretta garzetta
GGGAGGGAGGGAGATGGAAAAGGAGAGAGAGAGAACAAACCCGTCTTATTTTACTAGGTGTTGTACTGGGCTCTAACTACCTGACATAGGAAAAATGCTGTGTTTTCACAGCATTTTCTGTTAGCTGGATTACTAAGGATAACTATGTTTTGTCCTGCGGTACTGTTATGTGACAAAAAAGTGAAAATACAACTAAAATGGTAAAAACTGTCAAACTGTGTCTTAATTTTACACGTTCTCAGATGACGACCGGCATCTGGCATCCAGCAAGCTCTGTTTCACACGTGGCTGTGGTTTTGGGTTTGGACTGAGCTGCAGGGGTGCACTGTCACGCAATCGGGCATGCTGTCACATAGCAGGTGTAAACCCTGCCACATCCCCTTTCTGGTTGTCAAACCGACACAAGCTCAAATAACAACTTTTCAACAACAACAACAGAAAAAACTCTTGAAAACACATCTTCTAGGGAAGCTACTGAGGATTTTCCTTTCTTTTTGGGAAACATACTTTGGTGTAAAGCCAGGATGTGCGTCCCTTGGAATAGCTATTACAAGAAATGCTTCTTTTCCACCTCTTTTTGTTATGGTGCTCTTCTTTTTCAGAAAATCCCTCATCACTCAGGCATAAAAATATAGAAAATACTGCTGGTTACCTTTTCCCTCACTTAAACATCACAGATAGTCAGGTAATTCTGTCCTGCAAGCTCTATTCTTCTGACTTCAAAAATTAGAAAATAATTATTCCACTCCTAAAAAAGCTGCCATTTAAGTCTCATCCCATTACAAGAAGAGCAAGCAGGACAGACCAGTTAGAGCCAACAAAACAATTAGCTTCAAATCCCTGATCATCAACAAAATACCTGGTCATCCTAATGGAAATACAGAATTCCATAAGACAGGTGGTTTACCAAAGAGGTCCTCCAGATCTCTTACCAAAATAAAATATTCCTCCTGTAAGCAGCACACAGGCTAATGAAGAGCAACACAAGAACTAGAGCTCAAGTGATGTTTAGGACACTGCAGGAGTCCTAAAGCTGGGAGGACAAGTTTAAGACATTATCTTTGAAACTGAAATAATTGCTTGAAATAACCTATCCTGACTAGCAGAATGTCAAAATTTGAATACTTAGTGAAAACCTCAGTTTTATTTTTAAAATTCTTCTCATTTTTTTTCCTTTTTCTTCACCTAATAGACTTAAAGTGGACTGAGAAGCAGTCAGGATTTACAAATAATCTATTCAATTAATTCTATCAAAAGCACACTCCATAATGAGTACCCAACTGTTAAAATGAAAGCAACTTCTCTGATATTTTGGTCAAATTTAGTTATTTGTTTTACTCACTTTGTTTCTGAGAAGAGCAGTTGAACAGATGATGGTGGTTCTGTTCCTCCTAGTGTTTCTATATTTTGGAGTACAAAACTATGGATAATGTTTTAGAGGTGAAATTCATATGAGATGAAAGAGCTGAATGCACTGAAGGATTTAATAAAATGATAAAAAGATAAAACAAAACAACTTGCAGCTTTTTCAACCAATTGGTCCATAAATCTTTAAACCCATTTTTTATTAAAAACCAACCTACAGGCTTATAAATCAGAACATAATTCTTTAGGAAACTGAAAGCCTGAGATTTGAAACTGCATGAGAGTCTTGCAGGAAGGGAGTTGTAATATGCTGGCAATGATCTCTGGAGCAGCAGATGGCAGGAGTAGCTGTCTCTTACCTTTATTCACCATATGCCATTTGACTGATTAAACTGTATTTATGTAGAAAAAAATAATATAAAACAACACACACAACTATAGCTCTTCCATGCACATCATCCCACTATGGTTTTTTCTTTGTGTTCTGGTAATCCATCTGCACACCTTGTGCATTTTTGTGTAGGTTTCCTCTCCCCGTGTGAACTTGCTTTATCTTTCTGCACCCCTGCAAAATAACACATACTTTGAACTGTTAAAGCTGTGATCTTCCTATCTGGCTGAGTAAACACAGCTGATTCGAGAAGAGGAGGGAAGACCTATAGCAAGGATCGAGGCACTGCAGAAGGTCTTGGTAATTCAACAGGTGGCAACTTTCTTTCTCAGCAGGCATCTGTAGTGCCAGCCAGCACGGGAAGAATACCACCACAGCTTTCATTTGAGAATGAGTTTCTTCTGGTTTGACTGATTTGATCACCGCGGGGACCAGCCAGGTGAGCATCATATCAGCTCTCTGTGCGCCCTACACATTCTTACACAACGGCTATTCCCTTTCTTCTCCAAATACACACCTCCTTCATTCCTCTTCCCCTTCTCCTCCGAATACTGGCCTTCATCCCTCCCCTTTTCTCCAGCAGCGCTCCTGCTCACCTCCACACCTAATGTGGCACTGCCTGCCCACGGCGGGCTCGGTGCTGCCCCACACCTCCCGCCCTAGCCACCCACCGTACCACGGGAGCGAAGAGAGAAGTGGACGCGTGCCACTACTTTGGGTCAAAGCTGTGGGTGGCTGCGCTGCAACTCGCCGTAATCCCCATGCGGTCGTTTGCTTCACCGCACTCTGCCGAGCCTGGCAGGTGGTCCAGCGCATCCCTGTGGCTGCTGCTTTCCAGCTTGGTCCTGGCATGTGGGCTAGGCGTGCTGGCCGGCCCCTGGATAGGCCATTTATTGATAAAAATGGCAGTACTCGATAAAGAAACTGTGAATGGCCTGTAGATCCGAGGTGAAGTTTAATTAGCGCCACTTTGATGTGATTTTCTCATTTCCCTGAGTGAGGTGAGGATCGTTCCCACTTTGCTGAGGGGGGCTCTGCTAATGCCAGTTATAGCTCAGAGACAACTGGGCCAGACTGAAGTGGCTAGATAGTTAAGAGTGAATATGGGAAGATTAAGAAAAAAACAGAGACACCACCAGGACCACACAGGGGGAAGGCAGCGGGCCGTAAGAAGTGTGGGAGAAAGATACCAGATATTCACCCCGCCAACTCTATTTAAACCAGGCAAAACCCCTCACTTTCAAATAAGCGAGCTGAGACTTGTCTGCAAAACTGGGAATGACTGGTTCCAGTGATTGCACCAACCACGAGCTCCTCAGTTTGACTTCAGCTGGGATTTACCATCTGCATCAGTTGACAATTGTAGCCCATTGTTAAAACCTGCTTCTAACAGCTTCAGGCCATTAGTCTTTGTCTTGATATCTTCCCAGATTGGGAATAATTCCTTCCTTCATCTACATGGATACTCTGAAAGTATTTATAGATGATAATTGGGTCCCTTCCTTCCATCCTACTGAGTTTTCTCTAGGCTGTAGGACTGTCTTATCATTTGTTATATTATCCTATCCTTCAATCACACTGTTATTTAAAAAAAAAAAATGCAGCTTCAGATATAAAGGCAATCAGACCCACGTAATACTTCTGATGTGGCAGGCTCCAATAATGTGAAATACACATTTATAAACTGTGGAAAATAAAGTCTAAAAAGAGAAAGTGAAATAAAATAGCTCTCCACATTCAAAAGATTCTCTGGATGGGGCTTGTGAATATTCATTACGCAGGTTGAAATGTCTGTTAGTTAAAGCCAATAAAATACACAAAGGAAAAAATAACAAAGATTTTAATAACATTCAGCAATCAGCTCAGTGGAGCTTCTGCTAGTTATTAAATCAGTTGCAGGCTTTTTATAAAATATTCCAAATCACTTAAACATACAGTTGAAATAGTGAATCAGAATGTCTTGCCAAAGTGTCTTCAAGGATATAGATAATTTGAACTACACACACATCTTGTTTTTTTAATTCCAATACGTTATTAATTCTCCTTCCTCCATGACTATAAGTAATAAACCAGATTCTTATTTTAGCTAGCTCGGGATTGAATGTGGAGTGTTCTTATTGAAAATCACCATTTTAAAAGATGGCCCAAAGTATCCCGATTAAAGGGGAAAAAAAAGTATTTTCATTTGTGGGTTTTTTTAGGGATTTGGACTCAAATGAAACTTCAACACCAGGTGTAAGGCTAATACAAATTTGGAAGTGGTGTACTAATCTGAAATAGGTATTTAAAAACTGGATTAATATTTCCCTGGTATACAGACACCAACACAAACTAGCAAAGCTAATTAAACTGTCCCTACATAAATTTCCTCATTTCTATTTAACACTGCCAATTTTCAGGCTATTCATGAACTATTTTCAACACTCCCAAAGATGGTTTCATGTTGCCAAGGTTTTTTCACCCTCCCCTTTCCAACAAATGAAATCAGACTCCTTTCCATGCTGACTGTATACCAGTGTATTTGGCGATAGATTATTATTAACTATCTTCAAAAGAAGAAAACACTGGTTTATTTGCACATATCTGGTAATGCTATTCCTAGGTCTAGACAAGTGAAACAGGAGTTAGACAAGATATGTTAGTGAATTTAGTTCTGTATTTCCAAAAGAATAATAAGTAAAACTTGAGAAAAGTGATGTAGTTCAGTACAGAAAAAAAAAAAAAAATTAAAAATGCTACTCAAATGTTTTATTCAGGCCTTTGGAAACTGAAATAGGGATTCTTGCCATCTATAGTGATTCAGTAAAATAAAACAATTCATATTAAATTAAGCATTAAACTGAAACAAAAACCCTATTCTATTTCAGTGAAGGAATAAATAATGACTAACTTGTTTTCTTATAAAAACATATGGAAAAAGCCTCATTATCTTTTATTCATAGATCTAGAAAATATAACACCCTGCATTCAGATTCATTTTCCTGTCTCCACTTTATAAGGCATGAGATTATTTCAGTTAAGATTCACCCTGGACAAATCACAGACAGATTCCCAATCCACTTGAACTGTTCACCCTATGGATTCCACGTGTTACGTGAAAAAATTTGACAAAAATAACAGAGCCCTCCTGAACATAAATATAGCATTTTTTAAAAAAGTCCCAGACAGTCCTATCAAGTGGGAGAACAATTTGTCTAAGAGTAGATCAGTTTTGGACAGAAAGGTCTTTAGCCCATATAATGGCAAAAACATTAGAGTAAGGTGGTATTATGTACTGTTCTCCTTATTAAAGATTATCAACAGTCTGTTTTTAGACCTCTTGCAAAACTATGATGATCATACAACACTGACTTAAGAACTTGCTCTTAGCTATCACAGTCTGGAATCTTTAATTACACCTATTAGTTTTTGATGACCTGTACATTTAATTTATTTCATTATTTTATATACATGTATTATATATATTAGCATACCATACACTGTAAGTTTATTTATATATACGATTTATTTGTGAATTGAAGATAATTGTACTATGTCCAATGCAATTATAATACACATTGTTAATTTGACAACAATAAAATTTATACAACATCCCAACTGCAGCGAAGTCAGGTAAATATGACTTCTGTCCTCCCATCCGAGCCATGGCTCAAACTGTGCAGAGGCTCATCAGAGGTCAGTCTGTTCCCACCAGCTCCAAGGAGGTCACCTGCATAAAGCCCATTTCTTAGGATTTGCCAAGGCAACAAGGATTTTGTCATAATATTTAGAATCAAACTGATTATCTTCAGAAATCTCCCCAAATCCTTCCAGCTAGTTACACGAGCCTGTCATTACAGTGTGTTTCCTCCAAGGAGGACTGTGATATCTTGTTTCTGTTTTTTCAGTTTAGAAAAAACCTACAGTGTTTTAGTTCATTTACTTTGCTCCTGTAGTTTTAAATGAAAGACTGCCTTGGGCTAAGGAAATTCTGTTAATGATAGCACAAGGTTACAAAAATGAGTCCAGATAGTAGAAACCAGATTAAGACTGTGTTAATCTAAATACCACACTGCAGATTTCCACCATCACACATTTTTGTATGTATTTATCTCAACAAAAACAAATTACTGTCTTTTTTTTATCATCTCCATTTTTCCTGGCAAACAGATGACACTCAGTGCAATCAACCCAAACTTGTTATTTATACAAATCCTCCGAGAACAGTGATAACCCTGTGATTTAAAGTATAAGAGAAACAGTATTAATGATGCGTCCTGAACTGAGTTACAACCAGCAGGCAAGTACAGAGGATATTCCCCAGGAGTCTGTATCCCACCGGAGACGGGCTGCGAAGGCAGAACCTGGAGCTCTGGCGTGTGTTAGGTGACTGAGCAGGCGGCTGCAGTCCGCCACGGAATGGGGCCAGGAGGCAGCTACAGGAAGGTGGAGGAAGGGGAAGGTAAACCCAGAAGGGACAGCTATTACTCTGAAAGAATCTTGCTGGGAACTTCTCAGACTCCCCTGTCTAACCAAACACGCCGCAGTGAGGGAAGCCTGCACCTTGCATCAGTGGGAACCAGCCTGCGGCCTCATCTACTGAGACGCGTAACACCCAGATGGACATTACTGCAGCTTTTGGAAAATAGACAATGTCTTAGGGAAGCATATATGTCTTTTTAATCATCTTTCAATGCATGTTAGTAGGGATCAAAGCCAGCTGCTTCCTGAGTGGCGACGTCCATTTGGAACACCACAAGCATGTCATCATTAACAGTCGGGGGGCCTGTTTTAAGTTGGTTAAATTTTCTGGAGTTTGTTCAGCATGACGGTATTTTTAAAAGAGTCCTGTAACATTACATGTAGCGATGTACAAAATTGGAAATAAGAGCTCAAAGTCAGCTCCTAAAAGTGATGTACCATGAAGGAGTATTAGGAAGGAGGGGTGGAATTAGTTGCTTACTATTTTCTAACTACAGGGCATTACATTCATGAATATGAATGATTTTATTCTGTTTGGATCACATGAGACTCAGACATAAACTGGATTCACATATCTGGATTCAGCGATCAGCAACTAAAACCGCTGAGCTAAAGAACAAAGATAGCCGTTTATTTGTCTATGAAATAAAAATTTCAACACTAAGGCTCTAGACTCTTGCAGCTGAAAGGTGTGTAAAATCAAATTAACATTCCTAAGCTCAAACCACTGATTTATAACTCATTTTATATGTTTTATATAACTTTTATATAAGATTTTAATATAAGCTTTTATGTATTGATCTACTGTTTCTCATGATTATATTAATATAGAATGATAATTCATTACAGGAAACAAGGTAATTAAAAACTGTACCGGGAAAGTGTCTGATTTACATCTCATTTTATTTTTTCTCTGTCTCTTTCGGTCTATTTGTTAAGCATTTTTGTAGCTAATATCCTTTCTTTCTCTCCAAAACATTTTAAAATGGTCCAGGAATAAACAAACAAACAAAAAAAGAAAACTACGTGGCCAAAAAGAAACACATTTGCAAAATTTTTGACTCATCTTCAGCTAAGTTTTGGGGGATTCCAAGCACTCCACAAGCAGTGTGCTGCAAGGGGCCCATTGCTCAAGTCTGGCTGAAGACTGCTCTTTGCCATCAACCACTTGATGTATATCTCTTCCTTTCAACATTTCTTGTCTGAATAAACAGGCTTTTCAGGAATGAAATTACTTTTTTTGCACAAAACAAAACTGTACTCAAGATTTAAGTTATAGAGTGGCATTTTCTTGAATAAATCACCTTTAGTTTCTTTTTTCAATTAGTTTACCATTAAAAAACTCCTACTTTTTGTTGCATGAAGATGTTTTACCTGTAGTACCCTGGATATCAGACTAAATGAAATATTCTGCTGCCTGATAATTACCTAGCCTTAAAGGATTACATTATTTACTTGTACCTTCTATGCTATACTGTACTTTTCCCCCTAAATCCTTTAAGGTCACTTAAAAGAGTAGTAATTTAAACTTCTTGTGCTCCTTTTCACTTGTGGCACAAGCTACAACTCTTTTAAAGGTAGCTACTTAAATTTCCTTTGTAGTTATTTCAGTGGTATGATAAAAATAAAAACCAGCTGACTTCTGTATTATTGTAATTGTGCTTTTCTTCATTTCTTGTAATGCCAAGTTACCAAATCGGTTGTGGTTAGTCTGAACTATTGACACTGCTTACTTCTGATGGCTCTGTACTAGAATTTGTTATGAAATGTTTGTATTTTTCTCTTTTTTGTAATTTATATAATTGAAAAGGTAACAATCTTAATTAAATTGATCATGGTATCTTCAGTATGTATGTACAGAACTGGATTTTCAAGTAAACTGTTATTATATATATTCGTTTTCCTGTTTTCCCCCAAGGCATTAAGAAAAAGTGATGCTGATATTCAAGTACAGCATCTGTATCAACTGGGGGAACTGAATCTCAACATTGTTTCAGAAAATACTTCATTAATAAAAGGTATCTCTGTATTAGGTATGTTAATCAGTTTTACATCGCCCCATAAAGTAAGCATGAGAAATTCCTTAATTTCCTTAATAATCATAAATCATAAAAACATTTTGTAATCTGAAAAACTAAACATGCCATTGAGGTAAATTTTCTTGACAAAACATCAGGTTGCACAAACCCCTATTTTTGCAAGTATATGGTTTATTAACTCATGGTATCAAGGCTTGAACAATGCAGGTATTGTAAAATGAAGATCTGTGTTTAGACAAGTGCTAACTCTTTAATCTCACTTGTATATTGCTAAGCATATTTTAACAATTAAAGTAGCATTTGCAAAGTAATGCCAAGTATTGATTTGAATATGACTGAATTGGCACTTGGAGACATTAACACAGTCATTATAATATTGTACAACCTCACGTTTGCTTTAAAAATTCATAGAAGCCCTACATTAGCATAAACTTGCTTTTCACTATAGTGGGGACTAAATGATCCAGCACTCAAAAAGCCTTTCTTAGTGCATCATTCAGTACCTAAGTGTGCGTGATCCTCGGGTAGGTCCTTGACTACATCTCTATCAGACACGGTCAAAGAACTCAAAACTTAGATAACAAAGTGAATATTTAACCCAGGTAATATTATGCTAAACATACTCTGAGTGTTGCCCCAAATGGCAGTTATGCTCTTGAAAATATTAAATCAGCATAAAGATTGAAATATGTCAATTTTACTGACAGCTAAAATTGAAGCCATATTGACTTTTATTTTGTTTGCACTTAATTGGGCAATAATTTTGAAGATTGGATTTTATTAAATATCTTGGGAAATGGTCTTTATCTTTCTCTGTAATGATGAAAAACATCAAACATAGTAAATAAATACATTTAAGAAATTTACAGTTTGTTCTGTAATATCTGACTGTGACAACTGAAATACTTCTGGAGTGAGAAACCAACAGAGTGACTGTCCAGTGAGCAAAATACAGAGTTCTAGGTACATGCTTCTTACTGCATTTAGCGCTTCTGGGTAAATACATTTGATTAAAGAGATCAGAAATGCAGGGCTCAGTATCAATTTATTCTCTTGTAAAATTATTTATTTCAAGACATTCTCTACATATTTCCTGCTTGCTCCTGTAAACATCAGCTTTACTCTCCTGATACTCAGACACTTCTTTACATAGCAATCCTCACGAGTAAGCTTAAACAGTTATACTAAAGATTTCTCTGCAAAAAGGAGCTTTATTAAATGAAATTGCTTCAAAATACCATTTTGGCAGAAACTTAAACCCTGTGTTGTGAGATTTAGATATTCTACATGCTACTGATGAAGCCAATAGCTTCCTAAAGCTTTTAGTAGTAGCTGCAATTGAAGCAGAGCCCACAGAGCTCAATTTTCAGGCTACAAAAGCAATGGGGCTCTTTGGTCTGGATTTTAAAAGATATTCAGGCATTGATGGCCAAGATAATTTCAGTAGCGAAGTTCTGTTTTCAAAAATGACACAGGCAGAAGTGAAAAATATGTAAAAAATGACACAAGCCTAACCTCACCTAATGTTACAAACCCTCACTGCTAAAATACTGTATGAACAATTAGCAAGGCTAAAAAAAAGCAGGACGAAATAATTTTAAACATGACAGCTTACTTCAGAGAAAGGATTCCAATATCCGAACAACCCAGTTCAGACTCTATGGCTTAAAGAACTGTGCAGCCACAACAAGGCACAAGACAAACAACTGCACAAAAGAAAACTGCATGCATAAACATTGAAGAAAAGAATTGCGTTTAAGATGCCTAGATTTAGTGCCCGTGCTTCCTTGTCCCCTTGACAAGTTTTATTTTCTGCTTTTTTCAATACTTCTTAATAGACACAGCTGTTACAAAAGTCACAGTTGCTATTTGGTTATGAATTTCACTGCTCACTGAAGGCAAGCACAGAAAGCTACAGAGATGTACAACGTCTTTATAGTCATGGGATACCCAGAACCTTAGATCCCCTCAGCTTTCAAAATCTGTGCTCCTGAGAATGATTTTTTTTCTCAAGCATCCTACTAAGTAGACTTGACTGACATCTTCGCAATTATAACTCTAAATATTTACGTGACAGATATCCTTTTGCTAACACCGACTTATCACAGGGTAGTCAAATAGGTTTAGTACTTCATTTGCCCGGTAACTGGGGCTGAACACACTGATCTCACCAAATCCATAAGAGCTGCTTATTATTTTTCATATAGCAATGGCAAGAGGTCCGAATCAAAGGTCAAGGTCCCTTTAGGTAATACAATGAAAACATGGTCCCAGTCCAAAAAGATAATACAGTATTTTTCTAAACAAAGGAGTAGTGAATCATACTAATCCGAATAAATCTTAATGTAAACTAATTCAAAGAAGCCAGTGTACACATAGGCAAATACAATTTCAAGGAGGAAAAAATTTCTTTCATGAGATCAACCGATCCAGGTGGAGAGGAAAGACACGCTTTCAGACACATACATTCCTCTTGCATCTACACACGGGGCAAGGCAACTGTAATTCGTCAGGGATCTCCTCTGCAGACCCAGGGCAGGCAGAGCAGGGTGCTGTGGGCAGCCAGCCAGCACAGAGAGTGAGTGACCGTGCGAGTTCAGAGCTCTCCGTCTGGACAGGGTTGTCATTCAGCTGCTCAGGGCAGACCACGTTTCAGGCAAATGAAGTTGGTTTTTGATTACAGAAACTCTATCAAATGTATTTTAAGCACTACCTTACACGTGTGCCCGTTAAACCGAAAGAAGTAACACATTAAGAGGTTACAGGACTGCTTTGCCAATCTTTGTGAGGTCTTACCCACTACACATGACATCCGCAGAGGAAACACGACGGTACACATACCAAAAGGACTTGGTTTTTTCTGACCATACTGTATTCCTCAAGAACAACAGTTACTCCGGTGCCTCTAAGGCTCTCATTATGGTAATTTCTTTCCTTTGGTAAAGAGGCGACAGATCTTGGCAAAGACATGAAACATCAGACTGTTCATTTGCTACTTTAATTGAGACTATCACATCTGATATAATTATAATTTCCTTTTCCCAACATATAACTGAAATTCAGGATCACAGGCATGGGCGTTTTTCTTTCGCAAATTTTAAAGAAACTGGACTTTTTGTGGTTTCCCTTGACCACATTGGTAGAATTTCATTAGACACAAACACCACAAGTCATGTTTTTATGAGTCTACGAAGCTATGAAAGTACTTCTCAACCTGCTTAATGAAACAACTGTTAACCAGCAAAAGAAGATAGCTGTTATGATACAACTGTGGTTGGAAAAATGACTAAGTAGAAACGACAGTATTTTTTCTCAGCAGTTTTACTCTCTGAATGAGTTCCCAACCTGTTGAGTTGTGCAGCAAAACTACAACCTTTTTATGGCACTTTGTTCATTGGTACCGCGGCATCAGCACAGGCGTGAGCGACAGGGAGTGGTAACTGTTATCACCACACATTTTAACAAGTAGGTGGCAACCATCCCCTAATATGTCTTTGAACTAGGAAATATGAAGGTGAGGAGAGTGCTTTTAAGTGTTGCTGTCTTCTCTGCTACATCCCACAGAAACCCTTAAGGCGAAATGAGAATCTCCCCAGGAAGGGTGCAGTAAATGTAAGAATAACCTTTTTGTTTATCAACTGACTACGCTATTTCCTAAATAAACAAAAGTTGGCCATTCTGAATTTGTAGAATACTGTTTTTTCACATTATCAACCACCACCGCAAAACTGACATACTGACAGAATGTCACAGCTTCTTCTGGTGTTTTCACACCATTAATAAAAGCTTTGTGGAAAGAGATTGCTCAGCTTTTTTTGGTAGTACTTTTCAAAATATGGCACTTTTATTAAATTGACCATGAGTAATTCAGAGTAGACTAAACAATGCTAAACGACTTCCAGTCATGTTCATTCATTTTCTAAAGCAATCTTAAATTTCATTTGTGGTATTTTTCATCAGCTTTTCTCCTCCTTGGACTCCCAGTCTCATCTGCTGACAGGTCAGTGACCTGCTTTTAAATGCTAACTAGAATGACAATACACATACATCCCCCCCTTTCCTGCCTTTTCAAACTTTATTTTATTAGCCTGTCCTAAGATGTTTTTCTCTCTCTTTTGGCCGTCACTGAGACAGACTGGCAGTATAAATCTGGCAAATGTTCAGGCTGCATGGGTAAGCTTTAAAAGCTGAAGTTCTATAAATAACGGGAACATTCAATTTCATGAGAAATGACAACATAAAAAATGGTAGCTAAATGACACGTTTATT
The DNA here is from genome assembly GCF_000687185.1 of Egretta garzetta. Classification (NCBI taxonomy): domain Eukaryota; kingdom Metazoa; phylum Chordata; class Aves; order Pelecaniformes; family Ardeidae; genus Egretta; species Egretta garzetta. Next base: position 916,519 of record NW_009259683.1, read on the forward strand.
TTTACACACGAATTAACTTACAGATCTCAGTTTTTCAGAGATCAAGGGTGTGTAGTGCTTCAGCAGGCTTAGAAAAAGTAGATGCATAGAGATGAAGGGAAACCTGATTTGTCTGTTGTTAGTCTTCTTGTGCCTTTTTTCATGCACCTTTCAATGCAAAGCACTGGCCTCCCCATTTGGCTGCTTATATGCTTTCTAAATATGCAGCAAGATTTGATAGCCAGAATAAGTATCCTCAAGGATTTTAAGTACTACTGTGACAGCGACGGGCTCACCAAGTTCACGAATTTCAATTATTTTCACTCTTTTTTTACTATGTGACAATTATCTGCAGATTGACTTGGAAATCCACTGTGGCAGATGCCGTGCACACAGACAGGATGAATTGCTGCCTCTTCCAGGGAGTTTATGGTTGCAATTTGAAATTGATGTATGGTCTTTCTGGTCCTTACGAAAAAAGTATCAGCTCAAATGAAATAGGCGTTAAAATTTCAACAGCTATGAAAATGAAAACATTCCTCCATAATATTTACTGTAATTGCTATATTATTTAAATATTTTTATTACTTGATTGGACTTTTAAGGCTTTACCTTTTCTCCTGAGGGTTAAGAAATACACACATTTTCTCCCAGTGGTTTGGGCACAAGGCATTGTGTTCTGCTAGTCCATATGAATATTACATACCCACATGTGATTTTCTTTCCTTCACTTATATTTCCCTCTGTCCCTTGTGGCAGATAATCTTAAATAAATTTGGATAGAAAGCTGGGAATGCATAATACCACTTTTGTTGAGTAGAGTAAGACTTCCTTCAAACCAAATCAAACCAAACCAAAACACACTCCCCTACCCCCCACCATATATTTGTTCCTGTCGCTGCCCAGTGCAGTTAGGACAAGGTCACCCTGGGATTTCTCCCTCTGCAAAGTGACAGCAACAGGAATAAGGGAAATGTCAGTAAAGAAGCAGTCCACCTTTTTGGTTTTCAGATGACCTGCCTACCCCGGCAGGATGGATCTTTCTCTTTGCTTTTTTGCAGCAGCACCAATCAAAAGCAAGTATATAAGGCATATGCCTGTATATGAAAAAGAAAAGGGCGGTTTATGTATGTAGTCATAAAAAAAAAAGTCAGCCAAATATCTGTGAAAGCATCAACAGAACTCAGTGTACTTAAAGACGCTATAGTATCTGCAGTTTACAGCATAGTATAATACAGTTGCTAATCCATGAAATATTTAGTCTACTAACAAGATCTCAAGGCCATAGTTATCTATTAATTAGTCCATTTTAATATCTTGATTTGTGAGATAAGGAAAAAAACCCATTGCTTGCTTGTGTCATGTGATACCAGAAGCTTAATTAAAGCTCTTTTAAAAAAACCAAAACCCATTGGATGCCATAAAAGTGCCAGGTGTACGAGTCATTATCTCAGGAGAGAAAAATACACATTTTACTGGCCATAAAAGCTAAATTTCTCTAATACCAGCACCAATAAACCTTTCAGTTAATTTGAAAATGCACAGTGCTTGTTAAAGCTAAGCACAATGCAAGTATTATCTAGGACAATTTTTCTTCTAATGAACAAAAATGTAAAATTCACTGCAAGAGAGTTCTCAGTATTGACTGTACCTAAACAACCGGAGACTGTGGCTGCTGCATAAGCACATACGTTGTGGAACAGTCGGTTTAAATAACCCACCAGTTTATCAGTTCTTCTAGAGCAATCTTGCATACTTAAAAGGTATTAGGGAGAAAGAAGTGGTATCCCAGCCCTTTTAGTAAAAGGCAACGTGGGATACCCAGTGAAGAGTGATGGTAAGAACTCAGAGTCTGTTAGTATAGGTAATAAGTCTAAAGCAATTACTACCTGCTACGGAAACACTCTATTGATTTGGCCACTTAAGTTTGATAAATGGGTGTCATATAGCAGAAACCATACGAAGGAAGCAGCTCATAATCCCGGCACTGAATCTTAATTTATTGCAAGAATGTCAAAGTCAATATTTAAAAAAAATACTGGTATTTGTGTTAATGCAGGCTGCTTTCAAACGACAACCTCCTCCCCTCAGCAAGTCAAAATGTCACAAGCATTAATACTCCATTATAAACTGCTTCTTCCATCAGAGAAGTTGCAACATACGCCACACAACTGCCTGCAATCCAGAACACAGAACTACTTATCAATAAAGATTATGTTAGAATTTTTTGTATCATCTGCTGGCAACAATAACATCCACATGCCATTAGTATTTTCACACCTTCAGTTTACTTTTCCCTCTGTGATTTACTATATACAATTTACAGGCCGAAAGAACTGCACCACAGAACTGATAATGAAAATGATGTGCATGTAGTAGTAACTTTTTCCAAACTTTAACAGGACATTGAAATACTATGCCTTATTATTGGTTTAAGTATTAATACCTATAAGAACCTTTTAAAAATGTATATACTCAAATCACTATTGGATACAGTTGCATGCTTTACAAATTGTTACAAGTGGAAAACTTCCAGGACAGCAGTTTGCAAAAACAGAATCAATAATAAATTAATAAATCTTTATGAGAAAAGGAGATTTACACACACACACACCCCCCTCCCAAAAGGCACTACACAGTTTCTAGATCATCAGTAGACAAGCTTGGTTTGGGATGGAACTGATGGGAAAGTGCACTTGAACACTTGAATAAATTAGCTAAAGGTAAGGCCCTACCTCTGTGTAAACTTCTGGTTCAGCTGTTAATTTAACTGCATCCCAAAGCATCCACTAGAGGTTTTGCATTCACCTAATGGCCATGAATGAGGAATAGCTCAATAAATAGGTATTTCTGGTATCTTTTCCAGGAATCAGTACTAGAATCAAGACTATTCCACATTTTCATCGGGATTGGTATGACATATCCTGATAAAACCACAGAATGCCACAAAAATTGGTGGAATCTTAAGAGGACATTGCAGTCACACAGAGCTTGTCCACAGGGTGCAGTGAGAGAGAGAGAAAGGACCCCAAAGCTCATGAGAGCCTAATGGGAACCAGCAAGTACTCCTAGCACATTGCAGTGTGGTGGGGGCTAAACAGCTCGGCTCTCGGAGCAGCGCGGTAACACTGATGCTGACTCAGCAATGCTACCTTTAGATTGAGGCAGCTCACGGGACTCCAGCCTGGGGTTGTCTAATGCAGGCACAGCTGAATAGTACCCGGATCTCTGGTGTAGAAATAACTGCAGAGCAACCTGGCTTATATCATAAACTGAGCCCTACCAAAGTGTATTTTAAAACATTGAAAACATTTAGGGACACATCACGCAGGCCAGGTCTTCAAAATGGGGGACTGCAAAGTTGTGGTTCTAAAAAATTACACTGGATAAGCAATGTTGCACTGATATTCAGTGTTGTGCAGTGGCAAAAAGGGCATATAGTCAATAGAGAAATAACTTTACTTATATAGATGGTGTTGGAATACTACATAGCATTCTGGTGCTCGTATTTGCAAGAGATACTGAAAAATCTGGAGAGTGTAAGGAAAAGAAACATAGAGTCAAGGTCTGGAAAAAACGCCTTATGGTGAAAGATATAAACTGCTGAACACTGGACTCTAAAGTCAGCTTATCTAACAAAACAAAGTGCAATATGTATGTGAAAGCTGAAGCCAGATTAATTCAAATGGGAAATAAACCATGAATTTTTAGTAGTGAAAGTGATAATTCACTGGAATAAACTGCCAAGGGAAGTGGCAGATTCTTTTGATGTCTTCCAGTCATGAGAAGATCTCCTTCTGGAGGACCAAGTGCAAGATCACTCCTGTGGTAAAGGTAAATGGTGGAAATGAGGGTCTGTGATAAACAGGAGGTTAACCTGGCTTTTAGTCTCCTCTGTCATAAACCCTGTGAATCTAAAAAAGTGAAAAACAGGTAACAACAGCGTAAGATTCTCCTGTATCCTTTCATTTAATAGTTATAGTTTAAAGTATCGATCCAATTTTCCTCTGGAGAGAAATGGATCGATAGAACAGGCTCACAAAAAGGCAATGAAATTTGGCTCTAAAATTGGTAACTACATCTTCTAAAAGTAACAAGCTGGCTTCTGTGTTTTGGCTGAGAATACATTCTACAAACCATTGTAAAGTTTGATGAAATGGGAAGAGATATGAAAATTAGGGCTGATGGTTTTAGGTAACTTGAGGCAAACTCAGGGGATTTTGAGACCTATCATCGATGCAAGGAAGCCTTTGTATACAGAAGTGACTTGCTAGATCAGGAAAAAGAACATGACTTCAAACTGGTCATTAAACTATTTCAGAGCGGTGCATAATATTGTGAAGGTTGCCTAAGAACTGGTAAACAAGTACTCAAAATGAAAGAGAGGAAGAATGGGCAGATACAGCAGTGAGATATTTTTTCCACTGATAGCCACAGGTCAGTAATTACATGAAAAATCTGTAAGCAATGTCACACAGGAGGTGAGAGAGGAAATGAAATATGATTAAGAGCCCTATTTAGGCATGCTGTGTGAAAGGCCTGTCTGTTTGCCACCTCAGATAAAGTTGTTGAGGATATCACATTATAGAAGAGCCTTTTTCGAAAAATATTTTTCTGATTCATATCTAATGACTAGTGTTCCACATGCCTGTACTGAGTATATATATGATCATTAGAAATACGGTCATGTTAATGAGTCTTGTAAACTCATCATCTCAGGCACGCCTTTTTCGATCATCAATTTTACCACTGTTCTTCCATACGGATTGGCAGGAGAGAGCAGTCTTCAGATGCAGAGCACCATCTTGACCAAGCCAGTGGAGGGTATTGGGGCTGCCACCGCGCCGTGACACCATGCGCCAGCCAGAGGAGTAGGTGGAACTCAAAGCTGTGCCCAAGCAATGGTTCCATTTCTTCCCACAAGGACATAAAGCTCTGTATTGAGCTGCTGGAACAGCCATTATAATTATATAGATATATTCACAGGGACATGAACAGTGCATGTCCCTCACCCTAAAGGTATGCACTCTGATTTGCATATCAGAAATGTTGATGTTCTCCTAAAAGCCCTTTATCTGTGACTGAAGGCAGCAGATTAACATGTCAAAATTTAGACATGACATTTTATTGAAAAGGATTTCCATACTCACTTCAGGACTTAAAAAATAAATTTCATTTTTTAAAAAGAAAAAATCCCACAACACGTTTATGAAATTTCTGTGGATTGTTTTCTTACTAGAATGCTGAATAAGTTATTCCATTAAAGCGCTTTAGTAAAAGAAAAAAATGGACTGACTTCAAGAGATTTTGGGTCAAGTCTTTTGCCTAAATAGGTCATCCATATTTTCAAGTGGTTTTCCTAATAGTCTGATCTAAAGCTCACTGAAGTTAATCAGATTGTTTCCTGTTGAGCACAATGAAGTTTGAATCCAGCCTATGGAGTAATCACTCAGATGCACGTCTGAGAGGAAAGACTGAAATTTAATTTTCAAACTACAGAAAGAGTCAACTTCTGTCCATAACAGTGCTTTGAAAAGAGAAGCAGAACCATTAGACTATGAAGAGTGGTTGAACCCCCCAAAGCCTGGCACTCCTCACTGCCCAAACAACTCCTAAAAAATTACTAAAAAAACATACAGAAAGAATACTGGAATTGCTGATTCTTTGTTTCATGCTGAGTCTGGCATTCACCAGCGACGGCCAAAATACGGCATGTTATCTTTGACAGTGTCAGGTACAGTCATGGACCTTCAGCCACAATAATTTTCTGAGTAACAAAGCAAGAGAGGGAACTTGCATTATTTTCAGGTAAAGCAGCCGTAAACCGGACTTTCAGGCCCTCACCTGGGTGAAACACCTCCACAGTGGAACTGAGAAGGAATTTCCATAGGTAGTCATCAACATCATGACCCCACTGGGATAACCAGATTTAAGAACATACAACCCTGCCACACACACCACCCTGGCATAAAATACATGACGTTAGCATTTACGAGTTGATTAATGAGATTACTCTAAATATTTTTCTTTCTCAGCCATGCAAAATGGAAGGTCAATGAAGACAGATAATATCTTTTATTAGATCAACTGATGTATTGGGAGAAAAAGTACAAGTTTCCAGTCACTTAGCCACTTTTTCACTTCCGAATTACACGCAGCTATTTTCAAAATGAAATACAAATTAGGGACAACTGATCTAACTAAATATATTGATCAGTCAGAGCACCCAAAATGAAAGGGATACAATATTTGGGGAGTAGATGGGGCACTAGCAGGGGCTGATAAGGTTCTTTCACAGTAAGGAGAGAGACAGGTAAATTATCAGGCACATGTTTCATTCTTCACTGTTTGAAGCTCCTCTATTTGGATGAATGTCCAAAACCTTGAGTAAGAGAGATTAAGACTGCTTTTTAGTAACATATGCCTTCTTGATGTTTATACGTGCACAAAGAATGACTTTGAGGACTAATAATTTGTAACAGTTTGGAGATCCACACAACATACTGAACAGAAGCAACAAATCTGAACTTGAATCTGCTACAACTGCAGTGCTCTATATATTGCTAAGCAATGCACTGTTAATTTCATTTTAGTTTGGTTTTTTTTTTTTTTTTCCTTTAGGCTTAGAAAAGGAATGTAGCAAGAACCCTTCAACATTGAGAAACTGTGCCTCACTTTACTGGATAACTTCTCTGGGGAGCAATGTTACTGGAGAAATGCCTCTCTCTCTGTTCCAGGCTGAGAAGTCAATATGGGTACCTTTAAGGGACATTCTCCTTTTAGTTCCTGCACCCAGGCATTAAAAGAACACTCATTTCATCAAGAAATGTATCACTGCAATAGAGAGAAATAGAAAAGCTGTGCCTTTTTTTAGTAAGACTCAATATCAAGATAAGATAGGCCTTTCTTTAATGTTTTTACTCCCAGCAGGAGTAATAGGCAATGTAAGAAGCACTATTTAAATCCTGAAAGTTATGAACCCAAATCCTAAATTATTCTAATCCTAAAAATGTTCTTAATCAGAACACAAAGCATTGCTTAATTGTCATTTAGATGATTTCGATTATAACACTTTACCTTTTCCATTGAACATAATCTGGTACTTGGTGTAACTGATGCACTCCATGATATTTAAAGGAAGCTTTTAAAAGTTTATTGGATGATTTCCTAATTCAGATGTTTTGCCTAGTATTTTTCTCTTTCTGCAGAACAAAGTAGATCATATCCTCACAGGAATTCCTTTACTTCCATTCCATAATACGTCAGCTGTAGCTTTTAAAAATTATTTTTACATGAGTGCCGCTTCTCTTTTTTTAAACATATGATTTTCACTGTCAAATGGGAAAAGTGACTGAAATAGCGCAGACTTACTCTCATAGCTGTTATGCTATTTTTTCATGCTTGGAAGTATTGTAATGTTCAAGGGAGCAATTAAAATTGTTCCGCTGTGTAGTAATAAAGAATATGATTCTCAAGTCAAGTGCCAGCCAAGAAGGTTTTGTAAACTAAGGGAACACTGAATTTCTGGATGTCGTAATACGCTATGTAGATATTTATTCTGAAAATGATAAACTTCATTATAGTCTCAAATTTTTAACAAAAAGGTGAGAAAATAATTTAAACGGTGTCCATAGTATTACACCAATGCAATGGGCCACTTCGAAGGCAAAACATTTGAACAATAAGATTAAAAATCTATTAATATAAATAGTGTTGTTTTATAACTGACAAACGTTTTCTTTCAGATATGTTTTAACTTTATGTCATATACCATAAAATATATTTGGTTTCAGTGGCTTCACCAACCTCTTCACCATTGTATTTTTCTACTTAGAGAGACAAATTTAATCCTATTTCTCCTATTATATATTAATGTTTACAAAGACATTGTACCCATGAGAGTTACATTTCTAGGATTCAATTTCAGTACTTGAAACAGCACAGATTCAGAGGCTTTTACAGAAATAATATGTGAAAGCATTTTGATGAAACATAACTGCTTTAGGATTTCCCTTCAGTCCCTTCATGGCACACTTAACAGTATTTCTCACACTTTCAAAGAGACCTGGTCTCTTAAGTAAAATACAGACAAAACCCATAAAAATAAAGAATTTTGACAGGTATCAAACTTAAAGCAAAGTGCAGTAACGGTAACATGTGGCAAATGATACCCCTTTACTATGCACAAATCCTTTTGCAAGAAAAACAGTGAGAATTTAGTAAAACTTAGTAAAATTTAGTAATATATCCCCCCTGCCTTTTTAATTATTCCCAAACTCTCAATTTTATACAACTCTTGTGCCACACTCTCTCAAGCTTGGCATTACCAGCACACCTGAGGCCAGGTATTCCAGATAACTACTCTGAGCGGAGCAGGCAGGACTGCAGAAGACCTTTATTCCAAACCATGCAACTTGTACACATTAAAACCAGAAGTTTTTCTAACTGTGCAATTTCAATGGGAGGAAAGATGTTAGTGTACAGGGATAACAGGGGAGCTAAGTATACATCAAAAGCTCCAGTGCCATTAACTGGTGTAGTGTATCTAGTGGTGGTGGTGTGGTCTAGTTGCATCATATTTCTTCAGCAAGGCTCTTTTTGTCTCCTATTTTACATATATGTTGCAATCATCTGCAAGTTATAGTTTTTTACCCCTAAAACTAGGAATGGCTTTTTCTACATGGGTTCTTTTCATTGTCATTTTATCTATCTGTCTATTTATCTATCTATCTATTATGGACATACTAAGAGCATTGCTAGCATAAGTCAGACTCAACGTAAGATCTAGACAGGCTACCCTGGAAACAGAGAGCCAAATAACTCACGTTGCTTTTTGCAGTGAAGAAATGAAGCAGCACTGTTTGGAGTTCTCTCATTCAACTAAATGCTCCACCATTCTAGTTTTGTAAATTTTATAAAAGTAATCTGTTCTTATATGTAATTGTGTCTCAGAACAAGCAGATGGCACAGAGCATGCTCACACTGGGACTGTGGATTGTTTTACCTACAGTAGATATCCCTTCAGCAAGGTAGTCTGACCATAAGCTTGTAAGAAAGTCCTCAACCATATGTTAAACAACTACAGACTTAATCTCCACACCAAGCTCAAGACTCCCCCCACCTGGGGATGGCAGAGAGATCCAAATTTCCAGCATCTCCACAGAACTGCACATACTTGTACTGCTCTCTCCCACTTCAGCAATGAAGGAAAAAAGGGGACCGGCCTGAGGAACGCAACTAGTTGCTCTGCTCTGTTGCCTTTAATTGGTGGAGCAAGAATCCCTTGCAGTGAGTGTGAGGGTGGGCACTGAAGCATGCACAAGGATGGAGAAATATGTTATACAGTGAAGAAAAAACTTGAGGATATTTTCTTTCTAGTATTTTAGTATTATTGTGTTTTGAAATAATGGTACATAAATGAGAGTTTTGGAGAAATATCTTTCCATGTGAATAAAAGGTAATATCCTGAAGAGATTAATTTCTATTTAAAAATGTTAGAAGTAAAGATCAGGGTATCAACAGAAGGGTCTAAACACATGGCTACGGTATAGCCATACTAAGAGTACATATAAATTACTACTACAGAGTCAGCACACTGCATTGTAGTTTGGCAGAGAGCTCAGAATTCCTGAACCCTGGCCCAGGGGATCAAAAGGTGAAGATCTGAACATCTGGCTGATGGTGGGAGAGAAGATAGTTTAAGTTTCCATTCTCTTCAAGCCGGCTAATATGTCAAGCTGCATTTTCAGCACAGTAATTGATCTCTTGATTAAAACAAAGTGTTCCAGATTTCAAGGGGGGAAAAAAAAAAGCAAACACCCATATATAAAAAACAGAGTATTTTTTAGAAGTTTGGAATTCTCAAAGCATACAAATCTTTTGTGTCTAACCAAGTTCAACTTGAAGATTAAAATGGACCTTCCTATGAAGTTGACTGTATAATTTTTTTTATTTAAACATTCGAGGTAAATATAATAGGTATCCTTTGCTTCAAATACACTCGAGAATAGCAAGTAGTATTTTTGCATACGAAAGCAGCTTTGTTCAGTTTTCATAAATGGCATAGAGAAAACTCAAACTGAATGTACATTAGGGCGATTTCACACCATCTTTTTATCAATTTTACATTGGGTCAATTTAGCAGTGGGTGAGCAAGTAACACCTACAATGAAAAAATCCAATGGCAATGAAATAACCATAGTCTTTCATCTTTTCCTCTACAATATGCTTGTGTGCGTACACAGAAAGTGTTACTCTGTGATTTGAGTAATGACTGCAAGACAGAGGTGTCAAAATAGTCACTGCCTAAACCAAAATAATATCTAATTTTCCTTCAAACAAAACAAACAAAGAGTTGCATGAAATAAAGTATCCTATGCTGTGGATGACGGCTAAAATGGGATGGGAAACACCCCATGATTTACAAATCTTTGAAGTTATCTTAAGAATTAAAAATAGAATCGAGTTGGCACACAAATAAAATTCGAGTGCTAGACTAATCGCTAAGAGCACAGCTGGAACAGCAAGGACAATAAAGATCTGGGTCTCTGCCATTTTCATAAAGTAATGCTTCCCATGTTTTTTTAACCAAGGATCCCAAGCTTTTTGAGAGGTGCCTTATGTTACGCAGAGGGCAACCAAAGCAGTACAAAGTCCTCTGCCTTCTCTAGGGTCACGTGACCAACAAGTTTAAGAAAAGAAAATCCATCCCACAGCTCTTCCTGCCTATTCCCGTGCTCTCAGGTTGTGCTACTCCACACCACCTTTCAACACAGACTTCAGACTGCTTAAACTCATCTGCCAGGGCAGCTACGATGAACCCTTTTGACGAGGCTGCTACAGAAAGTGAGCTTCATAGCAATGAACGCATTTGAGCAATTAAAGACAGTGTAACACCAAAAACCGTGAACAACAAAATATATCCTAAATAATGGGCTAGATTAGGTTCTGCTGCTGGAATTCTTGAACCCTGTTGGACTCTTTCCTCACTGGCACTTTCAGAGCAGATGGAGCTCTACCAGTCTGCATTAATTTACTACACCTACCAAAGTCAAGGAAACCCAGCGATGAGAAGAAAATTATATCCTTTTTAAGCTTGTAGTATTCAAACAGCATAGCACAGGCACAGGGATTGGCTCGGCACCTCTCAGGCTTACTCAGGCTGGCAGAAAGGAGAGGGTCAAGCTGGGGATCAAAGGGATGACTCCATCCAAGATGTCACAAAATGCAGAGAAGGGTGCACCTGCTGAAAAAATTGTTTTGTTTTGTGTGTGCTGTTTTGGTTTTGGTTTTGTTTTTTTTAAGAAAGTGAAGGTCTCATTCAAAGACAGGTTTTCTTAAGAAAAATATTTTTTATTAAGGATAACTGTGATAAGAGGGCTTTCCACTTTCTAGATGTAACTCTGGGTTTGATTTATTCGTCTCCTTTATTCTAACCTTCAAATGACTCCTGCAGTCTTTTTTGCACTGTCTGAATACAAGAAATGGGAAGCTTCACAAATAAGAATAAATTGTTGTGAGATGAAACTGGAAAGTTGGAACCAAAATACCTCAGACGGTAAATGGCATGAAAACTCAGCCTCCTTTATCCTTGGAGACTCATTTGTATAGTTACAAATCACAGAAAAAAATCTTTCAAGATGAAATATGAAAAATGATAACAGAAAATAATTGCTTAACACATGCATAAAAGTATGACCTGAGCAGTAATGCTGTGATTACATTTACTACCTGAATAAACGCTTGGCTTTGAGGAAAAGAGATTCTCTCAAAAGACATATCTATAATTACAACTCCTTTGAAATGGATGTTGTACAAGTCCTTAGAAAACATTACACATAACTAAACAATTTCTGCAGCTAATACACAGCAGAGCCTGAGAGCCCCCTGGTACACGCTGCACTGAAACACCAAGTTTGTCTCTTCATGAATTCCTGTAAAAATCCTGTCTCTCTCTGGGAACGATTCTCTCTCTACTTCATCTTTTTACATGCAAAAATACTACTAGAGAGAGGACAAGGTGGGTGGATACTTTTGGAATATGTGAACTCTAACTATCCATAACTTTGGTAAAAATTCTGTAATAAATGACGGTAGTTATGTGGAAAAAAAAATCGCATCACTTTACCCTGCCTGTGCAAATACATCTCGGTAACTGATCTTTTACTATAAACGGTTACACTTTTGTTATTTTTAGTTAACTCTGAGCAGGATGCCCTCGGGAGCCACAAACTCCCGGTTATAATTGCAGCTACGGTTTTGAATCTATTGCCTGATGCGTACAATGCCTTACACTGACCATCAGACAAAAGTTGCATACAGAGATTTCTCATATGCTTCAACAGAGCAGGGCGACCTCTGCACGGTAATTAATATAATTCCATCTTTATTGGAGGCTCTGCTGGGGTGCTTCTTTGTTTAGTATGGCCCATCTGACTGAAAGATGCATGCCCTCACGTAATCCTCAGCCACCTTTGAGCAGTCCACCAAAACGCAAGTCATAAAAATGCAGAAGTAAAGTGCATACTAAGTGTTAATAAATAGAAAGGCATTTCAAGTAGAATATTCCCAAATCTAAAGCCAGTCCTATGATCATTCCAAGCTCCTTACAGCAACTACACACACTCTGCACTCTCTTTTCCACCCTTCGTGTGGACCATTTCAATCAGAACGTACCTATCCAAAGCGCGCACCTCCTCCTCTACAGATCTGGGGAAAAATCCAGCCTTGAATGCACCTTCAGAGGGACCATTCTTCATCCCCCGCAGCACTCGTTTCAGTAGACTCCTTACCTATGCTGGTATAACTGCTTGATACAGCTATATGATGAACTGATACAGCTACAAATCAATAAGCAATAATAATAGCAATGACAACATTAAAGGAGAACTTAGTGGACAGAGGCTGGAGCTGCTCTTGAAGACAGACCTGGGTAAGCACCGTCGTAGCAGGAGAACATCTGCAGCAATTACTTGTGCACCAGCCAAGGCAGACAAATCACACGCTCCAGGTGTACCCAAGTATTCGCAAGGCAGCAGCAAACTAAGGTAACTAATGCATTGGCTTGAAAACCTGATGAGTCTGAGTATAACCCCATCACTAGCTCCTACTACCTTGCTTTATTCTCCACATTTGCCTACCACAGGATCTTTCTTTCAGAGGGCACAGTGGGAGACCAGGGAAACTGCCCACGAAGCAGGACTCAACATCACTATTTCATTCTAATTTCGTTCCAAGCCAGAGAGTTGTAATTTGATTGATTTTGGATTAAAGTCAAAATCAGAAGGATCTCTGACCTCTGAAATGTTACATGGGCAATTTTTGCTAAATTAGGACTCCATGAGTTGGATACACATATGTTGCGCGACAGATATGTTTTACTACTGATACGCTACTTAAAACACATGCAGTATAAAATATGGTTAAGTATTTAAGTAAAACTTAAAGAACAACCACAAAGCACCAGAAAAATGCTGTAAAATACCCATAAGGGCGTGGTTCAAACAACAGAAAACAAGAAATTAGGGGGTTGAGGCTTGGAACTATCAGAAAATCCCTTAAAACCACATGAATTTCAGGGAATTATAAAATTGTTTCAGGCTATAATTTTAATTTTGGGGGCATCTATCACTATGAAGCAGATTATTAACAATATTTAAAATTAATCTTCATGTGAACACATTGATGTTTTTAGTCACACGTTATAAAAATAAAACCAACCAAGGGCAAATCTGATGTTTTAATTTATGAAACGGCAACTGGAAGTCCTGCTTTGCTTATGCACCTGACCTTGCTATGCTCATGGTGTCTCTTTGCAAAACTGCTGAATACTAATTTTTAAGCATGTCGTCCTTCAAGAGCTGCTTTAAGCACCCCCTACTACACGAACAGATGAAGCAAACTGCCGACAAGCTGCAGCGCATGTAAGACACACAATGTGGTTAACAAACAGCGCTCTGTAAAACCACAAAGGCCAACTAAGTCTCTGATTAAGTCAAGCGAAATCAGGACTGTTAACGCCAGGATTACATTTATATCTGGCTTCCTAAGTTTTAGGCTTCTCTATCCATTTAAACACAGATGTCTTGTACCCCCTCCATGAAAATATCAGACAAAACTAAGCCTGACCTTGGAGAAAATTTGTGGAAGGGGAACAAAGTGGCAATTAACCCCTAAGAACTGCACTTCCATTTTCTACCCTCCCACTGCTGACTTTGTCATTCCTTTAATAACAGGAAGATTTTCAAAATTTCTAGTCCATTAACCAACAGCTTGTGGACACCAAGAAGCAGACGGGAGAAGGCACATTAAAATCAGGTTTTGTTTAGGAAGGAAAAAATAGAAAATGCTGCACATAACTGTACAGAGAGGAAGACGATATCAGCGCAACTCATAATCTGAAGTTTTGAAAAGTATTTAAGGATGCTTCTGTAGCTTTACAGGATTCAGGCTTTGGAGTCCTGTTGTTAACCAGGACTACTTTCTGGAGAATTTTTTACTTTTTTTACCATGAAGAGATAAAACATATTATTTAAAATATGTGAAAAAATCATAGAGAATAATTCTTAATATCTGATACCCTAAAGCTAATAAATACAGATGTACTGGATTTTATAATTTAAAAGTTACTTTAATACTTCCCTGATTCAGTCTGTAACGTGATGTATCTACAGATATTAAATTTTACTATCAAATCCACTAGAATAATTAATCTGTAAAAATGCTGTCCATTTTCACGGCTTTATTTTATATATTTAATTGAGCTTTCTACACTGTAAATTACAATCTTAAGGGACCAATGTCTTACATTTCATCAGATTAATGCTCTGCCAATTTAATGTGTTCACTAGGAGCAGCAGTTTTCATAACAATCAACTAGCTCTCAGAATCCTCTTTTGGATGTTAAAAAGACATTATTTCTATTCCTAAGATCTTTGCTATTACTCTCTCCAGACATAGCCTCGCTCATAATATTAGCTAGCAGGAGATTATCATAATGTGCTAAATGGTTAATCAGATCTTTTCTATGTTTTGTATTTATTATTTTAAAATTTCTATTTTCTCTTTTTATCAACACAGTGCTGTGACAAAGGTCTGGAGAGCTATTCTATGAATTGTCCTAAGTTTGTGATGAAACATTAACCGAGATTCAGGGTATAATCTGACTCCACAGAATCTTCTTCTTCAGCTCCTTGTATGCAAATGAGAATGAAGAAATAGAAATTCCTCTGAGGTTATAAAGTTTCAGGTGTCTGATAGAGGAGAGAGGGTGAGAACAAGAACTGTTCTCCCCTCCTCCAAGTCAATTCACACAGATACACAAAATCAAAGGTAGGCAGCCCTGGAATGCCCAAGCTCCATTCCCTGCTCCAGTCAAGGAGTGATTATTTACATAAATCCAGGCAGCACCCCTGGGATACAGCGAGAGGACGCCTCCCAGCAATACGCCACAGCACAGTAATTCCTCAAGACACCTTCACGGGAAAAGAGAAGTGCAGATTCAAGGCTACTCGGGCCATAAAGGAAATGGCATGAGGCTTTCCTGCATCTGGATGCATTTTTCCCTCTTAAGGGATGGAAATAACACCACTTCTCCTTCTGCTTTTATACATATACTCCTTAATTATTTTTTTTTCTTACAATTTCATGAGGGCAATTTTGAAAACTTTTGAATTTTTTTAAAGACAAAATGAAAGGAAATCAAACAAAACCAGAAAGATTCTGAAAACTTTAATTTCGCGTTTCTCCCTCTCTGCCTTCCCAAACTCTCCCACTCATTTTTTGGTTCAGGTGTGAAATTACAGACTCCCAATGAGATTTCCCACTGTATTAACTTTAGCATCAAACATTTCTGAGTGGTTGCATTCCTTGCATGTCAGAGTAGAGAACAAACACTGTAAACCTCATCCAAAGCTCATGGCCCTAGAGTTCAAGTTTAGAACTTTATTTTTCATTTAAATGACCAAATAAGTTTTTGGCCCTCATTTACAAGGAAGCTATGTTTCATGCATTTACATTTACACAAATCTATAAGAAGTCCAAGATGACAGCTTTCTGGATGTTAATTCCAAAGCCCCATGCTCTAGGGAATCTCACTAGAGCACAAGCAGGGGGCTATACACAAGCCAGGAGATTAAGTACAAAACCCCCTACTACCTATAACTGGAGATACATTTCAACTACTAAGTTAGCATTTAGAGGGTTTCCTTTGCAGATCTATCTGCTTAAGGAAATCTGCTATTTCCAAGGAGAGAAGCCTATTGCTCTATCAGATGCAAAGACACCCCTTGCCACTGCCCCTGCCTTCAGCGTCAAGAGTCTCACAGAAGCTCTTGCATGATTAACAGAGCCATGAAGCAATGGCTGGTCTTAAGACTGCCTTAATTAACCCCGATTCCCCTCACCGCTTCTTTTACCTTTGTGATCCAAAGATCTGAGAAAGCACTTCCAATCCCCTTCCACACCTTCAGAAGTCTCTTTAAAAGGTGGCAGCTGGTAGTGTCACTCTCCTCAAATTAATCTAAGTAGCTTCACAGGGATATCCAACGCTCAGTCTTGTTACGCCAATGGTCTCATTATTGCAGGACTGAAATTCCCACAGAAAAATGCAATTTTAGGAGGAACCACTCTCAGCCTCTGAAGCATCCCTCTCTGTCGCAAGGACACAAATCTACGCAGGACGGAGAGACCTGCCTACCCCCTCCCCAAGCTCTGCAATAGTTGCTCAAATAGGAAAAAGCTCACAGTCCTCTTCCCCCTGTCTTTATCAAAGCAGAAGAGAGTAGGATACATTTTTTGCTCCTTGCACATAGCTGAATGGAGAAAAAGCATCAGCTGGATCTATGCAGCTCAAACCCACTGCTGACAGCAAGAACATTGCTGTTTTTCTCAATACGAGACAACCACAACTTGGCAGGTTAATATTCAGACAATTCTTAATCAGTGAAACTACAGACCAAGGGGCACTTATCTAACTACTTATCCTCTGCATCAATAAATATCAGAGGTTATACATCCCTACAATAGATTTTTTGCATTAAAAGTTCCATGTTACTCATTTAGTCACATATTTCTTCAGCTTGTTAAATTCTACGAGGCACTTACAGAGATACATACAAATATGCCATTTATATATCAACAAAGGACTAAAGCAATTACAGAGTGTTTGTAAATGTTATAGCACATACTGTATTATGCAAGTGAGGAACAATATATCAATCTCACTGTTCTCCTGGTTGAATATAAATGCAGTATTCATTCATATCTCAGACAAATATTGTAATTACTTACTTTGTCTATTTTGCTCTGTAGTATCTTATAGCAGAATGTTATCACATACAATGAATGGCATGGTATAGGCATTTAAAACATCAGCCTTGGAATATGTACATATAGCATGGTTTGGGGAACCATTCTTAACATAAACTGCAGGACATATATGGGAAGATCACCTGCCAGATTATCGCAGGGGGAAAGGAGCTGGAGTACTACAGATCATTAGATGTGACATACCCATCACCATTATGGCTGTGAAGAAAATGAGGGAAGAGAAACTGTCACAGGAGATGCTATGGAGAGAACTCAGTAATATAGTATCATATATAGGCAAAAGTAAATAAAAAAGAACCACCCAGTGTTCAAAGATTCCTAATTAACTTGAAAAATCAAGCGCTTGAAAGTTCAGGGATGTCAGATTTATGGTTGTCTGTGCACTTATATTTTCTACTCATTGTGCAGTAGTCTTCCGTACTACATAAAGGTAACCTACCTGTCTCACCACCTTATTTACACAAACACACCGAAGAATTATCTCAAGTACTTCTTTGTTCACATTTTCAGTGTACGGTTATCGGTTCCGCTGAATTTATTCTGCATTTACTACTAATTGACATGAATGTCTCATATTCACCAACTTAACGATAATCTAAGGACTTTTGGAGATAAGGATAGGAAAGAAACAAATGTAAAAAATACATGCACAATCTCAGAAGCATTTCTCATTTTCTATCTTCTTTTCTCTCTCAAGTGGATTGGAACTGAAGTAGAGTAAGGATTTACTAAAGACACTCACTGTTCTGCTAAGATGAATCATTTCACCGCACTCTCAAACCTAATTAGCAATATGTTAGCGAGTGGAGAGAACAGATAACAGGCATCTAATCTGCCAAATGCTGCATCCACAGAGGCCCATTTATCTAACCTGTGTGGTGTTTGGTGAAAATCTGGACAGATTGCTACGCCCTTAGAGAAGACCGCCTTTGTATCTGACGTGACCTTGCAATTTCTGAAACACCAGGTTTAAGTTGTAAGTACTGAATATTTGGGTATAAAACACTGAGCTCAGAGGTAACATGAAAAATTGATTCACAGCAATGCATATTGTATTAAAAAAAATAATCTCTTTGGTCATTTAGGAGCCATTACTATCATTACCTCATGAAGGTGATTAATCTCTTCCGAAAATACTGGGTTTATAGTTTGGGACCTATTTTATTTCATATTTTACTGACCTTGGGATGAAAACAAAGATGCACTAATGCAGTTTGTTGAGGATACAAAGTCAGGAGGTAGAGTCTTCCTAGAGGAGGAGGATTTGAATGTCCTGTGGGGGGAAATGCATGATCTTGAAGACCCCAGAAACAGAACTGGGTTGAATGTAATAGTCCAAAGGTCACATGGGACTAATAACAAGAATTCCTGATATATACTGGGAGCTCATTAGTTGGAAATAGCAGCCTATTTTAGTCAGTCACAGGATGACTATGAGCCACTTAATTGAATCTGACCATGAAAAGGGCAAGGCAAGCTATATTTGTAAAGAAGGGGGAGTATTCATACCATTGTATAGCCTGTACCGAGACCTCATCTGAAGTATTTTGTATAATTCCAGTCACACATGTTCAAAAAAAAAAGATTAATTCAAATTTGAACAGGTGCTGAAGAGGACTATTACAGAGATCAAACATAAACCTATCTTATGGAAGGAGACTGAAGGGACTTGGTTTTTTGTGCTGAAATATGAAGTCTGGTAAGAAAGATGATTGCTTGCAGCAAATGCACTAGGGGCAAAAGATTTGTTAAATCTGTGAGAGAATGCTGGTATTAGAACAAATGGGTAGAAACTGGTTATGAATAAATTAAGGACGGGAACTGGAAGAAGGTTTGTAATCATCATTACAGGAGTGTGGTCCTACAACAACCTTCCAAAAGGAGAAATTGGGGAAAGAAAATCTAATAGGTGGAACCTAACCAGCCTAGGTAAAAGACCGTATAATGTTGCATGCCATGGCAGGGGACTGGATTTGGTGACCTCTAAAGTCCCTTAAAATCCAATGTTTCTATTGGCTTAGCTGAAAGCTCTCATGTCTCTGAAGAGCTGTTTGCAGATACAAGCACCACAGCCACCACAGCCCATACAGTGATTAAATTCATTTTAAACAGCCTTTTTCATTCTGAACTATCTTTATACTTCAAAATAGCCATTTGTAAAACCTTAATAAGGTACAATTGCGCAGTCATACTTTCAGTACCCACAGCAGAATTATAGTCATGCAGTTCAAGATCAGAACTGGTGTCACAAGCTATCTACATCTAAAGCGTACAAGTCAGAAGTGTTCTGCATCTAGTGGGCAGGCTTGGCTTTTAAATCTGACATCTTGTTTGAAGCAGCCAGCCCACCTCAGGAAAAATTAAAACCATAAAAAAGAAGTCATCGTAACCTGTAAAAGGGAGGATGCTAATAGCTAGGACAGTGACCTCTGGGTATTTATTCTCTATTTAATTATTTACTAAATAAAGCCTCTAAATAAACCAAAAGTGAGAGAAAAAAGAAACTCTCCCAGCATGAGATATGATAAACAATAATTTCATAGTACATCATCATCATCAATCTCCTCTTGCTTAACCAGTTACAGCAGGTGCACTTACAGGCTCTCATAATCCAAACTAAGCAATCTATATATAACTAAAATTTGATTAATGCCAATTTCCAGTACTATTCCCTTTTGTCTCACTACCATAACTTTTTGTGATTTTCTACATTTCTGCTATATAAAAGTTCTTCCAGATAAAATATGATATCTTAAGATAGAAATAGTTTCACACAATTGCTAAGTGGAGTAATTTGCTCAGTTTTGAGTTATAATATGGGAAGAAAAAAGAAACTTCATGACCTCCTGTAATATTAAGATTTCTAAATGAGCGTTTCCACAATGTGGACTGAACCTTCTAAGTATTTAAAGATGTGACCAGTTAATACTGCAATGTTTAAAAGGCATCATTTAGTCCATGTACAAATTCAGAGACCATTACAGAACTGCCTCCTCATATAGAAGAAAATTCATGGCAGCCTAAGTAACTTCTCAAGACACATGGGCTTTACTAAAGAGTTGTTCAGATTGTTGTGCTGTCTGTACAACACTTATATAAACACAACGGCAGAAGATAAGCACTCAATAATTTAGTTCAACAACAATATAATTCTTTCTAAAGTAACTTGTTGGATCTGATTTTAACTCTATGGAAAGAGCTTGTCATCCCATTATTAAGGCCTGCCAGAATAAAGTAAATACTGACACAAAAGCTGGAGTTCTTAATATTAATCCAAATGTAAATTTTCACTAAATTCATTCTCTAGGCAAAGAGTAATTCCTCTTTGTTACAGCATTTTTCATACAGCACAAACCTCTTTTATTCCTTTTCTAAGTAAAGCTATTCAGTCAAAGCCAGCCAGTACCTCCAAAATGCAAAGCCACATCACACAGCTTCAGAATACACTTTGAAGGCACCTTTGGAGCTTTACCTAAACCAGAACTGCTGATAGATAGCCTGTGACTCTTTTATTAGGAAGGCTAATGTTTTCATTCATCAGAACACAGTAAAATATTTTAAAATACTAAATTACTAAACAAGTATTTAAAATATAGCTAAATAATATATAATTTCTTGCTAGACCAAGCCTTCAAGCACTATCTGAAGCAAGGGCATGTATCTCCTAAAAAAGGAGACAAAATCATATCAACTAATTTTTGTATCTAGTGTCCAGTATGAATATTTTTATACATTAAAAAATCTATATATATGCTGATGCTTCCTAATACACATGGGGATGTGTAGATAGCTCTGATTCTGAAGAACCAGGTTTACTTTTACATAATGAGATCAAGTTGACACATTGGAAAAAACACGATTAACTTTGCTAGATTTGCTCAACTAAGGAAACTATGGGATCATGTCAAATACTTGCCTGTCTATATAGAATTAAACCGTGACCTGACAGTAGCAGAGGTTCACCCTGAACTCCAAATTACTTTGCAATTGCAAGGCTTGAGCACTACCCCTATAATAATTTCAGTTTTGCCAAACTGTCTCGGCAACTTACTAATAAAGACATAAAATACATTCAGTTGTCAGAGTGATTGATGAAAATACTAATGGTATTCTGCTTACTTATAAAAAAAATTACTCTGGCTCTTCAGGCAAGTTGAATTTTATGAAACTGAATTATCACATTGTTATTTTACAGTTTACAATTTACGTTGAAGGATCCCTTTATATTTAAAGACTACCAAAACCCCCAAGTTATTATGGGAACAGTGAATATAAAGAAAAACTTCTGCCTTCCTGATACATATTGTATCCTCCAAAACTGTTGCCACAATAATCTAATGTCCTGTCAGATGTCCTTCACAACTGCTCTCGGTTTCAACACAATACTGTCAGCATCTCCCCACTCCCCCTCAACCCACCTAGCTTACACCTTTCAGCTTTTTTCCATTTTCTTCCAAATAATGTTGGGCAGGGGTGTCTGCATGTTCACAAACTGGCTAGATATTGAATGTGGGCCAAATTAACTTGAATTTCTCAAGCTTATGCTGCTTCCCCAAGCAGCAGAGTGAGGGAAGAAGTGGTGAGAAAAGCTCATCACCAGCTCTGATGAACTGTTGCTGTTCATGATACTTGTAAAACAGACTAATGAACGTATGGACAGGCAGCAAAATAGCGTACATCTCATTTAATGAGAAAAATAGACTATACAGTTTACAATTGTCCAGACCAACTCAAAGAAGCAGAATTTCTAAGAATGGTATGCTGTATTTATTTTGCCATTTGTGGTCAAAATTACTTAACCTTGATAACTTAATTTACATGTATTTGTTATCTATGCTAATTTTTTTTTCTTCCCATGCCTGAGCTTTTTTTCCCTGTTTTAATTTTAAGGCACAGCAGGGTTCCTGCTCTGTTCCTAATAGCTTTTCCTGACAAAAGAACACATGCTTA
The DNA here is from genome assembly GCF_000687185.1 of Egretta garzetta. Lineage (NCBI taxonomy): Eukaryota > Metazoa > Chordata > Aves > Pelecaniformes > Ardeidae > Egretta > Egretta garzetta. Next base: position 938,776 of record NW_009259683.1, read on the forward strand.
TAATACAATAGTGAAAAAATTATAAGCAGAAAGCAACCAAACCAAAGCAATCCAGCACCCAAACATGCACACGTATCAGCTGGGGAATTCTCGCCGACTTCAGCTGCTGCTAGTTTTTTCTTTGGCAGCTTTCTGTTCCCCTGAAAATCTCCAACCTCATTTAAAACCTGGCCAAGTATGTTCAGCAGTAATTCCACTTTTCTGTTAGTTTTAAGAGGCTAATAACAGGATGTTTCATACAGATGCCTGGCATCTCTGCAGCGGCCTGAGGCACGACTTTTGATTCACTTGAGGAATTGGTCCCGGAAGAGTCAAGTTCAAGTCCCTATGACAGTGGTGCCCCAAACAAATTAAGAGAGGCAAAAGGATAGTCCTTCATTATACCACAGGCAAGCATAGCCCCTAAAAGAGCTTCTAGGTCAGCTGCGCTCTGGAAGAGAGGATTCTCTGTCTCCTCTAGAAACTTTAAGTCCTGCCGTTGCATTTATGCAGTACAATATAGCTACAGTAGATCAAATAGTCTAGTTTCTATATTCTGCCACTAGATTACTATATATCAACACTACACAAAGAGCTGGGAAGTTTATACTGCAGTATTACAGACTGACGAACAAAACACAAATATATGTTTCCATGCGAAATGCATCTATTCCAGTAACAAATTTTATGGTGCATCGTCTACATCAGCCGTTTCTCAGACAGCCACTATAAAAGCACAAATTTAGATCAACTTGAAACACCTGCACTTGAAATTCCGTGCCAGCAGCAAGCTGATAACATAAGAGGAAAGAAGTCTTTCATGTTAATAAACAATGTAATGGAACTGATACCGTGTGTGGCTATTGTCCTTTCAAGTTGCTTTGAGAACATCTACATAAATTAAATGCTTCTTTTTGCATTATCAAATCTCTGAGGTTATGATATGCTGTATTTTATTAGTTCAGCAGTCTCATTCAAATAGTAGCTATCTAACACGATCCTAGCAATTAGTACCTTATGTACATTCTTGAACCAAATTCCTCCCCTGGGATTTAAAGAAAACCCAGGGTCTCATTTGAGTCTCTCTTGTAATTCAGCTACACGCTACACTTTTACAGCTATGCAAATTAGCTTCAAGGAAAACTGTGATGTACAGCAAAGGAAGAGATCTGAAAATTAAAATCCTGCAGGAGAGAAAATATTTAAAATTTCCTTTACATTTTTTCTTTTGTTTAGCTAATCCCTAAAGGCATTAGGGCAGCATGTTCCATCTTGAAAGTCCCTGTAGAATCATGTACTATTGAGCATAACTACAAATGTGATGCTTTGAGCAGCCAGATAATGGTTTTTAATTGGCTCATCATTGCAGCTTCAGCCCAAAAGCACAAAAATGAATTTAGAACCAATATTAACAGGTGATAATTAAATTATGGGGTCTGCATGCTTAATATATTGGAATAAGGCAGACGAGGCAACTAAGACCATTAACTTTAATAATGGAAATCAGTATCTACCTTAAGCAGTGTTTTATAGCACATTAGCAATGGTTGATTAGTGTTAAATCATAAAGTAAATTTTGTTTTCTTACTAAAGCTTTTTTTCACTTATTCTACTCTGTACCCGTGTATTTAGCGTGCACACTAAACTAAGGATGCCCATTTGAACCATTGGGCAAATAAGCAAAAACCACAAACAAACCAGCTAATTAATTCATTGTGATGACTTGAGTACTTTATTTGTTACCCAAGTAAGTGATTTATTACCCCTTAATATTAAAGCATATGTAGATTGAACAAGGAGTATAGTGGGAAACTGTTTTGAGTTAAATAGTTTTAGTCCACGAGGTCTGTAACCCAGATTTCCCATTCTCCCGTGGCGAAGCAGAACTACCTGGGTGCACTGTTCTTACCACTGTAAGAAACGATGCCATGTACAGATTAACCCTGCCCTTCCTTAGAGCAACAAAAGCAAACTGTGATGATGTCTCAGCGTCACTTGAACTCATCAAAAGAAAGTGCTTTTTTCTCTTTTTTTCATATATTCTTTTCCATGCCTTTACACCTGAGGAAAGAGGCAGGCTTCGAATTTTCCTGTCATCTTTAGACGGGCACTCCACTATATGTCTTTTTCTCCACCTCCACCCTCTTCTCCATTCAATTTATCTTATCTAATGCAGCACTATCTCCTCAATCTTGCAAAACTCTGTTTCATCACCTATTCTGAGTCTCTCGTGACTGCTGTCTCCAAATTAAAGCTTTCATTCTGCTTGCCTTTCTGCTGCTACCTACACTCTTTTGTCTTTTCTGCAGTCTATCCTGTCAACTCGTTCTTTCCCTTTACACCAGAGTGCTAGGGTTCCTTTCTCTACGTCTATGTCTGCCTCTTCAGCTTGAGCTCAGCCACCAGGTTCCCCTATTTCCACTCCTACTTACAGAGTGTGAGCTATCCAGTGCTTTAGGAAACTTAGTTTTTCGGTGAGACTTCTCTCCATTTGTGAAATCTCTCATTTCTGCTTCTCTCTTCCTCCTCGAGCTTAGTTTTGATCAGCACTTGCACCTTCCATGCTATTGAGTATTTTCCACATTCAGCCTCCATCTGAAAAAACTGTCTTCAAAACCTGGCCCTTCATTCCCTGTTACCTTCTTTTCTTGCCTTTTAATGTTTTCTAACATCTTTCATCTGGATGGACACACATGAATTCCTTTCCTCCCTATAAAAAACACGGTAAGAGTGGTCCATGAATCT
>NW_009259683.1:941516-959778 GCF_000687185.1 Egretta garzetta
AGTTACAAAAAGCCTACCCATCCCTGCTAGTGGAGCCAGGAACATACATAAATTAGGCCACGGAGGAGAAATATGGCGGTCTAACCACTTGTTTAGGCAGCTGTGTATTAATTCAGAAGCCTGGGTATCTAACTCTTTGAATGAAAGCACCTATTAAGCTTGAAGGATTGAAATAATCTGCAGACCATGAACCACAAGGTTATCACTGGCCCTCAGGGAATATATTCCATAACTCTTTTCAAAGGTGCATGGTTTATTAATACATACTCTTAATATCCTAAGTACTGAAGTCAGACTTTATGTAAAATGCAGAAGCCGGAGGTAAGGAGGTGGAAATGGCACTTCAGAATACGAAAATCAAAATCGTGAAGCAATTACCTAGAAATCAAATGTGATCCACACGAGTTTCTTATGACATCATTGCCACACTACTGTTGTTGATGTCAAATTCCAGCAGAGTGCCATTAAGCAACTGAGCAAAGATTGAGCAAAGATTAAACAGTTGAACTCAAGAAACAATGATTCTTCAAAAAACAGTAACTCATTTCAAACTGGAAGTCAAATCTTACACCCAAACAACATTAAATTGTTGCAACACCTGTGATTTTCCCCGAAAACAAAGTAAAACAAACATTTAATATGCTTGACGCAGCTGTGGAGAAGGCTAAAGACAGAACAGATTTTGAATGAAAATGAAGATTGTCAGTTATACAACAAAAGCTAGATGCACATATACACACTGGTGGCTATAAATTGTCACGCTCATCCCAATGAACTGTACGGCTAAGGTTTTACCACATATGAGCCCAGTGATATTGCCTTATTTTAATGTAGATCATCCCAAGGGAGTGCCCATAATACCTCTGTATTGCACCACTGTCTAGCATATTTATACCACATATTTTGCAGACAAACTATTTTAGATCTGTGTTAGAGAGATTTACTTTTTTATTGATAATATTTCTTATATATCTACATGTAAAGCCACTTGATTTTATTATCATGAGTTCAACTTTATAGGCCTTGAAGGGAGAATAAAATTATAATGGATATATTTCAATAACCTATGAAAATTATTAAAATATATTCCCTATAAGTCATGGTACTACAGTTTTAACATCCAATAACTCAGAACCTACCAAGAATTGAAAAGAATGTCTTGCAATACCAGAAAACAGCTCTATTGATTAAGCTTTTAATGGCTCACAAAATATTGGCTCTTAGACCACTGAGTAAGACAAAACAAGACAAAAACATTTTAGATTTTTTTTTTTTTTCAAAATGCATGTGGTGCAGGGGAGAATAAATGCTTGTATTTTACAGGGTGATACTTCTACATAACACCGGGTCCAAATCAAAATGAATAGTGATGAGAACGAAGGTGAGGCAGTCAAACATGCATTGTAAATGGAATTTATCTCATGGTTCCACAGTCTGCCACAGAAATCCCACTGTCAAACACACAGTGTATGCACAAAGCATATCCCAGATGCTGAGTATGCTTCAAAACCACTGCAATACTCAACACTGAGATGGCATTTGCATCCAACATGCAGAGAAAATTAATTCTGAAAAGGTATTTATGTATCTTTCAAAATGAACCAGTAAAAGCTTGGAAACAATTTTCATTAAAGAACCTCCAGCTACTGCTACAGTAATTCCTTTGAACTTCCAGTAGCAGGGTTGAAAGGTCTTTCAATGAAACTACTCTGTAGTCATCATACCATTCATACGCAGCGTATCTTACATGCTACCATGGTCTTTTGTGACCCGGTAAGAAATAACAGCATTATGGGGCCAGTAATATTTATGTGAAGTGACAGCAACACAGAACTCACTGAATTCTTCTTTAGTTTTCATTGATTTTGACAGCAGTGTCATCTATGCTACGGAGAAAGATATCTAGTTGTACCATGCTTTTTACAATGTACTTTTATTCTCACTTTGTAGAAGTCTTAAACACACAATGAATGTTCAACCCAGCATTGCCAACTCCAAGTACTCAAATAAAAATGATAAAATAATAATGTGTTTGGAATTTCATTTATTTAACTTCATTACTAACTTCTAAGAACAAGTTTGTTTGGTTTTCTCCAAAACCATAGGAATTAGACACCTTATTCTTTGTAAACAAAGGCTGAGTTTTTAATGTGTGCAAATATCTCCTAAAACTGCACATGCACGCGCACACAGAAGAAGTTTGAGAGTCCCAATGAAACTTAAAGAATTGTCAACATTGTGTATATATGCATGCATCTTCTCCAAAAGGGAAACGTATAATGAAGCCAAATAGCAGCAGAGCTTAAAAGAAAAGTTTAAAAAAAGTTCAGGAGTCATAGCAAACAAGATCAAATTAATAACAGATCAAGTGTCAAATGATACGGAATGAAATGTCACTTCTGAAGTCCAGCAAAAGTGCTCCCTCTCAAACGCTGCAGCAACAGAGTATCAAGTTGTTCACAAATTCATCTAATTGAATACATTCTTTGGACTTGCTGTTCAGGAAGTATGTTTTTAATTCAGCGTCAGCTCTGGTGAAATATCACATTAAGAATTCCTGTTTCAGCTATGCACGGAGCTCACAAAAACAGAAGGAGCCCAGGCAGACCTCTGTTTGCATGAAGTACCCCTGAGTGGGGGCAAGATTAGGCCACTTGTGGAAACAGAACATGGGATACTCCATTTGCCTTTTCAGGGGAACAAGGAGAGCTACTAACCAGCTCCAAAAGCCTTTTATTTTTGACCTCTTTACCACAGGTTCCTCTTCACAGGACCTTCCATGCAACACTGCAAGGAATCCGGAGAGATCCCAAACCTTCTGCACAGCCCTGGGACAGCAAATGCTGGAGCAAACGAAACCTAGCAGGGAAGAGTCAGCAGCTACAAGGAGAAGAGGAGCGAAGAGAAGAAGAGCTAAAGGATGTATTTAGAATAAACAGTTCACAGATAAAGTATCACAGAAGGAATGCAATGCCACGCATCTCCCTGGTGTTGTTGAATCAATGGATCTTGCTGTACACAGCATATTATTTCCTCTGTGCAGCTTTTTACATCAGCTCTTAATAATCTGAGACTCATATTCTTCTTCTATTATTACCTAATATTACTATTATTGATTTATATAGCACTGCCAGACAGAGAATTTAACAGATGGAGCTGATTTCAAGAAAAGCTTTTATTATAATGACATATATAATTGTAAAATAAAATTGAAGTTTTAATTTTAAAACATTAAACAAATGGAAAATGAAGAATTCATATTTATGAAAAAAAGGAGATTGCAGTTAATACACAAAACCTTTACAAATCATTACACTCATCGAGTTTAGAAATGGAGAATCCCTGGCAGCAAAATGTGTGAAGACAGAATGTTTATTTATTAGTGTTATTTTTAAAAGGATGTTCCAAGTCAAACTCGACAGCTTGTTTACAGTGGGGTCCTGCCCAAGGGTGGCTTAAAAGATATTAAACAGGCATACAACCAGAATATCATGTTACTGTACAAGATACAAGTTTGCCTATGGCTTGATATACCGTGACTGCTTTAGCACTCTCTTATTTATTTTTCAGGAAGCACTAATCTGTTCTAGCTTCCCCTCTCTCCAAAACCAAAAAGAAATGCAACACAAAATTCTTCCCATGTATATGTGTGTGTGTGTGTATACATATAAAAAATATATAATTCTAAAATCAATAGAATATATATACACTTATATTTCTATATGGATGAACTAATGGGATGATGCGTAGAATCCATGCCAAGTGTTGCTACTCTTTCCAGGTGTTGCCTTTCTTTGCAGAACATTAGCTTTTTCACATCTGGAGTAATTTTAAGGAAAATCAAAACTTTAATCATCTTTCCTGATTTTCAAAATGGGTCTTAAAAGGATGGTGATTTCATTATAAAACAGTAAGTGTTTGGTAGCCCTTCCCACTACATGGGTTTGGAAGGAACATCTTTGAGAAGGGATGAATTTCCAGCAGGCAATGCTCTTTGTAACATCATAGAGGTGAGAAACACTGCAGCTCTCTTGTTTCTCAGGCTAGCAACTTCAAGTTGGAACCTGAGAGTGTGCTAATAGGAAACTACCATGCCAAACCTGACAGAATCACTTTATTTTAGAAAAGCTTGTCTTTAAGGAATATTTAAGTCATCACAGAAATATTTAAAAAAAAGAGGGGGTGGGGGGTGGGGGTGTTCTTAAGAGCTCTAACACTGTTAAGATTCTCAATAGGAAAAATAAAAATGAATTTGTAGAAGATACCTCCCTGACCCCAGGACCTCCAATCTAAACTGGCCTCAACTTTAAATTCTTAGAGCTACAGCTTCTGAGCAAGTGTTTGTCTGAGCAGAGCTTACTAGAGGCTGGTTATTAAAATCCCACAATTTTTTCCCAGCACTGTGAATACTTCACCCCAACATCATGGCACATGCTGCTTGCTGAACCTTCAGACAAGACATAGGCAAAATATTATGGCACACTGGGTAAGTTTAATATTAGTACTTCCTAATTTTTTGAGGTGTCGTTAAGCAAAATGAAGATTCGCTTCATGTAGATGATGTTACATGAACTGTAACACGTGCCAGGTAATTTTTGTGTGCACATATGATGCATACAATATTCACTACACCAATTCAAGACAGGGCTGGTCTGCAGAAGAGAAAAAGTGGAATGGAAATTGTGCATTGGAACTTCTAAACCATGACACCAGGATTTCCTCTTTTACTACTGCATATGTCTATGGAAACACTGGATGTGATGGGCAACACAAATCCCTATAGGGCCTGAAAATAAAATACATATATGAAGCCATAGATGGTGCAGATTATATTAAAAGATAGGCAATAATGAATGCTTTGTATATAAGGACCAAATAAACTTTTCAGACAAAATTTTGCCCTAAGTTACTTTTTAATCAGCATCAGTGAAGTAAATGGGAATACACAGGTAAAACGGAGGCATAATCTAGCCCCTTGTAGGTATGTTTCGTTTTTCATTTGAAGCAGAATCTAATTTGCAATATTAAAATAGCGTTATCAGTCATTTACAAAACATAACAATAAATTTACCTCCCCCCAACCCAATAATAATGTTTACCAAAGAATTAGACGGTCCAAGTTTACAAAATGGGGTTTGCATTCTAGATCAATTTGTCAAGACGGCAATTTCTACTTTGACAATAACAAAGAGCTTTCCTGAATTACCATTTAATGTTGGTATTCAGATAGAGCAATCTTTTACACCGCACTGGAAGTTTACACAGAAAACATGGCCTGACATGCTTCCATTTCAATGGTATGCTGGCACTTGTTCTCATTTTCCCCTGCTTTTTTTGTTGCTGCCTCCAGTTTGCCAGTACAGGAAACTGATCTAGCTCAAAAATAACCTTATTATTATTTTCTTTTTTTCTTGTAACTTGGCTCAGGTCCCTGATCTGGTTCACTGCATGGCTGCACAAATACTTCTACCAACACAACCAAGGAGCTACAAGGGCTGTATAAGCCTGAACTGCAGCCAAAACCAATTACATGTCAAACTATGGTCTACATTTGAGCAGACAATTTTAATGTACTAGATGTGAAGGATGTTGAGAGGTCTGTAAATGTTATGATTACATAGGTAGCTGACAATATTGATTTATTTTGTCTGCTGTCAGAAGAGTGTAAGGGGTTAATTCAAGTGCATTATTTAAAGGGGATGGGCACAACAGCTTCATATGGGCCCATGTAAGAACGCAGATGTCACTGAGTTTTGAAGTTTTACAGCTGTAGATGTTTCATACATATGAACTTTTCAAGTCTGGCTGAGTTCTAATATAGACCATGCCAGAAGAACCCCAGCAGCAATGACTTGTCCAAAGATTTTCAGAATTAATAAAATGCCCAGCCTTCAGAGACAATACTAGGAGCCTGACAGCAAACAGCCTGGCGTCAGAGAAGAATGACACCTCTCCCAATACTTTTCACCTTTTTTTTCTAGATCACTGTTCCAAATCGCTCTCCTCAATACTTTGTGAACAAGAAGCCAGTGTGGAAAAGTGACCCTTTACTAAACTAACCCAAAAAAACCACGAAAGCAAGCTCTTTACTAGCAGGCACTAAAGAATCCACACAAAGAAGAGAGTTGGTTAATGTTGCTACCTACTGTCCTTCCGTCATTCACTTCTCTGACACCAAATCCTCATCTGGAAATAAAGAACATGAAGTGAATTACTTGCTCTTCTCCAAGCTTGTTCCTCACTAATTCTTCTGGTGTGCACCTACTGTTGGGTCTAAATTGTGTTATGGAGGAGTTTCATAAAGGTTAACTTTAGCATATGGAGACCAGTTTTCCTTTTCAATTAGTGGTTAAGGACCTCAAGAGAACAATTAATTTAGACACCTGCTCTCTGAAATCGCCTTTTGGATGTATCTCTCTTTTCACTTTTTCCAGAGAAAGACCAAAGGATAACCTACCCAAGGAAGGCTACCCACTAGTTCTACCCATCACCATGGCACCATGTGCTCTGTTATGGAGCAATATATATTGGTCCATATATTGCTATACAAAAAAGATGTGGCCAGGCTGGAGTGGGTCCAGAGAAGGGCCACCGAGATGATCAAAGGACTGGGAAGCCTGCCATTTGAGGACAGGCTGAAAAAAATGGGTTTGTTCCGCCTAGAGAAAAAGAGTCTTAGAGGGGACCTCATCATCATGTACCAGTACCTAAGGGGTAGCTACAAGGAAGATGGAGACTCCCTTTTTACAAGGAGTCACATGGAGAGGACAAGGGGGAATGGACACAAGTGGCGTTTGGGGAGATTCTGACTAGACACGAGAGGGAAATTTTTCACAGTCAACCATTGGAATAATCTCCCTAGGGAAATGGTTGACTCTGCCACATTGGGCACTTTTTTAAGACTCAGCTGGACAGGGTGCTGGGCCATCTTGTCTAGACTGTGCTCTTACCTACAAAGATCCTTGAGATCCCTTCCAACCTGGTATTCTATGATTCTATGAAGTGTAGTCAAAAGTCTCAACAGCTTAGCAGTCACGGTTAGCACTGAAAATATAATCCTAGGGCCCAAACAAATGGTAAAGGAATCACAGGCTCCTCCCCTTTCAAAGAGAGAACGGCCTCTTCTCCGCAGAGAGGACAAAGTATGGCTGCACTGGGCAGAGCAGAACGCTGAGCAAGTCCATGCAGGTGGCCGCACAGTGAGCTCCGGGTGTGAAACGGCAGTGCACATACAATGCGAAGCGTCAGGAAATTTGCAAATTCACATCCTCCCTCCACGACTGTGCCAGGGCCCCAGAGCCCTGCGAAGCCAACAGGCCGAGGAGCTGGTGCAAGGCGTATCGCCTCACCACCACAACCACCTACTCTGGCGGTACAATACAGCACTTCAGCGCTATCGGGTCACAGCTGACGGTTTTGGAGTCTAGATATTGTTAACTGCAATTTGCTGTGTTGGCTGCATATGACAGAAATGGATCTGAACATAGCTTTTTTTTTTTTTTTCCTTTTACAATTTCTATCTGTAGTGCGCTTTTGAAAGATGGTATGTCCTTAATCTAAAACGATCACAGGTAGTACATCTCTGTTAGTTTCAAACGGGAGAGCCAAGATTCATGACACCATAGTTTAATGCTACTCTTATCAGAAACCTGCAGAGATTAGAAACTGTAAGAAAAGCACTGATGGACGTTTTCAGCCTTTCTGGATTAGTCTGGAATTAACCACCGGTGGCTTGCTTTCTTTGACAACTCTTTTATAATTGGGCACAGATGGATGAAAATACACTACAAACACAGTGAGATTTTCTTTAATCATTAATTTTCACTTAATTTGCCAGATGGCTTTGGTTTCTAGTGTACAGTTTATTTGCCGTTGTGTCATTTGCAGGGTAAGTTTTACTTTTTTTTGGTTAAAGTTTTATGTCTCCTGAAACCCTTATTTTATTATTGTCTTCTGGTCTCCTTCTAAAACCTCAAGAAGATGAATTTGTGTGGCTTTTAATTTTACTGTTAATTTCTTTTAAGTATTTCTGTTTTCCCTCTCAGAAACAGAAGACTTTTACACTACCAATAAAGTTTTAATATTGAAAGTTAAAATGTAATATGCTACTTTCCTAAGCTCGTGTATAAAATGTGACTCTAAAAGTAGCCTGATTTTTAAAGCGTACATGCCTTTCCTAACTGTACATGTGTATTGTTCATGAAAATGGAGCGTTTTCATTTACACCCTTGCATTGCTTTTCCTAGGTACCCTTCCCTGCCCTGCCCCACACTGCAACTGTTGAATTGACACCCCTTTGTGAAAGTATTTGAATGGAAAAATTAAACATTCTGTTCAAAAAAAGATGTTTCTTAAGCCTGCACTTATTCCACAGTTAGGAATGACTTCAGAAATCATTTGTGTTTCATGTCAATTAATTTTCTGAGGCTTTTCTCATTCCTCACATAAGCCAAGATGCTCCTTTATATGCTTTTCATTAAAAACCCTTTCCTTTAACCAGGATGGCAAGATGCTGCTGCTGTTTTTGTTAAAAAGGGAGATGGCTGTTTAAGCAAGTGGAAAACTTTTTTCTGATGTAGAGCTATGCGTATTGGAGTTTCTTAGTCTTTTTATAGCCCAAGATTTACTCTGAGCTCTATGTTGCCGTACTTTCTTGCAGGACAATGGCTGGTTCTGTGAGAAATGTGTTGGACACCAGAGAGGGCTGCATGTGGAGTTAAGAGCTTCTCATCATAGGTGAAAGCAGCAGGATCTTTTAAGAAGTGTCAAGTCTCTGACAAGCAAAAGGACTAAAGGAAATCCTAAATTCGAACCCGCGCATTTTCCTGCAATGGGGTTCTTCTCTGCATTTATACAACCTTGGTTTGTTCCTAGTGACTCTTCCTTCAATGAGGCACTGACGAGATTATGTCTGAAGGTCTTTGTTATGCTTTCTGCTGATACACTGGATGTAACATTATTCTGAACTGATGAATGAAGGCAGAAAGAAGAATAGAGAAAGTGTTAAACGGATATGAAATGGAATATTCAGAAAACAGCCCCAGGCAATAAGAACAGGGCAAGGATGAGTGAACAAAAGAACAAGGTTATCTACTCTCATATGTTAAAAATTCTCAGGGGGCTCTGTGTCAACCTTTAAAAAACCAAACCAGAACAATGCAGCAACAGAAACAAGAAAGGAAGAAAGGAAAAATTCCCCATTTCTTTCCTGTCTGCAAATGTTACTTTATCTTCCATTGCAGCAATGGATGCCTTTACAAGAACAAAAGGAAATGAACAAGAGGTATAATTAGACTTTCCAACATTTAAACAGTTACAAAACTCCTCCTTTTTTTCTAGAGAAAGATGATTCAAGTTTCTTAATACATGGTATTTAACTTAAATAATATAGGGAGCAATGCAGCTACAGCACATGCTGAGAGCCAAGATTCTTTTCACACAAAACTGGCAGGTGAAGTCATTCTGTAGAGCAGTCTGCCTGCTTAGGAGGAGTATCGGCAGCTCTCAAAGTGCAGATGAAATCTGACCAATATCAAAATATAGAGTGTGCATTTCCACTGAGATTCCTAAGGCTTTTACCGGAAATTTCCCTTTGATATGCTCTTGTATTTATAATACAAAACCAAACTCTCTTCTTTGATGAGTTAGAATTACAGCTATGAATGCAAGTTTCTGTTGATTTTCACACAATTCCTATTTTTTTCCAGTTTCTTTTTGACAAAAAATAAAATCACACCAAGAAAACAGACCCCAATATAATCACTAACACTAAAACTCCAGTGAAATAAATCAAATTAATGGTTCTGTAAAATTTAAATAATACACCAGAAGTTTCTGAATGCTATAAAGAAAAAAAAATAAAATAAAAGCACTTGTATGCAGAATCCAAATGGTATAGACAGCTATATCAGTCCAACCATGTCCTGCAGAAAACACCCTGGATCCTGTTGACATCAATGGAAGCTCCACATGCAGAACTGAGAAGAGGTTTTGGCATCAGACTGCAGCTGATGGCAAATGTTTACGTCATTTTCGTCACCTCTGATACCTTCGTGGCAGATATGGATTTCAAGGTACGTATAAATCAAGAATAATGAGCGCTGGGTGTGACACTTCAAAGAAGGGGATTAATAAGTATAAGAAATGCACAACTGAATTTAAGTAGTTTGGCCTTTCTTTTTAATGAAGAGAGAAAATTTAAGGCTCAGCAAACTAACAGAATTTTTATTTGACTAATATTAGCTTTAAATAGAATGTGTTGTTAGCAATGGCATTTAAGAAAAGGGAAAAACCAGAGTTAGTGAGGCTTAAAAACAGCAAGGGAGTAGAATATGTTCCAGTAAGAAAGCATATGAATCACAGAGAACTGCTTTCTGTTATAGCAACAAGATCAATTAGATCTGCAACAGCTGAAAACCATTAACTGCTGTTGGCTGCTGTTAGCGTAATGGGTTTTTTTCTGCTCAGTATTCTGGTGTCAGTTTATCACTTTACTACCCAAACAGTTCTGCCTGAAGCCCTGGTAATCTTAAATATAGAATTGTTAGGAACAAAAGAAAATCTCACAGCATACAAATTGAAGTATTAAATATTACTAAACTGTTTATAGATCAAACACTGCTTCAGCTGCCAAAATTGTTCAGTACAATGTCAGAGATGTCTTTGTTTTATCTTTTAATTTTTTATTTTGTGCGAGGCAGAGACGGTCGTCTAATGTTAGTCATGTTAATTAATTTCTAGCCAGACACAGAAGGGTGAAAAAATTGGGGCAAGAAAAGCTTCCCTAGAGCAGCCAGCAACAGCACTTCTTCTTTCTGCTCCCACTTTATGGAAAATAATCATAATTAAGTTTGGTGAGGCTGCTGTTCTTCTCATTGTCCCGGGGTTCCTGCACAGTCCCTGAAGTTCTGTACCAACTGCGCTTGGTCCTTCTTTCTTTCAAATTAGCAACACATCACCTTCTCTAAAACTGCAGCATCTTTTTACATCATTTAGCTACAGCACGATTTATTAGTTTCTGATTTTCAGAAGAGAAAAATGGTATGTCTTTCTTATGTTTTCATTTAAATATACATAGCGTAACATTCAAAGTGACAGGCGGTCATCTTCTAGATGAGGTTTGTTTTCTTTTGCTCATTAATGGCTCAAACTCAGGCAGCATTTCTGTAACTTGTCAGCTCGGTTTTCTCAGTTCAGTGCTACTCCCTTTCTTCGTCATCTTGGTGGCTGCTTTTACAGCCTTTCAAATTGTTGGGTGGGAAATATCAGGAAACACCACTGCTTACCCTGGGCTAAATTAATCCCTCCCATATGAGGAGCCATGTAAGCAAATGTGGTTTTCTGGAGTTTTTTTGTAGCTGGGGCTAGGGGAAATGAAATGCCAACACTGATTTATGTTCAACTGAGAGATAAGCCTGTCTGCTCCAAACAATGAGGTGTGGTGAAGAGATCCACAAGATAGTATGAGATACCAACGAGAAGTGTTTGCACAGGACATTCAGACACTATGTTGCCCTACCCAGGTCCATGCAGTACAACAGACCCCAGCTTTGACTGAGCTAACGTTAGCGTGGTGCCACGCTGAAGCTAACAGGCAGCGTCTTTTAGGACTCCTCCTACACTGCCTGTGGTTTTGGAAAAAGTCACCAGCAGTTTGTACAGACCGCTGGTGCCCAACATAGGTGTGCTTGGGTGAAGGGATATGCTTAACACCCCTACCTCTGTCCTGGCACAATTACATTACGACTCCTGACTAGAAGGGCAGTAAAAAACTGTTTATCATCTTCATTGAAATTCTCTTCACCCCATTCTTGTGCCTCAGACAGACCTCTCTCTGTGGTTAGGATGTGACTGACAAATACAAACATCTGAGGCATGCTTTCAAGCCCTTAATGCATATGCATTTCAAAGAATATCCTGCAGCCTCTCCTCCACTGCATCATTTGGCTGCTTGACTTCATCAGAATATCTGAGTACCCATAACTCAGCAGAAATTGTATGAAATTATAGAAAATCGTGTTGCCTAGAGTCACCTGTAAACACAAAGAGGAAATTGGCAGTAGAAGACTCCCCCCTACCATTTTGTCCAGGAATAAAGACAGATAAATAATAAAAAAGAAAAATCACAATATTTCATGAAAATTTATACAACAGCTAAGCCACATGTCTTCAGTTGTCCTAACTTACATTCAAACTTACAATGCTATAGCTTCACACTTCAATGCCATTTCATCTTAAAAAGGAAAACAATTCAGGAAAGTCCTTGTGCAGCTGGGGCAACAGGGTGAAGAAGAGACAAGATGGAGATGGAGAATAACGCAACCATCTATCTAAGGATCAGTTAAATACCAAATTTTGGTTTTACTTCACATGTATAGAGCTGCTAATTAGTGAAGCGTGCAGTTACAATAGCCAGCCAGGAGCACAAACTATGTTTAATTCTGTTTTTCTGTACTGACATGGATTTTTTATAAAAAAGGAAGAGTACTTTCAAAGCTTTCAAGATTTCTCTCTCAAATCTTGTCCTTAGTGCACAAGCCCATCCCATGAGAAGGGACCTGTGCTTGTGCCTGTATCAGAAGCATGAGGTATGATAATGTGGACTGCAGCTTCAGCTCTCCAGCACGAAACGCAGGAGCATTCTCCTACCTACAAGGTCCCCATTATCACAGTCTGCACGCCTGAAACTAGACGGCTAAATAAATGTTTAATATCCCCCTGAAGTATCCTGACTTCAAAATGCAGCTCGGGAGCTTAATAAACATGCATCCCAGGGGCATTTGGAATTACCCCAAGTGGGTGATTTTCATCTTTTCTGTGGGGCACTGAATAAGAGCTTTTGTAGATTTTATGTCTCAGAGTTTTAAAGTAACAGCATTTGTACCTATGAAAATAACATAGATAATTGCATAGATTCTTAGGTGTTCCAATGTCGTTATTTCACAGAGCTCCTGCCATTGAATTCTGCTAAGCAAAGGGACCTTACCGGAAAGAAAAAACACTGAGCCAATCTTTTTTTTTTTTTTAAACATCTATTAACTGTATAAATTACACAGATGATAAGCAAGAGCCTGTGTAAGCCTTTTAGGGGGCAAGGAGGGTAAGTCTCAATTCCCGCCCCCCCCCCTCCCAGTTTTTAAAAAAGAACTCCTTAATTGGGGACAGAAGAAAAGTTAATGCAGAAGATCTGTTCCCCAACAGTGATGTAATAGAAAACATTGCATTTTTGCTGTAAAAAAAAATCTATCTGTCTTGTTTAATATTGAGGGCTAAAAGCAAGAAACAATTTTAGGAAGCAATTACAACCCTTCACGTTCAGGTTTAAACAACTGCAATCCATGATTAAAAACAAGCCCCCAAAAATTCTTAATGCAGATGTTACACAAATGGTTTAATGCCTCCTTTCCTTAACATAATCGAATCTAGTCTACTCTAAATTAACCTCGGTTTTTTTCGATGTAAATCTGAAATCTAGCAGGCATTCCTTAAAGTTCTGATGGTGGGCAAGACTCTGAACAACATGAACTACTGTGAAACAGCTGACAAATATATGCTTATAAATTACCACAAAACAGCAGAGAAATCACTGTTAGCTAATGCATATTGAGATGTTCCTTTACATTGTATCTGTTAATCAGATACTTGGACAGCAAGGCATAAAATCAGAGGAGATAATGCCCATATAAATTGGCTCATGATGGCCTGTTCTTAAATCAGAATTTAAATCTATATTGACAGAACAGTTACAGAAAAAAATACAAATCCCTGGCATTGTAATACAAAGTGAAATAATGAGTTTATTTTTATTCTAATTAATAAGAAAATACCATTTAACTTCCGGTAATGTATGATCACGGTGCAGAAGTATCCTGCTCTACTGTAAGTAGTATAAATCCAACTCTTTAGAACAAGAACTAAACAACTATTCAAATACCAATGACTGAAGTTCTAGTGAAGACTAATAGAATACAGCATATTTAAAATTGTAACGCGTTGGCTTATTTTAAACCTAGGCAGTACATTTTAAATGAAAATGAGATGAAAATGGTTTTGAGTAGGACCAACACGATTTTCACGTGCAGAATCCTAGCTAGCTCCCAGTTATCTTCTGATGTAGCACTCTATTAGCCAGGCAGTTAAATATTATGGTATTGTCTGAAAAATTTCACAAAACCTTACTCTTTCCTAACATTATTAATAGCTTGAATACTGATTTTTGTTTGCTATAACAAGATGATTCATCTATTAAAATAAACATCCATTAAAACAAATAATTTCATCTATTAAAACCATCATAAGCAGGGGTAAAGTATAATCCTGTGTTTATTTCTGAAAATATACAGTGACTATCAAATACTATCAAGCCCTTGACCTCAGGAAAATTATTAGGCTAGACTTCAGCATCAGAAGGCTTGCAACCCATAAGAAATTTAGATACAAGATGGAAAAAGTGGTTTGTTGTTTTAAATCCCAGGAAATATACCATGTTTTCCAAATTTCATCTCAAGTATAAAGTAGGAATCTAAAGCCAAGCTGGAAAATGCCAAGAAAACTGCCTAGAGAGAGGCAGACGGATAGACATATACATACATAATTAGTATTCTGCTAAACAATTAGGCCTGCATTAATTCTGCTTTAATAGACACACGATAACTGATTTTTTTTGTAACCCTTCTTTTTCCCAAATCCATAAATAATGGGAAATCCTGTCTCATCACAAGTAACACCAAAGGACGTTTTCTCTTTTTCTTCCTTACTGTACTCAGGAACAGAATAAAAGGAATAATTTAATTTGGTAACAGCTATTTTAAGATTTGCACCATTTTTAGCAAAATACTTGAGTCAAATAAATACTTATATTTTGAAAGCATCTTGTTTTGTGAAGCAAAGTGCAAGTAAGAAATAAAGCAGGTGCAAACAAGAACATTTTCTCAAGAGAGACTGTTCAAATGCGAGTCCTGGCCTTAATCCCCCTGGTAACTCAAGGACTAATACTGCCCAAGCTAGAGAGTGGTGATGACTCTCGATTGCTCTCAATACAAAGACAGAGACGCTACAATCCTTCCATGGACATTTTACCCTCCTTCCTGCCTCAAAGAACATCCACTGACCGACTAATCTGGTAAACTATACAACTTGATCAGCTATTTTATAAGATCACTGGGTTCCATTAAAATGAGCACTGCTTTGGATCTTGTAGAGTTGGCATCCTTCTCCATACAGTGTTTCATGGGCTGGAATAAATTGTGCTGCCAAGATAACAACAGAGACGAGTGAATAATAAGAAAGTATTTCGGACATGAATTTATTTTTCAGTTCATAATTAAGCTTCAGTGAAAGTTACTGTTTGGGGGAGAAATCCAAGCTTCAGGCCAGTACAATGCTGCCTTACCTGTATGCAGTTACCTATCACTGTATACTTAGCTTACATTATTGGTACAGGGTTTGATGATAACCTGTACCATACATAAAAGAAAGAAATCATATTAAGGTCTTTATTAACTGCCAATGTAACCAATAATTTCGGTGAGAAATTTGTATGTGATGCCATTAAGGAAAATTATCTTATGCTTGCCACTTTGACAGATCTATCTTCCTCCAAAGCATGGAGTTTTGACCCTGAATGTCAAAATGCTACATTCCCGTAGCAAAGAACATATTAAGAGGGCAGTAGAATCAACTGTGTAAAACAATAAAAAAGGTTTTTTAAAAGGAAGGAAGGGAGAATTAGTCCATTTGATGAAAGGGAGCACACAGACTTAGGGTAAGAGCACTCTAATTTACCACTGTATGGTGATGGTGGTCTCACCATCCTATCTAGAACAGCAAAGGATGAACACAACAATTTTAGATCTCTCTCCTTGTACCTAAAAGATTATAATACGAAAGGAAAAAGAGACAGGCTTGTTGAGGAAGGGAGAAATTATAACTTAACAAAGAGACAGCCCACGGCTGTCACTCAGGAACCAGACTGGAAAATGTTCTGCTATATTACCATTTTCTGCAAGGTTTATTTTTGTAAAACTGAGGGTAATCTCAATGTCTACAATACCAGATACAGATACCAGGAATAAAGCATTAAACAACAGTTAAAGTGTAGTACCTAAATAAATACCATTTTCAGGAGTACATTCACCTTGTTACATTTACCTACTTCTATTTCTGGAATCTACACTTCAACTTTAAATGTAAATGGATTAAGCACAATGCTGAACCCCTCCTAAGTGTATATAAAAGAGAAATACTAATCTTAGTTATCAGTCTCTTCATAGGATTTGAAAAATCACCTGCAATCATGAAAGATTTTCTAAGCCTTTTCTATTCTGTGAGAGTTGTGTGAAATATCTTCATTCATAATAATGGAATTTTTATTCGAAAACTTGATGGTATTACTTAGTTTCAGTATCTGATTTCATGAAGCACCTCGTGTTCAAAATCCTTAGTATACTTCACAAAACATCACCTCGCATTTCTCTCCTTTTGTAACAGAAATACTATGCCAAGAGTGTTCGTATGAATTCCCTCCTTTGCCTGTTAGAGAGGCAGAAGGATTTCTTGTGGATAAGGGCCTGGGGCAGGGGGGACCCCTGTTACGAACACTGCCTTTTCTGCAAGATGAAGCTTTTTTGAAGAGAATCGTTTTGCAGACATTTCCTAAGACTGTTTAGGCTCTGGCTTCATGTAATTATTCAGGGATGTTTATTTCGCACCGAGACTGTGTTGGCGGAGGGTCTTCATCCCCACTTCCCGCACACTTTGTCTTGGGTATAGTCCAAGTAAAAACTAATCATTTCACTGTTGATCGCTTTACTAAAGCCACCATCTGAAATAATGTATATCCATGCTTGAGTGACTACAGCTTTAAGGAGAGAAAGCTGTAAGGAGGGAAGGGAAAGCGTTTCCTTGCCCTGGAGCTTACACCAGTGTCTTGGACGGGATACAGCGCTTCATCAGAGAGGGAGCTGCTTTCACACAGTCTGAACTGCATCTCAACCAAGAGGTTTTGCCATGGGAGCTACGCCTCGTGGTGGCACGGTATTTTCCACCTTATGACTGAAATGATCAGAATGGCAGAACTTGAAAGCATAAACCAGCCTGAGTCCCGTGAATGAGATCAAAGCTACGTCTTTTTTTTCCTCTTTTTTTTTTTTTTTTCTCAAAGGCTTTGTTCTAATAGTAATAGTCAGCAGAAAAGCAGAATAGCCTGATGATTACTCTGTTTTTAACAGATGACTCATCCTTTGATGAATCTTGAGGGAAAAGAGCACTGGGTTTGCTTATGTCTTTCCTGGAGTAGCTTCAGGCCTTAGTGAGTCAAGCCTTGTGCGCTCAGAAGCACAAGTCTACAGCGTTTACCACTGTGTTAGTAATGAGCATGTTTTGCATCAGCTAGCGCACATTCCTTCTTGAGGCAGGCATTTAAACCATATTACTTCAGCAAACATTAGAGAATTGGTGGTTCTTAATTCTAGTGCCATTTCTTACCTTTGCCTTCAAGTTTTATAATGCAATCAGAAATAAAAGCTGTTTTGGTGCTTCAGAATTGTTCCACCTTGCATTATTCCACCAAATATACCTGCCAGGAACACAGTTAAAATGTTTTGCAAGTTCCACACTGGGCTACCAAAGGGTTAAATAACCAAGCCCAAACGGCTTTAACAAAAATGCTACAATGTTTCACAATAAACCAGGATATTTACAGATTTGCTGTGCACTAAGGACACAAGATACAGTTGGGCCAGGTACCAAGCATGGTTTAACCTCACAGTTCAGTGTGTTCAGCTCTGTAACGTGTGTGGGCACACAGCGCACGGTTGCGTCGCTGCTCTCTTGACAAAGTCTACACCAGCTCAGATACGGTTATTAAGTACATGTGGTTGAAACAGGGAGCACAGCTTTTTCCAGCGAGGAGTCGCTTGTACTAATTAGGCTCTCATATGTTCAAGCCACTTTTGTGATTCAGTTACATAATATGAATGTTCCTTTTCAGATGCGTCCTCCACATAAGCTCACAGCAAAACAGATGCACAAGAAGAAAACTGAGGAAGCAAGTGAAAAAAGCTTTCTCAGTCATTTTAAGTTCCTACCATTGCGTTTGATTTTTCAGCCCCAATACCCTCAAGATTCCCAAATCCTTTTTCTATATTTTGCATTACACCAGTCTATTCAATGATTTTAACTGAAATGTAATTATATTGAGTGCATATTTCAGTTCTAGCAGAATTTTTCTGCACATTTGCACACACCAGTGACCACTGAAGTC
>NW_009259683.1:959798-968328 GCF_000687185.1 Egretta garzetta
TTTTCTTAAAGATGGCAAATAAAACCCCCCAAATCTGTGAGGGTCTAATTGCTACCTAGGCTTTAAAAAGCAGACAGGGAAGTACTTGAAAATGTTTTTTATATGAAATATTATTGGAAAATAATGTATTCATAAAGCTTCCACTGTTCTAGCACCATTGCGTATGAAAAATTTCAGGAAATTTATCTTTACAACCACACTGCAAGATAGGAAAACTAATTATTCCCATTTTACACATATGCAGTTAAAACACACCAAGACTAAGCAACATGCCATGTTATGAAAGAATGTGGAACTGAACTTTTGTCTTCCAAAACACACACTAGCACTCACATCATACAAGCCTAATTGCTGCTTCTTCTAGAGATAAATAGCAACCAGCCTAACTAAGGAGCGTATTGGAAGGTTCAACTGCAGAGACAATCTCTCACACAGAAGGTATTCCTGATGTGTTTTCAAGTTTTAACAATTCTTCAACTGTCTTTCCCCATTAGCCCATCCCCAACAATTACCCAAACCTGCAAATAAGGCCAACCAAAACTATCTCAGCTGTGAATCAAAGTTACAAATTGACCATATAATAACTCGGCATGAGGATGTTAGCCTTTCTGAATGATTGAATTGGGAGTTCAAGTTCAGAAGATGTCCTTTGCTTGTTCCCTCAAAAATGATGCACTATATAGAAATATTCCACTTGCTCACATTCAGTTTATCAGTTATCTATATTGTTCTGTAAGAATGACCCATGTTGTTCATTATCACTCCCCCAATCACTTGTGTGAATCAAACAGTGCAAGTAATTTTATTTCTATCAGCTTATTGATTAAAATGTTACGCAATACAGAGTGAAGAACTGATTCCAACAAGATCCCAATAAAAATGTCCCTTGTTTACAGGTGTATTGACATCCCTTCGTTTGCCAATTCCTAATCCAGTTAGAATGCCAGATTGATCTTGTATCATTATTTTAAAATAAAAATGTTAGACAGTACGATGTCAAGCCTCACAGAATTCTGTATATCTTGTAGTAACAATATTAGCTTTCATCAGCCAAAGTTTTAATCTAATAAAGATGGATGTACAGTTAAAAGAATATTGACTGGTATATGTTACACCTCTCTCCTTTACTTCTGTATCAATGGAGACCTGCATTAGCCTTTCCATTACTTCACCTAGGAACGATGTCACGGACAGGCTATAATCACATCAATAATTCTTGTTGATGATAAATACTTGCTGATATTGAATTTCAGCTATATTAAAAAGAGGGGGGAAAAGACCTAAATAAGAGCTTGCTGGACTAAAGACTTCTGAATGACAGCTTCTAATTCTCAACCAGTTTCCATGTTTCCCCAGGAACTTAAGATATGCTTCACACAAGGAAGACAGAGCAAGATTTTGGTCACTGTTTTCAATGCTGTTTCTGATGCTGCATTCATCAAATGCTGCAAGGAATTGTCTGAAGAGGGAGAAAAGAAAGAAGAAAGAGGAGGAGTAAAGGGGAAAGAGGGGGAACAACAACTTATTTTAAGTCCCCCCATTGAAGCAGAAACACTTCTAACATCAGGCTTCCAGAGTTTCGACTGCAGGCTGACTGGTCTTCCCGTCTGTGAACCACAGAGCACTCCCATGGCATTAACATTAAAATTTGCCAAAGTGGAGCAATTTCAAATGACCAAAACTCGTAAGTGCAGTTACTCATTTTAAGTGAATGCAATGCATTTCCTTTGTCACACTTGTTAATGCTCAGTCCTGAAATCTTATTTCCCTGCCTTTATGAATATGGTTTCTAAATCAAGATTCCTGTAGGAAGCAACCCAAGGCAAGTATTGTAGCTATGATGTATTTTAATTCTCCACATTCTGACATGTACAATTACCAGCTATGCCTTGGTTGCACACAGGACGTGGAAGAGATGTCAGATGCAGGTTCTTGGACAACTCTGTAGAATAATAAGAAACTTAAGACTGCCTTCAAATCAACCCTATATGCAAAACACACATTATCTAGAAACTCCTCTACACAGGAAAAATAATTAGGCTTAGTTGTGCTAAACAGAAGATAAAGAAAATACTTACAAGGGTATCATTATATGGAATGTGAGCAAATTGTCCTCCTTCATTCAGAGTTTATCGTGGAAAAGAGGATGCATTAGATGTAAAGCCATATTTGGCTAGACTTAGACCAGCTGAATGAATCTAAGCCACCTAATCTAAGCTAAGTTTATTTGATTTAAAAAAGCCAGTCAAAGTGTTGCTTTCAGCCACCTATTAATATTTAAAGGATCTTCTGGTTATTACAGTTCTGCTCCAAAATGTCTTCAAAGCATCAGAACTATACTAAATTGTATGTCTTGCTGAACAAAAAGAATGATGGCTAAAGACTGACGAGCGCAAGAAGATCGTTAATAACACTGGACTAAAAAAGAACCAACTAATCGCTGCCTGATGTTTTCAACCAAATGTTTGTGAAAACACCACTTCAGACTAGTGGGAAAGAAATGTTTCTGTTAAAAAGAAATTCTCTCTGCTCCTCTCCTTTCCCTCCTGCCCTGGTTGCCATTTATTTACTTTGTGAGTACCTCTTTACTCCATACAGCAAGGCCTAATAAAATTACTAACCAAAGAGTAAAAAATTCTGGAAACACTATTTTAAATAATACTGTAACAAAAATAATATTAACAGTATTAAATTTAACTTTATACAATTAAAAAAGACTGATTTCTTTTTTTTAATTTGAGGGATCAGAGATCAAAACAGGGAACAACACAAGTTGAATTTTAGCAAAATTATGTCTCCTATATTATACCATCTATCCTGTAATACCTTGAGTTTCTGCTACTCAGTTTCACTACGTCCTTTTGCTGTTCATTCATATTTTATTTACAGGGATGTCAAAATGTGTATAAAAAGCCAGAGTACTTCCATAGTAGAGCTTGATACACACTTTGTTGCAAATGGTGTAAGGACCGAGGGAAGACACTCTTTGCACTACAAGTTGGTATTAGACCTCGGTTTTGAAAATTTGTATAAGCTGTGAAAAGTGAAGAGGACTAAGTAGAGTGGGTAAGTTACACAGGTGACTAAATTTTTGTAGGATCACAACCTTATTACCACCTTAACTGCAGTTTGCTTATTTCTAAGGACTAGAGGGTTACTACAAGCCCAGTTTTGGCTTTCTCCAGATCAGGTTTGCTATACTGTGTTGTCCATGATGTTCCTCTTAATCACACCATAAACATGAGATTTTGAGAGAGAAAGAGGGAGGGAGGGAGAGGGGGAGAGAGAGAATTGAGTATTATTTCAGCTAATTATTATTAGCTAATCAAAACAGGAATTCCCAGGCTATTTACCATTAACAATATAAGCGGATTGCTTTGTGGAGAGAAAAACTGAGAATCATTCAATATTCTTGTAATAATATTGTAAGTTCCTGTTTGATAACAGCAATAGTCTCATTTGTTCAATTTATAACTAACCAACAGCAATCATTTAGTATTTTGAAGTAAAGAAAATGCTGTTGTGTGCAGGATGATAAAGGCTATCTGTTCACAAATTAATGCTTTGCTTCAGAATTAAACATCAAGAGTTGTCCTCCAAACAAGGGCAGATTTGATGGGGAGGCTGAGGGGAGTACAGTACAGCCTGTGTGCCCTAGGCGATTTCCCCATCTGTATCATAGATGCATCCAGCCCTGTCCAACCCCAAACTCTCTAAGTCTGAAAAAAAAAAAAAAAGACTGAGCTAAGTGACTTTGAACTTGTTTGCTTTACACAGTTGCAACAAGACCTCGCCTATTTCTACCGTAAAGAAAAAGATGCATTTTTGCACAAACTGTTCTACTTATTAGTAAAAAAAAAAAAAACCCATGTAATGAAAAATGAGCCATACCAAAATTAGCTCAAATCTGAAATTAGCATTTGACAAACTTAAGTATTAATCATGTACGTGAAAAAAAGTTTGCAGCTGCAATCTATAAACTATGTAACTAAATTCTTCTCAGACAACAGAACAAGTATCAAGCAGCTTGTTGGACAGCACCGGAGTAAAATCCATCTAATTTCATAACTATAGATTTGTGAGAAATTAGAAGGGGCCTATGAATATGTATTCACATTTTCAACAGACTGAAAGGTCTTGGTTTGACTGTTCATATGTTGCTGCTTATAGTCATAATTTTCAATATATCATCACAGCATCTAACAAACACAGAAAACTGATTTTCTTCATATATTTGAACTGACAAAACACTGAAACATTAAATACATTATCTGAAGCAAGTTATTACTTAAGCATTAAGCTAATGAGACAGTCAAAATACTGGAAAATTATAATCTCATCACAAATCAGATCACAATGTATCTCAGCTAATTAGCAGCAGAAGAGCAGTAATAAATTACTTGTATTTCTTGTTGTCCACTAAATCGGCTTTTAACATATTCTAAACAGCTCTAAATAGGAAACCACTACTTGTCACTAATAAAGAGTTGTTAAAATACCAATTTTCTATTCTTTTAAAGTGTTTTGTCCTGTAAAGCTATATAGAAAACAACAAAGTTTTTGCTAGGGGGAGAGCAATGGATGTTTTCAGAACATATGGTAATAGCAACATTTGTCTAACATACCTAAAATATGTGCTGGTATCTAATAACTAAAGGCATAAAGACACTGCAGCTATCACTGCAAAGTGCACTTTGAGCCCAAACTCAAGTGCAGGTCCCCAAGGCAGCATGAACATTCACTCAAAGTTCAGGTCTAGGGTAAGGCTGGTAGCTCTGCTGTTCCCAGAGGAGGCACTGCGTTTCTCATACCACCCCAAACTGGGGGTTCTCAGCTCCGGTTATGACTAAACTTCTGCTCAGCCCAACATTTGGAGATAATCCAGGGTGTTCATTTTCACCAGTTGTCCTGTGCAAATATTTGTTTCATGGCATGACTGCAGATCGGTGTGATGACCTGACTACCTTCTTGTTACTCTATAAATCTATTTTTCAGACTTGCATGCTCACTTACTGCTTTTTACGTGATGGTACAGAAAATGAGGCAGTAGTCTCTCAAGAGTTAAAAAAACAGAGCAGAAGGACTGTTGCCTTCTGTGACATTCACCCACAGAAGAGCTGCGCCGCTACGGATGAAAGCACTAAGCAACTCCGTGTGGTGTAATTGGGGAAGGTGAATGAGTAACAGTTGACGCTGAACCTGATGCTGGGGAAAAAATACCTATGAATTTTATTCAGACTCTACAGGGTAAATAAGCAGATCAGTGACACTCACTTCTTACAGACAAAATATCATTTAGTTGAGGACGGGAATGTTCAGAGGAGGAACATTAGTGTTAAAAAGCCTAGTGAAAGTGGTTGTGGTAGAGAAACTGAGAGAAAACATCTTCACTCCACACCACATTTCACTTCTTTTGCTGTTCAGCTTCGCGTCCTTTTTCATGGGAGCACCTACCAGATGAGATGCACTCACGAGGGGAAAGTCCCTAACCCGAGAAGATCCCTGCGTCAGGACAGAGACTGGTGAAAGAGGAACAAAGATGATGACTATTACTTTTCAGCAAAGCGAATGGAAACGCTTTACGAGGTTGAGTCAGAGCACTGACACACTTTCCAGTGCAGGCATGCTCCCTCCCCCACTGCTTCCTATGCAGACTCACCCCCCGACGACAATAGATAAGTCAAAATCAAACCCAGAAAACTGCTCAGTTATCAATTAAAAGCTGCAGCTGCCTCCTGAAATTAATTAAAATAGCCAGACTTGCCACCCTTCTGCTTGCTAGTTCTGGGTGTCCCTCCCCTGTACCACAATCTTTTCCCAATTTGCTCTTTTCAGTCACTTCTAGTTCAAGCATCCCCAAGTCTCCAGAGTGGGTTTGTTTTCCTTTTCTTCTTGCCATAGAGCTGATACACCCCAGAAGACTTCATTTGCATCTGCAAACGATAAAGACCGTTCAAAGGCTTAGCAGCGGATGGGGAATGAATGGCGGTTGAGGAACTCCGAAGAGGTGAGCGGTGCTGAAAGCAGAGAAGCAATTGGAACAGACGACTCAACAGCATAGGAGAAAATACTTCTTTTAGGCTTTTAAGCTGTGCTGGAAAGGGTACGGTTGCCCCCTGCAAAGGAGTTCCCTGGGGAACGGCTCATTGTACAAGCAGTGGGAAAGATGAAGGCAGGGGAAGTATGAGCTCAGATGCAGAGACAATGAGCACCAGGCTCCTTCCAGGGTGACTCATCCAGCCTCTGGGACAGAGGAAACCGATCACTCCATAAATCAGCATCTTTTGCTAACTATCCAAGTAGTGGCACTTGGCAGTGGGGAAAGCAGCTGTTCACTGCTTCTAACAGCTCATGGGATGGCGCTGGGAAGCAGCAGTTAAATAGAGGTTCGGGGGAGATGACATTTGGTGAGAAGCCAAGAAGGAAACAGTACAATAAGATACTTAAAGGAATTAATTTGCCTTTGCACAAATAATAGGCAACTGGATCAAAGTAATACTCCAATAACATGAAGGCTCTGCTAGAGCAAAGGGAATTTTTTCAAACTTGTGGGCCACTGAACATTTTTCTTGTAAGCGAGAGTTCATTTTTACATAATTTATGTGCCAGTAATGCAGTTTTCTCATAACAAGGCCCCATCTAACATTTAATAGAAAGGAGAGAGAGATTTTGGAAAAACATGCTTTTTCACATAGTTATTAGATTTTAGGTAATAAAATTACATGTAAACTAATTGTGAAAAAATCCCCAGTATTCATTCCTCAGCCTTATTACTTTTAGCATGGTAATGCTTAGGAGTCTGCAGGGAGGGGTCCCTTTCCTCATGAACATTGTTGTCATCTCCCGCCTTGAAAAGCTAAAGAGCTTCTACTTTTATGGAAGGCAAATAACACACCAGAACATTGAATTAAGTGATGCACCAAATATTACATTAGTGTGACTATTAATTAATTGGGGCCAATGGTTTGAGAATAACATTTTTTTACTAGAAGTGGCTGCCTTCACAGCTTCTCTTACAGCCTAGCAGTTACAGATGTCTCTTCGCAGAAGTTTCCCTCATCCCCCTCTAGCCCCAGAAGGACTGTTAAAAAAAAAAATAATTCAGTTTTATTTTATACTGATTGTTTTTACTTATTATCTTCTCAAAAATGTCAAGGATACAACCTAAAGCAGCATAAAGTTTTTCAATTATATTAACCAAGCAAATCTGATGTAGGTAACTGAGCCAGGAAAGCTCACCCTAGATGATGAGAATCAGACTGGGTCATCTGTAGCTTACCTACCACATCTGGCTGCATGTAGATCCCTGCAACCCAGCTACACGTGCAGCAGCTCTTAAGGAGGGACAGGACTACTGATACTTGAAGTTGAGTTGATCGCTTCTCAACCATGAGGAGGATCCAGGTGCCAGCTGGAACTGTTCGATCCTCTATGATTTTGTTTCACATGAGGGGAGCTGAAGCAAAGGACAAGTGGGTTTCCTCCTACATCAAAAGTTTTGAAAATCAGAATTCCTCTCCCTCCCAGGTTCTCATAGGGAGCCATAAAAATAATACGAAGTGAGAGGTTACTTTGCAAGCAATGGTCATTCCTGAAGAACAACATACAGCCATTTCGGAGGTGACTAAGCATTCTGAAAACCATTTAACTGTTTTTTTATTGGAAATAGGCAAAGAACGGTAGGCAAAAAAAGACAAATGCTCCCTCTCCCCTCCTTCTCATCTTTCCAGGGAAATGCAATTTCCTTTAAAGAACTGGGATAATCTACCAAAACCTTTAGAAACAGAAGCCTGTGGCTAATGAACCCAAGCCATTTTGGTTGAAATAGCTGTATTTACAGATAAATAAACAATGGCCCAACGATGTTCCATCCCTGAAACCAAGAGAAACACTCCTAATCTGAATACTGAAATATCTAACTTTTTTCCAGAAAAACTTCATAAGACAGCCTTGTTTGAGAAAGAGTACTCATAACCATCATTGAGAAATCTTTCTTGGGCTGGGTAAAATATTGCCTCAGCTTTGACACTCTGGAAAAACTCTAGCCGTCACAGTAAGCACAAGGTGGAAACGAAAAAATAACCCCGAAACAAACAATCTCACTTTTAGCCTTTCACACATTCTCAGTGCTTGAATTTCTGCTACCAAGAGTAGAACAGCCTTGAGAGGATGAGCAGCAGTGTCTGAAACCATGGAAACTGTAGTTTGCCTGTTTTTCTTAAGAGTTGGGCAACAGGCCCTGCCTGAAATCTAGTTTCCACAAGGTTTTGCAATTAGAGAAGTCAAGTATGAATGCAGCAAGTTAGGGAACAAAAATAAACAACATTTCATACATCATCCTAAGAGTTTCTCAGTTATTGTGAAAGCTTTTTCAGAACCACCCTTTGAGACTGAATTACTGGGCTATCTGATTTTCTGACCAAGAACGCTTATAATTTAAAGAAAAGCAGGATAAAGAGCTGTAATGGTGTGACACAGTGTATTGGATTTGGATGGCGAGGTTTTGGTATCGGGGAGGCTGCAGGGGTGG
>NW_009259683.1:968719-986844 GCF_000687185.1 Egretta garzetta
CCCGCAGGGGCCCCATGCTGCAGCTGGTTGTGAAGAACTGCAGCCTGTGGGAAGGACCCATGTTGGAGAAGTTAATGGAGGACCGTCTCCCATGGGAGGGACCCCATGCTGGAGCAGGGGAAGAGTGTGAGGAGTCCTCCCCCTGAGGAGGAAGGAGCAGCAGGGACAATGTGGGATGAACTGACCCCAACCCCCATTCCCTGTCCCCCTGCGCTGCTGGTGGGGAGGAGGTAGAGAAAAGTGGGAGTGAAGTTGAGCCCAGGAAGAAGGGAGGGCTGGAGAGAAGGTGTTTTTAAGATTTAGTTTTATTTCTCATTACCCTACTCTGATTTGATTGGTAATAAATTAAATCAATTGCCCCAGGTCAAGGCTGTTTTGCCTGTGACAGTGACTGGTGAGTGATCTCCCTGTCCTTATCTCAACCCACGAGCCTTTCATTATATTTTCTCTCCCCTGTCCAGCTGAGAAGGGGAGTGATAGAGTGGCTCTGGTGGGCACATGGCATTCAGCCAGGGTCAACCCACCACACATGGACACTTTGCAAGACAGAATTTATATACCTTCTTTTTTTGGTATTTGATGAATTATTTGAAATAAAACTTTCATTGAGACATTATAGAGCAAGCATCTAGTTCTGCAGTTTGCCCAGAGAAAGATACATGCAGACTGATATAAAAGAGGAGCTAAGGACAAAGCCTTTCAAGAAAAAATCCTTCATGAATGTTGACTAGAATTTTCCCCTGCCACCCATGCAGAAACTGGTTAGATGTTGAGAGTGGTGTACCACGGAAAAGACATCACCTGTCAGACAACTACTGCAACATCCTACATTTTTAGTTCTCAAATTTGCAAATAAATCCTGCATTACCTTTTGTCTTGTACTTCAACTTCCTACTTTGACTTTTACAGAAGAGAAGACAAAGAGGATAGAAGAGATCAGTTATGACCTTCAGAGTACTACGATTTGTAGCGCAGCTCCTTCTGCCCCTCTTTGTACCCTCTAAGGTGCAGCAGCTGGTAGAGGGTAAGCAAGATTCAGCTAGAGAAACCAGAGAAGGAATTCCAGTTTCTGCTGCATCCACAGACCTGAAGTTCCTTCTTCGGAGGCGTGAAGACTTCGCTGTGATACATATAAAAGACTCACCAGTGTAAGTGCACTGGCATTGTCTGATCGAACAATTTCATCTCTTTGCCTCTGTTTCTTCATACTTTGCAGATTTTTAACACAAGCACTGTTCTTTTGTTTCTTATTGTACCTGAGCCTTATTAGTCCACGGTGGACCCAGTAAGTGCTCCACTGTAATAAGGATGGATAGCAGGAGAAAAAGATCAGCTGGCCACTTCCTAATACCCTATGACTCTGCTCATGCTTTGAAACTCATATTTTTGTGGATAGTACTGAAGTTTCTTTCCCTCTCAAGGACAGGAGACACACAGATGTGCAATTTGCTGACCCACTAGGTCCAATGTATGGGTCCATAAAAAGGAAAGTGGTAAACTGGAAACCCAAAACTACAAGGCAGCAGAGTAGCATTATGGCCTTTTTCTTAATAACGTGACTGCTCTGCTCTTCCCCCATGGATGTAAGTCACACAAGGAGCTATCTGTTCCCATTATTTAACCCCAAGACCAAGTATGCTGCATTTCCAATCTCATGGGAAGTCTTCTATATATAACTTTTACTAATCCCTAAGTAAATTTATAGCAAAAGAAGGAAACTATATTTGAGGTTTATGAATATGAAGTTATTGCTTCACTAAGGACAAAAGCCAGAAGAACAAAGCTGGCATTTTGCTGAAGTACAAATGAATAAAGAAGACTTTTTAAGAAGCTCTGCATGAGGAGGATTATAAGCATTACAAATTTGAAGGTTTACTTTGAATCATGGTGAAGTGCAACAGAAAGCAAATCTACTACAGAGAAAAAAGTGCACCAGCCAAACAGAAACATAATCACCACACTTATTCCTAAGACCATTTATTTCTATAACACATGCACGGCAGTTGTGCTTATCTGTAAAATGCCTATGCATAACTTAGAAATTTATGCAAAAGTTATTACTACATCAGTGTTGGATAAAGAGAATTCTTGGATTCCCTCACTTGTTCATTACAGAGGTGCACCTCATCTCTGCTACAATGGGGGCAATGGCCATTAAATCTTAGCACAGACACCTCCCCTCCTTGCCAGGTGGAAACATACTGGGAAAATACTCAGCTGAAGACTAGGAAAACCAAGTTTGAGGTTATGTATGAGAAACTGAGTTTCAGACCATAGCGAGTGAAAGCAACAAAGAGAACACCTCCTCCCCTCTTCCAGCATATTTACTGCTGCCCCTTCACTCCGAATTTTTAGAAGATGCAGCAATGCTATATTTCTTTTCATGTATATACCTTAGAGTCAGCTTAATAGACCTTTTGGCCTGCTGGAATAAATAGGTTGCAATTTAGTAAAGATGTCAGTTAAGATTCACAGTTCACTTACATTCCTTAGCTGACCAGACCGTAAGTGCAAAACTTTGGAGTTTTCACTTTTACTCCCCAAAAGCTTAACACGACAAGGTGAAGAACATGCTTGGTTTCTCTTTTCTTTTAAATAAAGCAACATCTTCAGGAGGAAAACTGTTCACAGGCTCAAAATATCAGCAAAGATCCAGGAACGACGAGAGAGACTTGCATTCAAACACTGACCTACTTCCTATTATAGCTTTCCTCATAGCTGAAGAACACACAGTGCTTCTTTAGTAAAACTGAAATGCTGTGGCATATGCTTCTGTGGACAAATAAAATGCTGACAGGCAATGCAGTAAACTGAGCCACGCCACTTTTTCCTCCCGTGAAAGCCCTTTAAACATGGGTATTACATTATTCACTGGGATAATGACCGAATACTTTATAAATGGGACAGAAAGTCAATTATTCTACACATTCGCCATCACAAGCAAGAGTGTAAGATCAATGTGCCTATAACCTATTTTATAAATACTTTAACAAAAAAACAAACAAGAGAATTAAGTTCGTAGTTTCTTAACACTTTCCAGAGCTGCTAATGTATGTACTGTAACTCACAAAGGCTATTTATAGAGGTGAGCTTCTGCACGGCGTTCTTAGAAAATCGTTTTTATTAACCCTCAGATACCATGTTTGTTGAAGCCCTGAGGATGTGTTACAATTAATAATTGGTGTGAAATCTGAATTTCAACAGTGTTTTTTATTACCCAGACATAAAATGTCGGTTGACATTTTGTGATTAAGATGAAACACTAAGTATTATTTGATTAAAATCAACAAAAGAGCAATAAAAGCTACCAGTCCTAAATACCTCAGTGTTAAATGCAACACGTCTCCCACTCACTGGGATGTGCAGCAGGCATACTTGCGGAGAAACCCGCACAGCATGGCTGTGACTTGCAAACATGAGAATTTAAAAGATCAGGATTTATTTTGAAGCAAAGTACTACAGGTTTAATATTAAATCCCTTTTTCTTCAGCAGTTTGGAAATGAATACAATTGCTAGCGTTTGTTGCCTCAATTTTCATTTGCAAAAATAAAATGCTTGGGTTTCTTTGTAAAGCAGAAGTGTACCTTAGTTGTGCTATGAAAATAACACGAATTCTATGGAGATCCATTTGTTGGTTTATCCTAATTATTACAGTCAAACATTTATTGTTTTGTTGCCTATATACAGCACATTAAATCTACTTACAGTTGCTAAATTTATGATTATCCCTGGATGGGTATGTATATTAAGCCTGAAAATGAAATTATTCTAGAATATGCTACCAAATATCTTTAAATAACTGAAATGCATATTCATTAAGTATTACGCTATTCCAGTGGATAACTCCTCTATTTTAAAGAAATTAATTAAGAAAATATATGCATAATGGTTAGAGGTGCAACTATTAAATCTAATTCAAGAGACCTTACCAACAGTTTCTTTCTGCAAATTCACACCAGCCTTTTCAAGTTAGACAGCGCACAGTTAAATGTATTTAGTAAAGAAACATGCCAGAGGGAGGTTTTTTGTTAGCCTTCTAAAAATATTCTGTGCTAAGTATTTTTGCCATAAACTTAAATTTCAACGGGAATGCTTTTAAGCAATTTCCTCTCAATGCATTGTCTAAAAATACAGTATACTACAGTAAAAGTACTGTCTAAATAATATGGAATATTTAGGAAATTTCATTTAATATTTTAACAGTTCATAAAAATCTGCAATGGCATTTTCTCCTTTACCTTGCTAAAACTGCACTTAGTCTTGCATATTAAAGAACAAAAGGCAGCACTGAATTCCAATAAACGTCCTTAATAATTAAGGTAAGTCAGATGAACAAATGCTTTTGAAAACAGTTTAAGTAATAAAAAAGACTAAAACAACATTTATGCAAAAAATTAATTAAAATATTATACAAATTCTCAAATATGAAAGATATTCCAACAGCTACTGAAAGATATTCCAACAGTTCTGGGCGTAGTATATTTTCTCCAGTATGAACACTCCTGTCTAATGGCGAGGCTATACACCAGTTTCTTTTGCAAAGGTAACCAGAAGCTATCAGAGTGTATTATTGATACATTAACTTTCTCATTCGGAAGCACAAGTAGAACCCAGGTATGAAAATCTGACACAAGAGCATATGAAATCCCAGACTATATTAGTGATTCTATGCTCCAATACCAATAATTAAAAGTGAGAATTTGCAGAACCTCCTGCTTGATCAGCACAGGTAATGAATAATAATTAGAGAAGTATACTTAAAAAGCATTGGTGACAGAGACTAAGTAATTTGTAGTTATACTCTCAGAGCTTAATTAATAATTTGAACTTCAGCCATGTCTGCCTCAATATTCGCGAGCTGCAACCATTATATGATAAGGTTTGGGAAAGAGGAGCAGGCGGTTTGCACCTGTAAAATCTAGCCCCCATGCTGACACATGCTGGAGCAAGTCCTATTTTGCACACTAGGGTTTAGCCCAGAACAAATAGCCCTGGCTTAGCTGGCTACAAACATGCAAACTGAATCCCAAAATAGCAGGCCCAAGTACACCATTGACGCATTTGTCACAATATAGCGGTATTTTGAAGACCTGCACCTAAATGTATCTATATAGAAAAGAAGACAGAATCCGCTTTAGAAAGTCAGTGTAGTTGTATAAATCAAAAGTTAAAAGAAGCGGAAAAATCAGCCCTTTTTACATTCAGAAGCATTTAAGAAGGTGAAAATATAATCTGTTCAGGAAATATTTAGTTTAGTTTAGTTTTAAAAACACCCACAGGGAAACTGATGATAAAAAGCAAGAACGAGTTATAACTGAGTAGATGCAGATTTCATTAGAGAAACAGATTCACAATGTGCAAATAGCGTAGGTGGTTGTAGATTGGTATTTAAGAAGTGTGCCTTTTTAGGTTTTGCATTCCAAATGTTTTATGTGGTTTTTTCAACTAGTCAATCTATTTGCTGTAACAACATCTTATTGTTGCTTTATAAGTAACAAATAACAACACTGCATTTTGGGGACAAATATGCACAGGCACACAGTAGTATGATTCATATGAGGCCCAGAGAATAACTCAGAATCACTGGTATCTCTAACTTCTCTGGCGGCCCTCATGGGTTTGGAAGCTACTCAGGAAAATTTAAAGTTGGAGGAGTCCACCAGCATCGTGCTGTAAAAGAGCGGTAATTTCTGTAACAAAATCAGTCAGAGGCCAATTCAAAGTAGAGTAATTCCAATCCAAAATGAGTAAGGAGTCAAGCTGCTGGTGATGTAACCTGTGAAGGCCAGAAAAACTGAATTTACATGTCTGAATAGAAAAGAGGTTTTCGCACTATGTGTTTTCCTTATATTTTAAGCATGACAATATTATTTATTCAATTTTTAGAAGTACGTAACTTGGACTTGACCCAAGTCTGAAATTGGAAAAGAAAAACAGAAATCTATATCTATCAGTTCATTTTGAGAGGGTAGAAATTGCTGATTCTACAACTGCCATAGTCAATGTTATAATGGTTATAAATCTCAATGGCCTGACCATTATTATTGTTTTAAAGGAAATTTAATAGTAGTAGTAGTAGCCATGTAGAAAACCATGACTCCAGGAATAAAGTGAGATAAACAACTCCTATGTTTTATACTTTAATTTTATTTTAATACACCTGGCTTGAAATACTGTAGCTATGTTATAATCTTTGATGCCCTGTCTTGTGAAAGCACCTCTCTTTCTGAATTCTGATGACAGGAGATGAGACAGTGTCTAACAGAATCCAACACCACATCAGCTAAAAACTCCACTTCTACAGCTCCTTGCTTTTATGGAGAAGTAGTGAGAACTTTGTAAACAAGCTTTAAATGTTAAGCATCAGCATCCAAAAATAAATGCTCATCTATTCAGAAACAACAACCAAAAAAAGCTTTAAAAAGCAAAATAATTTAAGGGTTTATTTTTAAACAGTTATTTTTAAAGTGATCAGCCTTGACATCAGAACATTCTTCTGTCATCATAAGAAAAGGGAGTTTAATTCTGAGGGATCAAGCTGCTTGCTTTACTTTGAGTTCCATAATTCTTCCTTTGCAAACTTAACAAAAGCTACCAGAGTGCAACTGCTCAGCAGTAATTGACTTAAACATCCAGAGAAAATAACAATTAAAAAGGTACAAAGGGTTCCCCGCTGTACAAATACATTAAAGTAGGTAAATATGAATTCTGAATAAATGAATTTTTAATACATTCACTCTTTGAAAAGGACTCTTTTATTCTGTATACACAAGCATCACAAACTGTTTATGAAAACAACTGTTTTGAAAAGTAAATAAGACACTGGCAAAGAGCTTCTTGTGTCCTACTTCTGTGGCTGATCTAACTGGATAATTCACTTCTGTACTTTGTGGCTTCACTCCTTTAGCTCAAGTATTACAGTAGGTGGATTGAAGGGTCGCCTTCAGGGAGACATTGTATTCTGATAACTTATTTCGATGTTCATAATATCCGAAGTGGAAATACTGAAGGACAATAGCATGTGATGACATATGTCAACTATGGGAGGGAAGTTTAATAAAGCAGGACATGCCATAAGGAAATCTGGCTTCAATTTCTGGCTCTGATACAGCTTTTCTTTATGTGACAAATCATTTCATCTGCCTAAATTGCTTTTCCCACAATTTAAATGGGATAATATTTGTTTACTTTCCCAGATACTGTGAGAATTAATTTATTCATACTTGGGAAAGCATTTCAAAGTCGTAAAATGGGAGCCTCTACAGGACCTTAGCATAAAGTTGACCTGAAGACTGGGAATACTTCTTGGCAACCGCAAGCGGTCAGGCTCAGATATGTTTACTGCAATTTGAAACCCCTTTCATGCAACTTCTGCCACAACTATTAACAGAAAATGTTTATTTGTGGCACACTGGCATTAGCAGTCTTAATTATAACAGTCTTATATGTGACCACACAAGAACAGTAACCAAATTAAATTTATTGCACTGCAACTGCATTAAATTTATGGCACCTTCATGGTCACCAGCACAAATATAACAGGTCTTTTTAACATCTGGAGAATTTCTCATTCTACCACCTATCCTTACTTCATCCCCACAGTCCCAGAGCTCCTTTTTTACCTGCTTGGTAAAGACTTACGTATCAGGTGTAGCTGCCCCAATATGTGGTGGCCCAATATGTGGTACCCCCTGCCTCCCCCCGCAGTGGTCTGAGTATAAGCTCTGAGTAGTCATACGTAAAAATACACCTAATGTTTTAAAACTCTCCAGATCAAGGCTAAAGAGATTAAGGAAAAAAATATATGAAGATATATTCATGGCACATTGTGGAAACAGAACCTGAGAACTCTCCTGAATCACTGTCAGAAAAAACTGTCGCAGCAAATTCACTGGGGACCAAGTAGACCACGAAGGTTCCCTACATGCATATCCCATCAACCAAAAGGAAGATGGATTTAGTCATTAAATCATAAATAACTTATCAGTAACTGAGCTCTCAAGAAAACACAAATTAAAACGATGACCTTTGAAACTCCGAATATACCTAGCTTAACAGCTGATAAAGAGTAGGAAGCATACAAAGAGGCTTACTGTCAAGCACACAAAATTAGAGAATCTAATAGTGTGAATGGTCGAACCAATTCTGCTATCACAGTAAGGTGCTGCTAAAAGAGACAGTTTAATCCCAGATTAATTTTTATTCCAAATAATTGGAAGAAAGCTCTTGATAACAGTCTTGCATTCCTGGCACAAATCCAGATGGTCCCAGGTAAAGTATTTATCATTCACATGGCACTTCCACTCTCTATTTAGAAGAAAGCATGACTATTTTAATCAACTGAGACTGTATTTCTATACCAGCAGTATTACATTCACTTAGCTTAGAAGCTGAAACTAATATAAGTTGGTATGATTTAAGAAGGAACCATATGTTCTCCTTGTAAGAAAATAATCTCAATATTTATAATTACAGTCTTTAAAGAAAACAACTAATTTTGAAAACAAACAAACTTGTATCCCAACTGAAATTTCAATTTCTTTTTTCCTCTCCAATCACATACTTCTAGAAAAAGTGAGATAATTAAAATGAGTTTACTCATATTTCATTATCTTGAAAGACCTTGCTTTTGCCACTGGTTAACAGCACATATGTGGACAGATCAGCCTGTGTTCCCTATTTGTTTATCTGTCTAAATCCACAAATGAAGGCTAAGGAAGAGAAATAGCCACAGTTCCAGTGTGCATGACTTTTAGCCAGTTTGCCGTGAAATACGGGTTCAAAACTGTCACTGCTATTCCCTATTCTCCCTAAAATAGTAAATGGCAAGAAGTGTCAAAAGAACAAAGTGCTCACTGAAAAAAGGACAGCTCTGGTACAAATCCAATGCTGTTAAATTATGGAGTGGCAGTAATGAAGTACAGATTGTCACCTGCTGCTGTTTTATTCTCAAAAACTGAAAACAACAATTAATTAATTCTAAATTAGAAACGGATGTTCCAGTCACTGAAGGGTTGCAAATATAGACACCATAGAAAAGGCAAAGCAAAAATCTCAGCACAAGATGGGTACCTACAAGTTGCCGTTGCTTTAGGAAAACAATGGTGTTTCTTCAGAAGGAAACGATGGGCCTGAGGAGCAGCGGTGTCACAAGATGTGCACTAACGAACGCTACTGTAACTGCTGACCAGGACTGAAGGACAAAAAAATAATCAAGCCTTTCTACAAACTTCAGAAGAGAGGGAGATACAGAATGCTCAGTGGGACAGTTTGCCTGAAAAGGTCTACACTATTGAGTTCCAACGGAGACCATGACGATGGACATACCTATTTCTCCTTTTTGTCTGTAGCGAAGACCTACAAATCCAACACAGAGCATTCCCTGTGCTGCAATTTGGTTTGTTTGGTTAAAAAATATGTTGAATTCTGTGTTATAGTAATGGTAATTTTTAATTAGTGTTTTATGCCCGAGTGGGGGTGCTGTACCTGTAAGGTACGGTGGTCGAAACCCTGTCTCCTGTGCAGCAGCTGCTGGCACACAGTCCCTTAGAATTCACACAACCAAGGAAGCAGACCTCTGTGAGATGTCCTGCTCTGAAATATCACTAAATAACTCTAATACTCCCATAATGAAAAGATAATTTCACATCTAACGATCCTCAAAATATTATTTTTCTTAATGTCTCTATATGATTATCCAGCTAAGCGCACTAAAATTCTGAAGCAAAGAAGAAACCTTTGGTTGTCTATTTATTACACTCACAAAATGTGAGGGACAACCTTTATCCAAAGGATGATGTTGGTCATCCTTCACTGTGCCATGAAGCAGCAGCAGCAGAGGAGCTCACCACATACCTTGAATTTAACCTGCATATGCTCATTCCACAGGGAAATACACCTAAGGGATCCATATAATGATGGAAGTGGGCCAGGGTCTGATCACAAAAGCTGGGAGAGGATTCAGTTTAAGTAGCACACTCTCATTCACTCTCTGTCCTCCCTCTCTGTTATGTTCTCCACGGCTTTTCTCTACCACCAGTCCAAGTTATTGCCAGGGAACAATAAGAAAAAAGGACCTAAAAATCCTACTGCCGATGTTCTCTTGCCTTGGACTCAGAACAGAGCAAGAAATTCTCATTTTAATTCAGTGAAGTGGAATTTATATAAAACTTCAAACACTTCGAGTTATTTGACCACATGAAACGCTTAATCTGCACCTAACAGGAAAAGTCCAGAGCACAGTCTTGTTGTTAGAAAGAAAAAGGAGTAATTTAGAGAAAGTATACTAGAAGCCTGTTACATTCTGGAGAGTTTTTGGCAATGCTGGGTAGCAGGGATTAACCTGCAGATTTTCCTCATTACATCAGCTGCTTTTGGAAGTTCTGTCATTTACAGGGTCTGTCACCTAGTAACCCAACCCCACCACCACCACCCCCGCCCTGTAAGCTCAAAAGAAACCCTACATCACAGAATCATAGAATGTTTTGGGTTGGAAGGGACTTTCAGAGGTCATCTAGTCCAACCTCCCTGCAGTGAGCAGGGACACCGGTAACTAGATCAGGTTGCTCAGAGCCCTGTCCAACCTGGTCTTGAATGTTTCCAGGGATGGGGCCTCCACCACCTCTCTGGGCAACACGTTCCAGTGTTTCACTACCCTCATTGTAAAGAATTTCTACCTTATATCTAAAGGAATAGACCTACCCTGTTTTAGTTTAAAACCATTACCCCTTGTCCTGTCACAGCTGGCCCTGCTAAAAAGATTTTCCTCATCTTTCCTATAGGCCCCCTTTAAGTACTGAAAGGCCGCAATCAGGTCTGCCCACAGCCTTCTTTTCTCCAGGCTGAACAAGCCCAACTCTCTCAGCCTGTCCTCACAGGAGAGGTGCTCCAGCCCCCAGATCATTTTAGTAGCCCTCCTCTGGACCCGCTCCAACAGGTCCATGTCCTTCTTGTGCTGAGGGCTCCAGAGCTGGACGCAGGGTTCCAGGTGAGGTCTCACCAGAGCAGAGTAGAGGGGGGCAGAATCACCTCCCTTGACCTGCTGGCCATGCTTCTCCTGATGCAGCCTAGACTACAGTGGGCCTTCTGGGCTGCCAGCACACATTGCTGGCTCATGTCCAGCTTTTCATCCATCAGTACCCCATAGATGATTTAGATCATTTTAATTCTTGCTAAAAATTCCCAACTCATTAATGGATTTCAGTTGTCCTTAGTTTCAAGGGCTGTGCATGCTGACAATTTATGTTTTGGAACACTGAAGAAAAGTAAGATAAATGCACCATCATTTTGTCACTTTCCTTCCTTAGAGTATATCCATCCGAAAAAGACCATATTGATGGATTTTTCTTTGTTTCTTAATGTAAAATACTTCAACTGTTTCCTCTGAAAAAAATACCAATACATCAGCAGCCAAACTCTTATGTACAACCTAGATGCAACAATCCTTATATAGGCAATATAGGCGAAGAAAAAAATAAGGGAAATATTTCAGTTTTAAGCTTTTGTTGACTACAACAGATGACAAAGTTTTGAACCAGTACAAAAATAGCAACTATGTCTTGGTTTGCTAGAACAACAAACTCCTAAACAATGATATGTTTTCCGAGTGCCTGAGCTAGTGATACCATCAGCTGAGAATCTGATGACTCAGAACACTGTCAATTTTGTTTGCCGACATCGTTAAGCTCAGTGCCCTATGTCACAACTTCTGAGTAGTTTATCTACAGTAAGCCCAAAGAATGTGAACTTTATTATTCAAAATTAGTTGCTATGCCTAAATATTTAGGAAGAAACGCCAAGTTTCAAACACACTGGAGTATTTCTCATAATTAAAAATCAACCCTACAGCTGGAGGTAATGTAAATTCACTACCTAAAGTAGAATTACTCGCAGGAAAGACGTCTCACGTCATACACAATGCAGTGGGTCTGGGCTGACCCATCTGAGCAACTGCTGCCTTATCCCAAACGCTTCAATGGGCTCTGCCGGCCGCAGCGGAGTGATGAGCGGGAGCCCAGCTCTTCCCCTGCCTTGCAGAGCGCCCTGACTCCCGCTGAAAACCACCGCTGGCTTACAGCACGGGCTTCCCTGCAATGAGTCGTTTCTTACCTCACCCACATAGCCAGCCTAGCAGAAGGCCAGGGCAGCATCTGGAAACCAAAAGGCATTGCCCCCTCTTCCTTCTCATTCAGGCCATAGAAGAAATTATTCTAACTTAGGTCATCAGAAAGCTGTGGATAAAAACCGAGACATTTTCTTCCCACAGCACCCTGGGTTCTGCCCACTTCTGGGTTTCAGCAGTGTTGGCTCTGCATTGCTGGGCTCGCTATCCTTGTCGGGGTCCTCAGTGTAACTCACATTCCTTTTATATTTTGTGCAAAAAGGAAGACAAAACATGACAGGAAAGTATGTTGAAATACGCTTTGTGGTTTCTTAAGCTTTCGGTAAGAGGAGTGTGTTCAACCCTCAAGCTGCAAACCATGAGCATCACTGTAATATATGCTTCACTGATATATGTGATAACATTCTCCCTATGCATCACTTTTTATTGTAGCTGGGGAAGGGGAGGAAGCTAAAGAAATCCGTGTAAAAGAATTGCATATTTCTTTTAGCTGCTGATTTTCCTGACAATTACTAATGAAACACTTCACGGTCCTGTTCTTTTTATGTAAAATATACTCCCAAATACAATCTCTTTCTTCTTCAGCCTTCACATTTATTTTATACACATGGACAATTACGCGCTTCCATCTTCCTGGTACCTCACCATTTTCTCTATCAGAATTTATGGTGAAAAGCAAGGTTGTTGAGATAACAGGGATGAGGAAGATAGACAGATGAGTATGAATTGTATATCTACCCTTTCACACTTTCCTTCCTCTCAACCCCCAATCTCCCTCTCCATCTTCTAATCTTTGTTTCTCTTAAAAAATAAATGTCACACATTTTTCATTAAGTAGTATAGAAAGAAACTTACCTTTCCACATCCACTTGTCCCTCAGAATACTCTCCACCACAATGATACACTGACAAATGATGAGTCTTATAAGGAAAGGAATCTTCCTGCCCCTCTTACAGTATGGATTTGCATTCTGCCTTTCATCACCTCTAGCCTCCACAAGTGTCAAAAAATGATTGATTTGCTGTTGAAATATTAATATTTTCATCTCCTTTTCCATTTTGGTCTTTTGAACTGATGTAAAATGAGATCACAGCCCAATACTGTAGGTGACACATGACATAAGCTGTCACATCTCCTGATTTCCTACTTCTCTAATCAATTGTTCAAGCATGTCCTTCGGAATAGCTTCTCCACCTGGACTCAGGAACTGAAGCCCCTCTTCAGGCAGGGAGGACACATTCTACAAGTCTTTTTCTAATTAATTCCCTTTGCTCTCTGCGCATTATCTCCAGATAGAGCCACCACCAAAAAAATTCAACTACCACTTCTCAAAGATCACTTGGACATCTGCCATTATTTTAGATATCCTGCATTCTCCTAACCAAATCAAAATACACCTCCATCTCTCTAAACATCTGCCAGTTCATATCTAGCCACCAGCC
This sequence comes from Egretta garzetta, assembly GCF_000687185.1. Lineage (NCBI taxonomy): Eukaryota > Metazoa > Chordata > Aves > Pelecaniformes > Ardeidae > Egretta > Egretta garzetta. The sequence goes on from NW_009259683.1 coordinate 982,284, forward strand.
CTGTCTCCTTCCTTCATCTCTCCAAGTGCTATCCTCACTCTGCTATTATGCAAGCTGATAGTTAAGGCAAAGTTTTTTATCTGGGTCTCCTAGTTCTTGGTATTTGAATCGTATCTAAATGCTTTCTTTGTCTGCCCCACAATTTATATTTTCCACTCTTCACCAAGCATATTCCCATTTGGGATCTGATAATGTAACATTTCTTTATTCCACCTTCTGTTTCTCTGGCCTTTTTCTTTCTCATTTCTTTAGCAAATACAGTTTTACCACATTCGCAACTGCTCAGAGTGCACCTGCAAGAATCAGTTTCCTGAGCACTTTGAATCACCATGTAACCCTCTTTGTAAGTTCCTCCCACTAACACCTGCTCCTCCATCTTATTAAATACAAACTATTTGTCTTCGCTTCATGCCCTATTTCCACTTGACCATTTCTCATTTTTATCAGCTCTAATCTCCAACTGGCCAATATTACTTTCCTCCGTCATTCACTTGTAAAATTCCTAAGTGCCATTGTCTAGGGTGCTGGTCCCTGCTTACACTTACCTAGTACTGTGGTCAAATAAATAATGTTAATTCTATGGCATCCACTGACGATTGCCATGCAGATGTAATAAAACAGATCTTAACCTAATTTTAAAAAAAATTTTAAAAAAGTAAAATTGACTGTTCCTTGCCCATTTCCTGGCAAATATGTCCTACTCTTCTTTTTTAAATCTGGTATTCCAACCACTGCTGGTAATCATCACTGATCACTTAGATCTTCCCATTTTCTTTTGCATCATAGGCAGGTATGCTGTATTTAGTTAGGTGACAGCGTGTTTACCTGATGATGGGTCCATTAAATATTTAGTCATTCACCCACCTCAACACTGGTTGCTTTTTATTATGATGCCTTTTCAGCTGAAATAAGGTCAAGCTATTTTCACTTAGGAATTTGGAAGTCACATTGTAAATGACAGCAAATATTTTAAAACACTTTTAAATCTTGTATATAACACCCTATAAGCTTCTAGAGGGTTATGTTCACAATAAACTATTAGTGTACATGTACTCAATTATTTTGAAATATTTTTAAAGATTTTCATAACATATTCTACTGCACTGCCTACAGCAGTATCTCAGAATCCCTCCTTCTTTCACTCTTGACTTTCTTTCTCCATTATAATTCTCACTCAAACTTACATCTTTGTGTAAGGAAATGGTTGTGATGATGTTTTCATTTGTTACCTCCAGCCTGGACTACACACAAGCAAAGGCAGCAGGAGGCCTACACGGATGAACAAGGAGCTCCTGCCAAAACTCAAGCACAAAAAGGAAGTCTTCAAGAGGTGGATGCAGGGTCAAGGTGACCCAGGAGAAATACAAGGACACTCTAAGCCTTCAGGGATCAGGTTAGAAAACATAAAGGAACCCAGAGTTGAGTCTGGTGAAAGGATATGGTGGGCAAAAAGGGCTTCTACATAAGCAGCAAAATAAAGACATGGGAAAATGTGGGATACGGAAAAGGCAGAGGTACTCAAGTCTTCTTTGCCTTGGGGAAGAAGTTAAGACTGGCCTTCAGGAATCTGAAGTCCCTGTAACTAGGGCAAAGTCTGGAGCAATGAAGGCTTTCTCTCAGTGGAGAAAGATTGGGTTAAGGAACACTTAAATGGGAAACACATAAGTCCATGGGACCAAATGGGATGCTGAGGGAGCTGGCTGACATCCTTGCAAGGCCATTCTCAAAACTGTCTTTAAAAAGTCACAGCAATTGAGAGAAGTTCTTGACAACTGAAGAAAGCAAACTGCACTCCTGTCTTCAAGATGGGAAGGAAGGAAGATCTAGGGAACTACAAGTAGGTCAGCCTCACCTTGATTCAATCTGAACACAGGAAATATTTTTACTGTGAGGGTGGTTGAACACTGCAACAAGTTGCACAGAGACGTTGTGGAGTCTTAATCCTTGGAGATACCTAAATAGACACAATCCTGGGCAACCTGCTCTAAACGATCCTGCTTTGAGCAGAGAAGTTGTACTAGATGATCTTCAGAGGCGCCTTCCAAACGCAGGCAGGCTGTGATTCTATGAAATACTCACCTGATTTAAGAGTGCATACTGAGTACTAAATATAAGCACTTTTCCAGACCATCTTTCTATATAGTAATCCAGAACCGTGTAACTTCCATTAGATGCTACTGGTTCTCATTCACCAAATCCTAGGCCAAGTGTCCTTACTTTCAAAGCCCTCAGTGGACCTGACACTAGTGACGAAGGTATCTACTTCTACCAGAACAAAGCATGTGGTTTTTTCAGCAAACAGCTAAGAAAACTGGCACAAAACATGGGACAGCAAGGGAAGACATTCACAGTGGAGGGAGTCTGGAACAAACTTGCAAATGGAACCAGATTAAAAATGCCTCGTTAGTTTTAAAACATAACAGGAAATTGCTCCTCAGGCTACAGCTTTCCTAGCATTATGAAGAAATTATACAAAAGAGAACCCTATTTAACTTTTACTTACAAAAAATACATCAAAAAGACATTCAGAATTGGGAAAAGCACCATTCCATGAGAAAACCTGCTGGTATTCCAGAGCTACTTAAACTGCAGTAGGAAAGCAGCCCAGAAGGTACTTTAAGGAATTTGATGCTGCCTGCTGGCAAACAGCTATCATGGTGGCACAGAAGCTGGTATGGGCTCCAGAGCTGGCAGCTCTGAAATTATCACTGCAAGATTTTATCTTCTTCACCAGGGCAGATTTTGCCTGACTCATAAATCTCGGGTTGTTTTCAATTAAAGCATTAAAAAATGAGGGCAAAAATTTTATTCGAGAAACTTATTTATCCCATAGCCAAAGAATACTATGTGTATTAATCATTTCTGTTCACACACTTTTGTTGTTTTTGTCAGGGGCAGGAGAGTTAATAGTATATTTGGGCATAAACAGTGAGCACATGACAGCTGAAATGCTCTAAAAGACGACTCAACTATGACCTTATTTCAGACTAAGACTTGGATCCATTCAGCTGATTTAACAGTGCCACAACAAACACCATGGATAATTTCCTGCTTTGTCTTAGGTAGGAGAAGTTGGCAGCTATCTACAGAATGAATCAGAGATTTTTCAGCATTACAGTTTGGGCCATAACAAGTGCAGCAAGTATGACTGAGCTTTCTCTCCCCTTTTGTAAACTCTTAAAAAAATTACTGTAACTATTTTTCAGTAAATGGATAACTAACGCTATTGTTATTTAATAGGCCTATTTTTCAAGCACAGTTATTTTTTATTTTGTATACCTACATTTTTCTTTAGAGTTAAATCAGAAGTAAAAAAGAAATCATTACTGAAATCACATAACATCATAAGCCAATGAAAACAGATACTGTGAATTTATACTTCAGCTGAGGCCAAAATAACAGTATCCATAAGAATGATTTAGCAGTTTAAAAGGATGTTTTATTTCTTAAAAACAAAACAAAATCCCCAATACCCTGATACAAAAGCCTATTAATATTTAATGCAATATTCTCCGTGCTTCTTTGCTGTCAAACTGCTATACTTTAATAAAACCAAATGAATATTTTCAGCGAAATGAAAGTTATCTCCTATTATTCTAGTAGACACTTAAAAATAGTCTAAATGAAATTGGCAGCTGTGTATAAAAACTCATTTAATTTTCACAAAAGCTTTTAAGTACTGTTGCAGTGAGAAATCAATATTACCTAGCTGACATAACAGTGAAATAGTTGGGTGCAAAGCAAAAAAAAATAAGCGCAATCAAAGTAAATGAGCTGTGATCATACCAGCAGGCCTAGCAAAATTAGCTTTAACCTTGGGAATATTTATGGAGTATATGTGTAATTTTTCATGATAAAATTTCACCTACGGTTCAAGGCATAGCAATAAAACACTTTTTGATAGGTACACAAAACAGTTTGATTGGAATTACTTATCTACCAAGTGAACTTACACTGGAAAACACGAACTTCACAACCAAACAGAATGTTTCTGTCTCAAGTTCTGGTTTCACATCTGCTTATTAGGACTGTCTCCTGAGTGAATTAATTATCATTAAGGAACCACACACATTGTATCCAGTCCCATTAATAATATCTTTTAAAATAACCCTTCAGGTATCTTGGCAGGCATGGCAAAATTAGTATTTAATATTTCTCTATTGAACTAATTAGGATGAACATAAAATATGAAATACAGGATTTGTAAAAATATTTTCTCATGAAATTACACATAATTATAGTCTTTTTCAGCTATGTGTGCCTTTTAATATGGTGCTTAATCTCTATTCTCTTCTATGAAAAATGTGAAATAATAGCAGGACCTATAAAGCTTTTCTTGTACCAGTGAGCTGAAGAAAACTCATCTGTATTTAATGCAATATTCCCTTTGTATTTGTCATTATGAACACATTTATAGTATAGAAGTCACACTAGATTAGAGATTGCATAAATATTTCCTATATATTATTCACTACAGTTTCCATATGTCAGTAATTCCAAGCCTCGCCAAATAAATTTTGGGTCTGTTTGTTAGAATCAATTTGACCTTGATTCCCTCTTT
>NW_009259683.1:987136-1011150 GCF_000687185.1 Egretta garzetta
CCTGATTTACACCATAAAGAATATAGTAATATTAGCTAATTACACTTCCATTATATTAATTTTTTAGATAAAAACATTTCTTCGCTAAGGACTAATGATAGGTGTTCATTCTGCAACAAAGTAGAACGACCACCACAGCAATGAAAAAACTCCATAGCCCTGTGCATCTCCTTTCATTTTTCTAGTTGTCTTTGTCCACCTAACAAGCCATCTGCCAGCAGAGCTTTATAGTGGAGTGCCTACACCCCTCATGACTATTAGACAAGCAACCACTTTTCTACTATATAAATGTTCCTAATTCAGTAAGGACTATACAAGTCCTCAAGAAAGCATTTGTTGAGAGCGAGATCTACTTCAGAGACAGATTTTGACAGTGGAAGTAGAAAATATGCTACCACGTATAAAAAAGAACAACACAGGGAGTAAACTGATGAGATAAAAGAAACAAACAGACAAAAGTAGGAAAGATTTGGGATTTCCTTGGAAAAGAGGCTTCTCCTTTACTAATAAGGTGACAACACCCTGGAATAAGCATCTGCTAGTTATAAATGCCAGTAAAGAGAAAACTGAGTAATTAAGGTATCTAGAACATAGAATAAATGTGGGAGAAGAAAACAAGATTTCTTCTGGTCTGGTACTACACTTTTAAAATTTATAGTTTCAGAAATACCTGTTCCAGTGCCTGGCTTTTGGTGTGGTAAGTGGCCATGCAAAGGCAGCCCTCTGCATCCCATGGGAGGCATGAGCCAAGGCAGGTAGACTGGAAGAACTGAAGCCCTCAAAAGAAAGGTCCAGGCCAAAGCAACTCATTTCACAAGATGGAATGAGAGAGCCTCTGGTAATGATTTTTTGCTGACACTTGGTTCTGATGGGTTTTTTAAATTATACAAATCAGCTTATAATGCTGTCACCATGGCAAGCCTACAGCTGTTCCCACAGTATTGCTGAATTACCTTGTTTGCTCCTGAAAACCAAAAAAATGATGTGGGCTATCTCACTTCAGACAGCAGCCCCTTCTCTTCACGCAAACTTCTATTATGGTTGGTGGTCTTTTCTCTGCCAAAACCATACCATCTCCATACATGTAAATATTTTTCCCCGACTGTAAAATTATATTAGCAGAAGATCAATTTAATTGGGAAGATACATTGTTAAAACTGTATCTGGTTGTAAATTCTTGGTGGTCTTTAAATACAAAATTCCACCGAAAGTGGAAATATACCTTATGTGAAAAAGTTACTTTGCCTTACAGAGCAGAGGAGGAGATAAAAACCTAATGCATATGTAGAAGGTGATGTTCTGGTGCTAATGTAACCTAATGTAACCAAGAGGCAGGACACAGGGGAAAGATGAAAATTCCAAATTTTCTCTTTTGATTACTGTTGCATGCTCTAATTTCAGTAAAGCTTTTATTTTGAGAAGGTGGGGTTAGGGAGGAAAAGGAAGGCAAAAAAAGGCAACACAACAAATGAAGAATTTAATTTTCCAAAACTGCAAAATCATCTACTTTTCATTTTTGCAACAGATTCTGTAAACCTAGCCAAATTCTGTGCTTGGTTAAAAACAGGACAAGTAAAAATAGATGCTAGAAACCAGGCAAGTTACTGCAAAAGTGAAGCCAAACAATGAATTCATATAAAATCAAGGGATGTGCTTTGTGAACGATAACACTGTGGAGTAACTCTTGATGATTTATCATGAAAATAAAGTTGGTCTTCCTAGAATGCCTCAAATAATAGTGGTTGCTGGTATTGATGCGGTGGAGTTGAACTTCCTCAATGGTTATTTTTGTGGTTAAGGGAAAATGTTTGCATACTCTATCAGTAGCTCATGCAGGCTATCAAGTACCTCCCTGTATTCTGATATTTCTTGACAGCAGATTTTAAATTAATTCTTGTGAGGGTGCTTGATGTTAAATTTTATTACTGCTATCAAACTAACATTAACATTTTCATTAGGCTTTTTGAGATTTTCCACACTATGCTTTCTGCCACTAATCCAAGATGTAAGATAAATTATAATAGAAAAGAAATTCAAATGGTCAAAGTAAGCTTAAGGTACAAGCGACTTTCTGTGTTTTATTTACACTCTCTTTTGCCAATTTTTCTGTGCTAGCTTCCATACAGATTATTCTTTCTTTTGGCAGTTAAAATGGGCTCGCTTCTCAAAAATAACGAAAGGTAAAACTAAAAAGATATCCCTCTTTCATACAAAGGTCTGGAAGCTGGCAGGATGGGTAACCACAGAAGCCCCATTTACACAGACAGTTGTGAAGAGCTCTGCACAGCACCGGATCATTCCACCTGGATGATGCAAACCCGATTCAGCTGCTGTGGCTGTTTGCAGGACTGTGCTGGTTTTGGCTGGGGTAGAGTTATTTTCTTCACAATAGCTAGTATGGGGATATATTTTGGATGTGTGCTGGAAACAGTGTTGATAGCACAGGGATGTTTTCATTACTGCTGAGCAGTGCTGACACAGAGTCAAGGCCTTTTCTGCCTTTCACCCCACCCCACCAGCGCGTGGGCTGGGGGTGTACAAATTGTTGGGAGGGGACGCAGCTGGGACAGTTGACCCCGCTGACCCAAGGGGTATTCCACACCATATGATGTCATGCTCAGCATATAGAGCTGGGGGAAGAAGAAGGAAGGGGGGACATTCAGAGTGATGGCGTTTGTCTTCCCAAGTAACCATTACGAGTGATGGAGCCCTGCTTCCCTGGAGATGGCTGAGCCCCTGCCTGCCAATGGGAAGTAGTGAATGAATTCCTTGTTATGCTTTGCTTGCGTGCACGGCTTTTGCTTTACCTATTAAACTGTCTTTATCTCAACCCATGGGTTTTCTTATTTTTACTCTTCAATTCTCTCCCCCATTCCATGGGGGAAAGTGAGTGAGCGGCTGGGTGGTGCTTAGCTGCCGGCTGGGGTTAAACCATGACAAAGAGGTTAAGAAAGGAGCTTGCAAGGCTCCAGAAATATGGCAGAGAAGGAAATCTGCAACGCTAAGTGCCGTATGAGACAGCCTAACCATGCTCGTGTATTAATATACACATAATGCCTCCTGGCCAATTTTAGCATTTGTTGCATCACTGGGATACTTGGTGAGGACTGTCAGGATTTTGCTCTACTCCCACTCATGCCAACAAAAGGCAAGGCCTAGGCCTACAATTAAGCAAATACTTTCTACAGTTTCTATTTTAACTACATCTCCTAAGTCAACAATTTGTTCCAAGTTAAATGACAGATTATGTGCTACTGTGCAAGGCAACACAATCAAGGTTTGCCATGTCAGAAACCTCATAGGATAAGCTTATAAAAGTTTCTGCCCCCAAAACGTGAATTAAAAATCCCCAGAACGATTGGTTTGATTTTATCCACCAAAGTTAGTATTTTCTAGCAAAGAGCAATCTACCAAATGCATTCAAAAATGGAACACAGCTCTCAGGTTTTAGAGACTACTACAGTCAGTGGTGGCCTTTTTGCCCAATTAATCCACAGAACTTCCACTGGTGTTAATGTGAACAAAGCAACATTGAATATGCTCTTGTCTCTACCTATAACCATAAAGGCAGCCAGCCTAGGTCAGGAACATGTTTCTGACAGTGGCCAAAAGGGATGCACACAGAAGAGATCACAGCAGGGTCACTATATAAAACACATTTTCTAGAACTTCCCATTCTGCAGCCAAGAGACCTCCTGAAACTGAGGCAAACATGGTTTCTACATGCATCATGGACATAGCAAGAATTTATCTTTTCTAGTCTCTCCTCAATTCCACGTGAAGTTTTAGCATCCAAAGCAACTGTCAGAAAAGACTTCTCTAGCTTACATAGGTATTCTGCGAAACCCTCCATAAATGAGTCAGCTGTTAATTTAATTTGATGCTCGTTAATCCTGTATCTGAAAATGTGGAGAACTACTACCTCCTTATAAAATGTGTGATTTTACATACCCCTATCATATCAGCTCTTTGGTAGTTCTTATTTCACACTGAAGAACCTTATGCAGGTTTTGTTTAATTGGGGAAAACTTCCATACTTTTCCAGAATACATTAGGAGAACATAGAAATCTGACCTTAATTCACAAACATCACAGTGAATACTCGTTTGAGCATCTGCAGAGCTAGAAACATGAAGTCTAAAATAATAGTTAAAAGTTATATTTTAACAGTTGGTATGTTCAAAGTTTTGAACGTCTTAAATCCTCCAAAGAATCAAGTCAAATTTATATTAGTGCCAAAGAAATTAGACCGAACTCCAAAATGGGTGAGGGTTATTCATAGCAATGTGAGTTATTGGATCTGGCATCACAGAAATCTCTTAGCATGATTAAAATAGAATTCTGTATTACACAAAAAATGATAAGTAAGCGGGAGTTAATTTTCTTGGTGTATGAAATGGAACTGAAGCCGAATGATCTTTTCATTATTTTTTCAGTTTCATTATTCTTGCACCAATAATAAAATTAAATAAAATAGTTATTGTTGCTATTTCACAAGTAGTATGACAGCCTGTCTCTTTAAATTTATTTAATTCCAGAGGACAGAGGATAACAAGCTTTTTTCAGTTCCGGCCACAGTTCTGATTATGAAACCCACTTCAAATGGCCTCACAAACCCCAATACTAATATAAACAAATCATTTCACTTCTCTTGGGTCACAATCTCTGCTGTGGATCTGTTAAAAAAGAGTAGCACTTCCATGAAAATTTTTTCATGCAAGCTATAACCCAAGACAAATTGAAATCTTGAAAACTTCTCAAAATACACAGTAAACCAGATATATTTCTCCATCTGATGAATATGAAAAACATGAAGCAAATTTTTAAATCTGGAGACTGACATAAAAAGAAGAATATATAGGGTTAATACTGATGTAGACAGCAGCTAGTAGGTGAATAGTCTTGCAAAAAACTGAGAATATACCCGATCCGTGAGTAATTGCATAATGGCCTCACTATTTACCTTATTCAATTATTTATTCACTTTGCACTGAAAGCATGGATGTTGCCTAATTATTAAGAAAGCAGGGACAAGCAGCACACAACATCAATTGATTATATTTTATGTATCCAGTTGCATTCTTTATGTAAGTATAAATTGCTTAATTGCCTAATTCAGTAGTAGACCTTAATGTGCTATTGCTGCAAAGGTGATCGACAGCAACCTTCTTGGCAATTATATGACAGAAAACAGAATAGGCTGCGGATGAAGCACTAATCACTTCAGTTTATCCTTTCATCCTGCCTGTGTTGAGGGGGGAACTAGGAAGTTAAATAAGTTAAATACAATGTTCTGAACTTATTTTAATAATACCACTTATAATTTAACATGATAAGCAGTAGTCCCTATTCCAACTTAAAACTGCCTTTCTTGAAACTAGGCTTTGAAATGTTCATGTATTTTCTTGCTGTATGCTCTCTTCTACAAGGTTACACCTATATATGCAGAAGAGTTTGCATAGTAGAGGAAAAAATATTAGCAAGACTATCTTATGTATCAAAAAATCAATTATGAATTAAGGTTTTTTTAAAAAAAGAAATAATAACTTTTTATGGCAGCAGATGATCTGATGACATGTTGGCTTGGCTGCAGGCACCCGATCAAGTGTAGCAAGAGAACAAGAACTGAACATAGTAGAGAAAGATGCACTTCCCCATCAGGGGCAAAATGAGAAAGCCAGTTGTCCAAAAAGCAGTAGCAGACTGTCTGAACCATACTAGCTTTGTGTTAGTACTTTGAGTTGAGAAAGTGTATGCCTGAACATACATCAGTGCCACAATATGACAGCAAAGTTTTCAGAGCAAATTAAATTATTGGAACTATGCAATCTATCCACTTCTTTTTTTCCTATTTTGATTAGTAACCTTCTTCCACGTTTATTGTGAACCAGAACACTTCTATCATCTCTGGGGTATCCAGGTATCCTCTTCACTTGAATATATTTTCTGTTCTTGGAAAAAGTCAGTATTCCAGTAAAGGTGCATACATTTCTTAACTTATATTTATTTTTCTGCAGATACAAAGTTTGGGCTTTGGACTAATGATACAAAATGGCTAAATGCCAGAAAATTAGATAGGTCATTTTGTGTGAATGAGTGTTGTCAAGTAAGTGCCCACTTCTAACAGAAGACTAGAGGTAAATTCCTAGCGAAGGTCTAGCTGCGTATCTGTTAACAAATGCGCTTACGTATATTTAGTAGAAAGAGTCTGAGACAAATTCATCCACAGCTCTCTGCCCGCCTATCAATGCCACAGGAAAACAGGGCATGTGTCTACATACTAACTCCTGCATTTTACAGCATGGCATCATGGCGAAAAAATCATTTTTATCAAAGGGCAGCCCTCTCCCAGGTAGTAAGTGCCAGCAGAGAGATCAGAAGCATCTGGGGATGGTAACACCTTAAGCTGTTGAGCTACAATCTGCCAGAACTCATTTGTCAGAGTCCGGAGGCAGCAGGAAGCTGCCGTCGTCTCTCCAGATGCGGGTCAGACGAGATGTGTACAATTCCACAGGCCTGAGGGATGCAGCGTCCTTTTCAAGGCTGTTTTCCCCCCTCAACCTCTGGGCTTTCAATGTCAGTTGTAACTAAAAGCAAAAGTTAGAGATTAAGTCCCAGTAAAAGGGATTCCTACTTCCACCCCTAAAATAGAAAAGGAAAGCTAATGCAGTCCATAATAGGTCACTCATCTCTTTCCTCAGAGCTATTTTAATTAATTTTCATGAAGCAGAGCTGGTTTTAGGGGACCAGCTGGGAGCAGACTGTGGCCCGGCAGCAGGGCACCTCCTCCCCATTGCCGGCCCTGTGCTCCGGAGCAGTTAGGGAAGCATTTGGGGAAGGGGAGCAAGCCCTGCAGCCCTGCTGGAGCCCAGGCAGCCCCACCAGAGCTGCCCGAGGAGCAGAAGGTGAACAGGACCAGCCAGAAAACACCTACCACCTCCTTGCAACAGTCTAAGGTAGCATCTTAAAGTTCCCAAACACAGATTTATGACTTCACCGCACAGTCTAAGCTAGCATCTTAAAGTTCCCAAACACAGATTTATGAAAATGTAGTGTAAAGGTGTGAATATCTCAGAGGAACTAAAGTCAAAATCCCCATAAATGGTCTCTTCTTTTGATGGATTGCATATATATATTTTTTTAAATTAACACCTGTTAAGAATTCTCTGAGAAAAGCAGGGGAATTATAGCAGATTTATTGTCAGAAATCAGAGTATGTCCACTTCAGATTCAGAATGATTGTCTATCATGCTACCGGGCAAGAAGGAGAGATTTGCTTTATTATCATAAATAGAACAGTAAATTAATATTACAGCATTTAAAATGCAAATTCTGTAAAACACGCTTTAAATTATGGGGAGCGTTTACAAGCTCTACTCTGAAGTTATACCCACGTAAGCAAAGAAGAGAAAATAAATTACTTCCAACATAGCTATCTTTTTTTGAAACCATTTACCCTGTAAAACCGTACCCTTAAATCACTTGAGTTTGTATACTGGAGACTTAGGAAGTACTAGATGTTTAAATGTCTGTTTCACAAGCACTACTGGATACATATACAAAGAGGTTCCCTGGTTTTGTTACCCTAACACCTTCACAACAAACAGGAGAAAGAGACTGAATGACTGGTCACAGGTCTGGCAAAAACACATCATCTTTAAATTACACCACTTCACATCGTTGTATTTTTATTTGCCAAAGGGCACCTACTGCACAAATAGCATCTTCAAAGACGATTGTGCAGAGAAGGTAACTGAACTAATACTTGACAACTGATAAGAAATGAGGTTGTTTGATTTAATAAAGCTACCAACTACAATTTTGTAATACAAAGCCAAACAAAATCAGCCTTGCAAAAGAGCAGATTAATGTGAAGGTGAATTAGCAAAGCAGGTTTTGTGATAAACTATAGCTAATAGCTAGAGTTAACTAATATACTAACTATAGCTAACGCATTTATTACCTATGTGCAACAAATGCATCAGCAAATGAGCTGCTGAGATGCATGTATATACATATGTACACATATACACATGCATGCAATTATCAACAGAATGGACCACTGAAAGGGAGCTTATGATTCTTGGCTCCCGACTCTGCTGAACGCCTTTAATACCACCCAGGACTGAAGGCATTCGCCAGTGTACAGGCTCCCTACTGCACCTGTTGGGAGTAGCAGCATGCAGATTGGGACAGTACCTTCTTTATTCTACATCGCTCCAGCCCAAAAACAATGTCTGGAAACTGTTCTGACCTACAACAGATGACAAGCCTCTGCCCTTTTCTCCCCACCCTTCTTTTTGTGCCAGGCAGCTAAAATCAGAGGTCAAAAGCATGATACATTTCCACCACAGGGACTGTGGGGTGGGAGAGCAGCTTTGAAGTCAGTATGAAGTTTTCTTCCTCTAACAAGGGTAAGCAGAATTTGCAGCCAGCCAAAACAAGCCAGATCTTGTGTGGCAGGAGCAATAATCTTGTTTTAAATTATTAAAAAAGGAAAAAAAAAAAAGTAAGAAAACCAAATGTCTGGACTGGAAAATGATAAAACTGAAGAACCTTCAGTGTAGAATTTGTTAATTCAATTTGACGGCTTAAAGGAAAAGGCCCAGTTATTTTATTTTTTTTTTAATAAATTCATTACTTTTGGGATTGAAGAACGGATACAAACCCACATTTATACAAGCACACTACTGCAGAACTATGCATACATATCACTATAGTAGAAATAGTTGCACTGGAGTTGCCTGTACTGAGAAATTATGCAAACATACAGCAATTCATGTGCAGTCTTTTTTTGTTTGTTACTTGAGGAGTGATTCAAACCAGAGTTAAAATTCAGTGCATTATCTGACATTTGTGATTAGTATGAAAAAAGTAAAATCTTCATGGATTAGTTAAGCAAGAGCCAGCAGCCTGGAGCAGCAATGTCATACAGCAATTGAGGGAATACATGTTTTACCGGATGAGCCCTCTCTTTTCTATTTACGATCCAATCCAACTCCAATTTTACTTGTGAAGTACAGGTGAAGTCAGAAAGGCCTGCTCAATCATCTTGAAAGGCGCAAGGCTATTACAATAAGCCAAAAAATTGCAGCAAATTCAGAAGAGATAACTATCCAAATAGTCACTCCAAAGAGATAACTATACAAATAGTCACTCCAACGAGCTAGATAGTTTCACAGGGGAATGACAGAGAGAGCACAGAAAACCACAACATGATCCATCAGTCCCAGCAGGCTAGGTTGACTGTTAGAGGCTCTCCTGGTCTGTGCAACTCCTCCAGTTGCTGGCCTTCGTTTGGATTGACTGAATCTGTGTTTCGGCCTGGTCTGGTGAAAGCTGTGGGCTCTGTGAGAAGGGGTGACACAAGCTACCACTGCATTCAAAATGCTCTTGTGCATGCAATCTTCTTTCTGACGAGAAAAGAGAACTACTTCTTCACACCAGTGTTATGAAAATTCCCTTCCCTAACTATTACATCAACCAGTCTTCATAGTATATAACTTTGTTAATATATGTATTGGTTCACATTATACACTGTCATGTAATGAAGTAGTGGAATTTTACTGGTTGGTATTGCTCATGCTAAAGCAGAGCAAACTGAAGAACAGCCCAGCTCTGGAAATAAGGACTTCGCTTCTTGGAAGCTTAGAGCTGTCCATGAAGGATAAGGGACAACAAAGATAACACCACCATCCTAGCCCCTCTAACACATCTTTGAAACCCTCCCAGCATCATCTGGCATTGTAGATAAATAACTCTAGCAAGACTGACTCCAGGGATGTCTGAATCAATAGACAAGCAGCACGAATGCTGCAGAAATAGAGTTGCTTTGCAAAGTTTTACTATGATTAGTCATGACTAGTGTGAGGGCTAGTGATTAGTCAAATTGCATTGTACCGGGACATTTGAATGTGTAAAACTACATTTGGGGCACCCCAATTTGGATGGGACACGTCATGCGTGTGAATAAATATTTACCTTTGTAATGCTGTACTTTGTGCCCTAGCCTCTCCCCTGGGGTGGCACCAGCCATTGCTGTACCTGCTCCACAAGGAAGGAAAACCCACCATGGGGAGCAGATACTTCCCATTTTCTACACTCAAAGGATGCTTCTTCTAAGGTGTTAGACACATCCACAACATCAGCAGTTATCCATATAAAGGGAAGGTAATCTCCAGGAGAATGTGTGATATTACAGATCCAAGCATTTGCCCATGGTTCATGAAATTAATGAGCAAAAGACACGATTCCTATTTCCTCTCACAGGACAAAGCGCTTTGAGGAGAATATTCATGACAACTGAAAATAACCAGTGTTTAGAAGTTTAGTATTAATGTACACTACTTGTGTTCATTTTTCAGTTTTCATTTACAAAAGAATAAAAGGCCAGGTAAATACTTGCTTAGAGTTCATTAAAGTTGTTTTATTGGGCCAGTTGACCACAGCTAATCTAGTTTATTTACTCCAGCCAACTACTTTATTTACACAATACCAAAGCCTTTTTGAACTCTTGGATACATTAAGTAATTTTGTTACAAAAAGTCCTTAGCAAGAATTTGCAGAAGCCATTTTCTTGAGAACAGGATGTTTCTTTTCTGTGTTACTTTCCTGAAGACACTAAGCAGGAGGGATTCACAATATTGATACATAAAGTATGTATTTATTCACAGTACCAAAAAAAAATTGTAATTAAACAAAAATATATGATTTTTTTAATGTAGCCTGAAGCAAGGTGAACGGCTAAACTGCAAGCCAGTGTGAAAATGTAATGAAAGAGTACAATGCTATGTATTAATTACTATTTTAAAAATCAACATGGTAAAATTTGAATACTATGGCACATTTAAGGAATATGGGGTTTGTTGGAGATCACAGAATAGTTTAGGTTGGAAGGGTTCTTTAAAGGTCATCTAGTCCAGCCCCCCTGCAACGGGTAGGGACATCTTCAACTAGATCAGGTTGTCCATCCAACCTGACCTTGAACACTTCTAGGGATGGGGCATCTACCACCTCTTTGGGCAACCTGCTTCAGTGTTTCACCATCTCCATGGTAAAAAATTTCTTCCTTATAGCTAGTCTGAATCTACCCTCTTTTAGTTTAAAACTGTTACTCCTTGTCCTATCTCAACAGGCCTCATTAAAAACTCTGTACCCATCTTTCCTATAGGCCCCGTTTAAGTACTGAAAGGCCGCAATCAGGTCTCCCCACAGCCTTCTCTTCTCCAGGCTGAACAAGCCCAACTCTCTCAACCTGTCCTCATAGAAGAGGTGCTCCACCCCTCAGATCATTTTTGTGTCCCTCCTCCGGACCTGCTCCAACAGGTCCATGTCCTTCCTGTGCTGAGGACCCCAGAGCTGGACGCAGGGCTCCAGGTGGGGTCTCACCAGAGCTGAGTGAAGGGTAAGAATACGCTCCTTCGACCTACTGGCCACGGTGCTGGTGGTGCAGCCTATACCTACATACATTTTTCCATTTTTGTTACACAGTAGTAACATGTAGCGCTACTGGGTATTTCAAAATGACATTCCTGTTCGTCTGAATCAGTGCTTACCAAATGAAATTTAAGTGCTATTATAAATAGACAATTATGCTTTTAATACTGTCTCAGAAAGTATGACTGAATCCAATTACCCAAGTATGGGAGCAGGGGCTTTAGCCCTTTGGTTAGATCACGTCTCTCAAAAGCACCCCTATTGGTTCAGGCGCTCGTTTCTCAATCCATTCATTTAGGGAATATATATACGTATAGGTTGAGACCAGGAATAAAGCTTACAACACAAAACATGCAATTGCTGCATCACATTTTGAAACTAAGTGTATAAATACTAGCTTTGACACCATATAACTGTATTCAGCATTTGAACAATCTTTTACAAAACTGGCACTGTAATTTTAACATCTACATTTGTCCCCTATACCTTGTTTCAGTTTTGTGATATACTTAATTCAAGACGGAGTCATAAAATGAATGCTACTTTACAAGGGTGCTTAAACACCTACCTGAGTCTAAGCTTAACAAGAACCAAGAAAAATCACGGTATACTCAATAGAATAACTCCAATTACTGATTGAAAGAACATAGCTTTTTAAAACAGCATGTTTATTGCATTAACTAGGATGCCATTACTGTTTTGTTGTCATGAAATCCAGTTGAATCATCAGCAGTATGACTTGCACAAAGACCAAACTTAACATTTAATTTTTGAAACAACTTATTTTAGTGTCCTTAGCATATGTAAAAAAAAAGGGGGGGGTTAATGCAGTAAGGAGGAACTTCTTCCATCTGAAGGCACTGCTGCATTACTAGACAAATAGATTGCTTTATTGCCTTCAGCTATAATGCCTATGTTAATTATTATACTCTCAAGATGTCCCGGTATGATGAAAATTGGGTAAAATCTTGCATGAGTTTGTGGGCATGGCATACTCTCTTTATCTGGAATAAATGTACAAGATAATTAAGCATCTTGAGGTGAGCAACCTAGTCCAGCCCCCCTGCAACGGGTAGGGACATCTTCAACTAGATCAGGTTGTCCATCCAACCTGACCTTGAACACTTCTAGGGATGGGGCATCTACCACCTCTTTGGGCAACCTGCTTCAGTGTTTCACCATCTCCATGGTAAAAAATTTCTTCCTTATAGCTAGTCTGAATCTACCCTCTTTTAGTTTAAAACTGTTACTCCTTGTCCTATCTCAACAGGCCTCATTAAAAACTCTGTACCCATCTTTCCTATAGGCCCCGTTTAAGTACTGAAAGGCCGCAATCAGGTCTCCCCACAGCCTTCTCTTCTCCAGGCTGAACAAGCCCAACTCTCTCAACCTGTCCTCATAGAAGAGGTGCTCCACCCCTCAGATCATTTTTGTGTCCCTCCTCCGGACCTGCTCCAACAGGTCCATGTCCTTCCTGTGCTGAGGACCCCAGAGCTGGACGCAGGGCTCCAGGTGGGGTCTCACCAGAGCTGAGTGAAGGGTAAGAATACGCTCCTTCGACCTACTGGCCACGGTGCTGGTGGTGCAGCCTATACCTACATACATTTTTCCATTTTTGTTACACAGTAGTAACATGTAGCGCTACTGGGTATTTCAAAATGACATTCCTGTTCGTCTGAATCAGTGCTTACCAAATGAAATTTAAGTGCTATTATAAATAGACAATTATGCTTTTAATACTGTCTCAGAAAGTATGACTGAATCCAATTACCCAAGTATGGGAGCAGGGGCTTTAGCCCTTTGGTTAGATCACGTCTCTCAAAAGCACCCCTATTGGTTCAGGCGCTCGTTTCTCAATCCATTCATTTAGGGAATATATATACGTATAGGTTGAGACCAGGAATAAAGCTTACAACACAAAACATGCAATTGCTGCATCACATTTTGAAACTAAGTGTATAAATACTAGCTTTGACACCATATAACTGTATTCAGCATTTGAACAATCTTTTACAAAACTGGCACTGTAATTTTAACATCTACATTTGTCCCCTATACCTTGTTTCAGTTTTGTGATATACTTAATTCAAGACGGAGTCATAAAATGAATGCTACTTTACAAGGGTGCTTAAACACCTACCTGAGTCTAAGCTTAACAAGAACCAAGAAAAATCACGGTATACTCAATAGAATAACTCCAATTACTGATTGAAAGAACATAGCTTTTTAAAACAGCATGTTTATTGCATTAACTAGGATGCCATTACTGTTTTGTTGTCATGAAATCCAGTTGAATCATCAGCAGTATGACTTGCACAAAGACCAAACTTAACATTTAATTTTTGAAACAACTTATTTTAGTGTCCTTAGCATATGTAAAAAAAAAGGGGGGGGTTAATGCAGTAAGGAGGAACTTCTTCCATCTGAAGGCACTGCTGCATTACTAGACAAATAGATTGCTTTATTGCCTTCAGCTATAATGCCTATGTTAATTATTATACTCTCAAGATGTCCCGGTATGATGAAAATTGGGTAAAATCTTGCATGAGTTTGTGGGCATGGCATACTCTCTTTATCTGGAATAAATGTACAAGATAATTAAGCATCTTGAGGTGAGCAACGTGAACCACTGGCTCAACCACAGCCTGTAAAAAGCTGACTAGGGGTGGAGCTGAACGGGCTTTGGCTGGAGGCTGAATGCTACCTTAAGAATCCAGGCAGTGTTTGGCGTTGCTCTGATATTGTCACTGGCAGAGAAAAAATCAGGGTGCTAAGGATCCTGGGAGAAAAGCATAAATAGTGTGTTTCCCAGAGTCCTGATAAAACTCCTTTGCTTGCAGCTGGGACTGCGCGCTCTGGCCTACAGTATTGATTTGTCCTCTCTGGCATGCCTCCTGGAGACACGGGCTCCATCTGAAAATCCTTCAAGAAAAGATGACCTTAGGTGCTGGCTCACAGATGCTTCAGCAGTCTAATCACACTTTCCCAGAACTCCATCCTTGCAGACACTGCATTTATAGCTTCTCTCTCGAGACACGCACACACAAAAGTTAAGCAAATGGACATTTTGGGTACTATATGGAGCTCGCTAGAAATCATTCTCTGTGTATTTTAAGTAGTACAGGATATGCACAGCTCTAGACAAAGCAGCAAAACACCCACTTCGCCACTTCCCTGCAGGTGTTTCGCTATTTCCTAATTGAATAATTTTAAGGTTCAGAAAACAGGATCTCAGTCCATACACATTGCTTTTTCTCTCCCCCTCTCTTCTTGGCTGCCAGTTTTTGTTGTGATTTGTTATGCAATTACAAGCACTCATCTGCAAAGAAAACATTCCTATCTGTTCCTTTCTTTTGTCCACGCTTTTTCTGCTTCCCGTTTCTTCCAAGATCTATTTTTGTAGCTGAGTCCCCTGACTAGCCTAACTGAGCAATCAATACTTCCTTTTGTTACTTCTCCCTAAGGATGAAACTTGAAAAGTTGATTTGTACAAGATAATTGACATCCTTTTGTCCACTGATATTCCATCTGAAAGAGGATCAAAGTTTAAAAACTAAACTAAAGCAACTCCACCCTCCCCTGAAGCTTAGGAACAATATCCATCACAAAAATTCATCCTGACACCTTCTTGGAGTTTTTATCTGAACAAAGAGGCAAAATGCAGCAGGGGATGCAACCTGCCCTCTTAATGAATCTGTTAGTTACATTTGCATGCTGACCCAGAGAGACCTGGGCAATCCTCAGTACGGAGCAGAATAATAATTCTTAGGATTGCCACAGTAGCCTAGAAAGTCAAAGTAGAACAATTTTGTGGAAAACAATTAAATAGAGAGAAACTTGTAATTATTGAAACTGTTTTCCTCATTGTTGAGATGTTTATTTACAAGATATGTAAATAAAGTGGTATCAAAGAAACATGAATTTTTCCCAAAAGGCATCTTGGCAACCCCGAATACTGCCAGTGGTTTGGGTCAGAAAGAAAAAAACAAAAAGTAATGATGTGATTGATAAAGAGATTCTTAACATTCAAAGCCTCAAACAATACACTATTGGTACTTAGAACATTTAAATGAAAAAAGTACTTGAATTTTGCTGAAGTATATTTTTAGCAGCTGTAACTATTTGAAACACTGTTTAAACTACTTAGATCTGCAACTGTAGATGTTACTGCTGGGGTTTATTAGTGTGTCTTTCAGTGTATGAAAAAAATCAATTGGTTAACATTTTCAGATGATTACTTAAATCTTTGTTTATTTTCTTCAGTATTTAAAACAGCATATAAAAGCCAAGCACTGCAGTTTAGAAAGAGAAATAAATAGCTGCAATACAAAATTACACAATAACTATGTTACATATAGACAGCTATTTGAAATTGTCCATGACTGAATATGCTAACTTAAGACAAATGGTTGACTAGAATATGATCCCGATCAAGAATTCTAGGACTCTGACCTGGAACTCCATAGAGCTGCATGGAAGCCAACTGAGACTTGAATTAGAAAGGTATAAACAAAAACCAAAACAAAACAAAAACCCAGACGTGATGCATATATTAGATGTACTACTAGTTTGTTTTCATTTCCTACTATGGTTTTCATTCTCTTAACACACTTTTATTGGTGTAAATTTGGAGCAACCAATATCAATGTGGTAATGGGCCACCCATGCCTCTCCCTCTGTGAATCCTTGTCTAGCTCCATCATTTTAGATAAAAAATGGTGATTGTTTCCTGGATGGACACAGATTTTAGTTCTATGAGATCTCTCAGGAGGTCCAAGATTGACAATAAAAACACATATAGAGAAGCCCTCAATGTCTAGCTATCTCCCTCAGCATTTGCAATTAACTTCTTACCAACACAGTCCTAGTCACTGTTTATTTTGCCACAGTTGCGATCTTTCAAACACATAATTCTGTACAATGCTGAGATCAGATCAGCTTACCCTTGCTTAGAGCCAGCTATACGAGTAAGCTTCCTAACCACTGGAGGGAGGAGGAAACAATTATTTAGTTGAGGTAAAATGCCACCAAATTCTTGATACATTTTCCCAAGAAAGGAACAATTTAGCACTTTCTACAATAATACAACATAATTCCAATGTCCTTCTTGCAAAGTTAATGGTTATAGTGTGTCTTGACTGACACTGCAAGCCATCTTCTCTCTCCTTTTTTTAATAAAGCTTGAGGAATACAGATTTTTTTTAGATCCCATGACAGAACTCTCCTAATCTGTGGTGACATTCTTCCCAAGGATCGGTAAACATGAGAACAGATGCATAATCGATTTTGCTCTCCCATACATTAATGGATTTTCAATAGAATTCTACAAAACAATTAACAGCTTCTTTATTCTAAATAAAAATTAGCATTTTAGTTTCAAGACTGCCAGAGTACTAAAATAAAAGTAATGCCCTCCCCCTTCAAGCAGCAGAAACTTTTTTCATTTTTGTTCAGTGCCTAAGCTTGAGGAACAATGTTTGACACAGTAGCGATTGCTCCATTGTTTCACAATTTTAATGGGGATTGAAGTACTTCAAAAAATATGAAAATTAATAATTCTGTTGCAATGATCAGACCAAAATTATTAGAAATTATTTCTAGTTATTTTAGATATATAATTCATAGCAAAATGAAAAGTAAGAAGTATATTGTCAACGTGTCTCTTATTGTATTCACTTCAATATTGTGGTGAAAATGCCACTTTTTTAGGGGAACGATGACCTATTCTACACATCTACCAGCATGCTGAGTTCACTATAACACATCTATTGATGAGAATTGTTTGCTCTCATTCTTTGTCCTTTCATATTCAGTTATTTTTTTCCCCAGATCTCATACAAGAGACTACTGTTGCTTTCTCTGACAATTACAAGCTTTGTCATCAGATATAAAGTTCTGCTATTTTGCAGGCACTAAATAAATTGAGCCCTCCATCCTACTAGAAAGTGTATGATCTTTTATTTGGAATTACATTTCCAGGATTTATTTGCCCTATCTTTGAGTCCCAACTCAACTGCCTAGAACAAAATTTGATGGTCCACGCAACAGGGCTGTAAAAAGCCACTCTTCTGAATAGTAGTGACAAGTGGAAAATAGTTTATAACCACTTTGTCATCTAACTCGAGAATTGTTTTTATGAAAAATAATTACATTTTGCAGCAAAAATAGCTTCCTCTCTTTCTAGGGCAAAAATGTAATTTTCCAATTATGAACTTAATAACCAACTGTAAACCAGTAAGGCTGTATTCCCATGCCTAAAGAAAATTCTATCTGGCTGCACACAGGAGCAGAATGAAAATTAACTTTTTTTTTTTTTTTTTTTTTTTAAAAGTGATTCTTTCCTTCAGTCATATGCCAAAACCAAACTAGCAGTAAGTATGTGAATCGCACTCTACCAGTGAAAAAAACCACCTTATCAGGAGTAGTAGCAATGACTCATTGGAAAGAGAGATAACTCAGGATAACCCAGATAACCCTGGGGAATTGTGTGAAAGACTTTAAAAATCCCCTTTTAAAGCAACAGCAGGCAGGCTGCAGAAGAAGCAAGCGATCTAATCCTAGCATTCAGCCTTACAGGCTCCAAAATACTTTGGACAGCCTGTTCTTTCCCGCTGCTAGAGGCAAGCGGAGATTCAAATTCATAAGACATTTTGTATTCAGAGACTGATATGAAAGGCAAAATTCTTTACAAAAATCTAAGTGGCAAGGAAGAACAGTCTCTAACTGGGCATTTCCCTGAAATCTCTTATTAGTACAGATAATACCTTATCTTTCAGTAATTTTAAGCAGCTGGATAGTTATTTGGCTGATCTGATGCATACATGAAGTTCTTTTTGCAACAACTGAATTTACTAGTTTATTACTGACTTATTTTTGAATTTATCCTGGTAACGCAATTTATTTTATTCTCTCCAGAGCAGGTGATGTTCATGAGGACATCGTGCAAAACGTCTACTGGTAAGCAGAGAACGTGACTAATCGATCTTTGCAACCCATACATTATGATATGAAGTAGCACGTGAATCTCTTCTATCCCTTCAGAGAATCTGTTCTTTCTTCTGCCTTACTGACGGCAACTGAATCCACACTATGCTACATTGGGTTACCTGAACCCCTTCAATGTAGCTTCCTGTGCCAAATGAAATAAGTTCGGCCTGATAAAAATACCAAACAGGTACTAGCCAGGAGACACTAAACAGTCAGGGCTATTCAAGTCTATCCTGAACAAGTCAAAATAGTAGGTATAAAAACTGGAAATACCAATTTAGGCATAGCAATCACATAACACTATGTGAAATAGATGTCTGTAACAGCTTTGTTTGAATCACCACTATTACCTCTATTATTTTTTTTTAATCTAGGGACTCAGTCTGACCCACAAACCAATTTAATTAGGCCTTAAGTAAAACAGAGAATTAAGACATGAAACAACAAATGAGAACAGTAAATAATACACTTTCTCTGGTTCACAGTAAATACACATAAGCACTCCCTATAGGGCTTCCAGAACATCAGATTGGTAACAATTTTATCTATCATAAGAGTGCTATGGAACTGTAATTTTCTGTCACATGCAAGGAAAGTAATCTATAGAACGATGTCACCAACAGCAGTTTCAAAACACCTTCATGATCTGCAAGGCAGCGCCAGAGGTACTAAACTGGCAAACAAGGATGGGTGTGAAATGAAAAAAACCCAGAACAAAAGCACAAAAAAACCCCTACCCCAAACCCAAAACCAAACAAACTCAAACATGCATGTTTTCATAATCTGCTGCCTTCCTGGGCAATTGCTACTTAAATATACATTGTCATAAACTACACGACTGCCAGATGCCAACATCTACTGCAATGTTAGTAACACTCTGCTTGTTCTCAGAAGCATTTCCTCTTTGTACCCAACATATTCATCAACTTACTCTCTTTCCAACCTCCCTCCCCCTCAAGTATGCAGAAATACTGGAGAACTATCAGCACTTTTGACGGTTCCTGCTGCATCTTATTGAAATCACAGTATTTTTGAAGTGCTCAAATGCTAGTTTGATTTGTCTGAATGTATGTTAATATTGATTCTCTTTCACCTCCGCTATCGGGATCAATGCTCATCTATTTTATAGGTCTCTGACAGCGCTTTCCTGTGTGATTACAAATATATTCAAAAGAATTTCTCTTTGCTTGCTTACACTATATAAATGGAATTTCTCTGTGATATATAATGAAGCGTGCACAGTTGTCATTGCCTGAGACACTTTTATTATCAAACTCAGCAAAGCAGCAGTATCACTGCAGTAGTTGTAATATCACTCCAGCAATCATCACCATTCAGAGGGAGAAGTTTGGTATTCTGGAAAACAAACTTAATTAGATTTCTATAAAGTAATTCATATATTTCCTTGCAATTTTATTATTTATGAGCACTTTTAATAATTTCCTCACACAACTTAAAACCAATGATTTTGTTCTGTTTCAGCAATGACAGTACAGATATACTTGAACCATTCTGAATTTGATGATTTGCCAGATTATCGAAACATAAATACAGATTTGTCCAAGCAACAACTAATTGCCTCATTCCCTCTTCTGTAAAGCTCACTCACATAGCCCCTATTACCTAGAATGTGAGACAGAAACAACAAAACAGACAGGACACTAAAGACTCCACAAATTAGAGACTAACTGATTCTTCCAATTATGTGTTTAGCAATGTGAAGGCTATTGATAGATAATTTTCCACTAAATTTGGAAAAAAAAAAAAAAGTATTCTAATGAGGACATGATTCTTTAAGCACAGCTCAGAAAGATATCAGCTATGGGATGTCAACCACCCAAGACTCGCAATCTTGAGGACGTTATGAGGAGAGGAAGGAAGAGAGAGAAGGCTGTATTCTTCCAACCCTCTCGCACTATAAGAAATGCAGAAAGTAAGACGGCAGGGCTTTTTGCTCGGTCGGAAAAGGAGGAATTGATACAGTCTAGGAGCAGCCTGCCAGATCAGGTCTTGGTGCTCTGCGGTTTCACATTTATATTCACGACCTGAAGTAAACTAAATCATCACTGATAACAATTACAGTTTCAAGAATAGGTGGAGGAAATGGAAAACACTGAATTGCCTAGGTAAAGTAACCTGAACTTTTTGATAAGATAAAGTACAAGCAAATAGCAGGGTTTGGAATATGAAGAAACGCAATGCCTTACATGGAAGATACAAAAATGCAGGCCGTACTTTCAGAATAACAAGAAAACCTGATTTGGGAAGGAAGACTCATAAGTGTGCCACAACAACCAGCTGAACACAAGCACCTTACATGATAATAGTTAAACTCTAAAGAGCTTACTTTAGAAGAACACTCCAGGAACTTGAATTATTTTGCTTTTGAGGAGAAAGTTAACGGTGGAACACAAAGCATGGGAAGTTAATAGAAAACACAAAGTACCAACAGCAGAATCAGCATTTAACTATACTTGAAAAAAAACCTTTAAATTAAGTATAACCTAACTAAACTAACTATAAAATAACAGTAGCATATTTCTACTGTATTTTACCTATGGTAGGAAGATAGAATGAAATGTAGTACCTGGAAGCTGGTACCAATTTACCTGAAGGATAACTGGTTGCTAAAACAAATAGCCAAGGACTGTGCTTGACCCTTCATTAATTTATTTCAACCTAAAGTCAATCTTTTCAGGAAGGCATGCTTTAGTTCAAGTAGGAATGAACTCAGAAAAGTCTTAATGTCATGCGATAGGCAGGTCACACTCGTTGTCCCGCCTGACCTATTGATCTGTGAATGAATGTTACCTTAACATCTTTGAAGCCTGCATTTTATTTATGAATACTGTGAGTATTCTGCATCAAGTGAAACTAAAGCAATGTGTCATAATACGGCATTTGACTTGAAAAGGACAAAGCAGAAAACCCAACTATCATTACTTTGAGACATACACACATGATTAAATCTGTAGCTACAAAACGTTTTTATTATTCTATTGCTTAAGCCATTGAGTCCCAAATGATTTACTGGTCTTTGAATCTTAAAAGAAATAGCTATATTTAAAACACACTCCCACTAACTACCAAAGGAAAATCTGAAGACGATCAGTATTTGAAACTGATGACAACAGAAAATCTGGGAAAACACAATCCCAAAGAGATCTGAGCCTGTGTGAGCAATGTGCAGGTTTCACTTCTCATTGCATTAGTACTAGAAATAATGATAATTTTTATGGTACATTTTTGAGTTTCATGTTTAATACAGCTTATAAAAGAAGTTCAATATTACTCCCTGATGTATTACTATTCTGCCAGTGTACAGCTGCCAACAGTAGTTAAATCTGATTAAGGCCCCCTGCCGAGTTAATCAATCTGATAATGTCAGACATTATTAAGGAAGCATACATGATATGGTCACACTGTCTATTATCAGTGGTGTGTACACCAGTGCCTTTGTCTTCACAGAGCACTGAAGCTACTTAAAATAGATAAGCATAAAAAGGATAAAAGGCATTATAAACTTTCAGTCTCAAACATTTGTATGTTAATTCCTGCTAAAATACAGCTATTTAATACAAGATACCTTCATGTATTTTAGGGGTTTGGGGAACAACAACAAAAAAATATTAAAGTTTTAAAGCAGCAAAAGCAGCTTAAGAATACTTTAATCATTCTGATCAATGCAAACATGTTTCTAAATAAGCAAGTCTTCTCAGTTTAGAATAAATTTGTTTTACAGAAGCTATGTCTCAGTTTGAGGCATACTTGTGCACAAAAAACAGAGGTCTTCAAAACAGTTATATACTGCTTGACCTACTCAGAAGTCAGCAGACATTGCTTCTATGCTACCATTTCCCCAACAGATCCTAATGCTGAAATCATTTGCGTTTTCAAAAGGGAGCTGCTTCTTTTCTGTTTATATTGTACTGAAAAGCAAAGTCATATCTATTTACACTGAACTGCATTTTGCCTCTGGATTTCAGCACTATCAGCAAAACCATCCATCATTAGCTCCAAGGCTAATCAGCTCCTCCACAGATGAAGGCTTTGTAACACCCGACCCAGTACAGCTCCTTTGCAAAACGTGAAAAATTGCAGAGGACAGAAGGACACACCATGTTATTTCAGACCAACACAGATCCTACCTGCAAGGGATGGGGTGTGGGGGGGAAATAAGGGCAAAAGAAAGGTGGCCAATGAAACACAAGTTGAAACTCTAAGGATTCACTAATTGTATCTAGCATAAAAGGGAGGTTGAAGCAAGCCCTCTCCTAGAACTGGTGGAAAGGCAATTCCTTTAGTGGCTTACGATCCAAGAGAAGTTGGAGGCTGACCTCTCTTCTACCTACAGATAATTTCCTGGGCACCCAGCTGAAGTGCTAGAGTCCCAGATAAACATCTGCAATTAAATCTATTCAACTATTCCTGACTTGGTTCAGCACTGTAAGTAACGCCAATTATCCCTTCTATATAGCTATCTATTTTACCGATATCCCCTATCAATCTAATGTTCAATCCAGAATGAAATAATCAGTAGCCTGCAAGACACCTACACCTGAGCATTATAAATATAGGCCAGATCTAGTCAAGAAACAGCCTGCCTAAACTGTTATGGGGGGACGACAGACTATTACACCACAAACTTAAAGACTGAGTATCTACAGTTTGATAAAAATTTGATACGGTATCTTCCTACGCTCCTCCAGAAGCAGAAATTATTTAGATAGCGTTATGTAATGTACATACAGCGGCGGTATGTGTCTTTGGTAGATTCAGGATCCCTGGGCATTAACTCAATACCTTGTCTAGAAAGAAGCTCTCAGTTTTGGTGCAGGGCAAGATAGTCATTACAGACCAGTCTGAAATATATCCATATGTTTATAAAGATATAACTGGCACTTTCCATAACTGCAAATCACAAACATAGAATTTAGCTGTGCAATACTCCTTTTTCTACCATTTTTTTCTTTTAGAAGGTTTTTCTGCCCCATGTTTCTTTCCTAATATTCAGCTGCACTTTATTTGCAGTATATTTTTGTTTTCCCCATTTAAGAATAAAAGAGAAATAAACCACAATGCTGCTTAACTGGGATGCAACAGGTATTTCCAGTTACAACTGTCAGAGAAAGGTTAAAGAAAAGACTGCAGCCTATGCTCTATCACGGACATCCAATCCTTATCACATTGCCTTTCAGAAGAAAAGGCAGGTTTAGCCAGTGGTAGTTCTTTAAAAAACAGCTACAACATTTTCAAAACTTGCTACCATGTTAAAAGAAACAGAAGTGAAACAGAGTTTTTAATTTTTACAGAGTATCCTCTTTTCCTCATTTTTCTCCCCTGCCCTGAAAACCCCCAAATCTCACAGAAAAACCCCAAACCAAAACCCAACTGGAGATCAACTGGTAAAAATAGGAAACAAGCAAGATAGTGCCAGTAAGCAACACTTTATTACGGATTTGTGCCTCAGGGCTGAGTTCCCATGTGGATTCTCTAATATCTAATATGGGTTGTATTTGCATATTAATGTTCCCATGGGGCAAAAATCTCTTTTTTTATCAGTCGCCTTATTTTCAGGAACCTCATATGAA
>NW_009259683.1:1011188-1014050 GCF_000687185.1 Egretta garzetta
TATTGGGAAGAGAGGTGCAGCTGACAGGATTGGCAGGGATATATAGGCAAGCTAAGTGCATAAGTTGCATTTCACAAAAACACTTAACCAAAATCACATCGTCTGAGCAAGACATTAAAAGTTCACACCTCTACACAGACCAAAGATAAGAAAAGAAAACCAGAATTTAGGACTTCCTTAGTTTAACACCAGTAAAACTGCTCCCCTGACAATAGATAGACTAACTAGGAAGCATACTCTGAAATTTCAATTTCCTTAATGATAATAATAATAAGCACCTTGGTGGCTCTTCTTCCTTCTCCAGAATGCACCAACCACTATGACATAATACAATTTCTTTTGGATTCTCTGTGCTATCATTAAATGTGGTCAATGCTAAAGTGATATAGCTGTATGACTTGGAAGGTGAATATTCATTCCACACACCTGGCAGCCAAATGAGTAACAAATGTGGTTTTGCACGTATGCTCAGATACAGGGATAGTACGCTACTGATTCCAGTCAGGCTTTTTGGGAAGTATGAAAATAATGACGGAGGGCACTTTGACCTCATTGGCTACCAAAAGGTATGCCACTTACCTGTCAATCCAGAAAGATACTGCAAAGTCTTTCTGCACGAATGACTATCTTCCCATCCCTGTTGGCCAAAGGAATCATGAATCTCACCTCAATCAGGCCCTTCACTGACAGTCAATTGCCTTCCCAAAAACCAGCCCAGAGTGTAGAGCCCCTCACAAAAGCACACCTTTTCTTAAAATTATTGCCTGCATAATAACAGCGTTATTGTATCTCTGAAGGGTAAAGTTCAAAGAACAACTTCATAACACCAAAAGAATGCCAGTCAGCTCCCTGTCCTCCCACAATACCAGGTATTTGGCAGCCTGAGGCACAGAGAGCAAGAAAGAAGGTACTGGGGAAACTGTCTTGCTCTAGCTCTCTCCAAAAGAGCAGATCCTTCTTAATGTCACGTGTGGTGAGCACAGATGGAGGTGCTTCCAAAACCCAGTTCCCTCTTAATATTACACACATCCCTGAAGAGGAACTGCTGCATATCCAAAGAAAGTGGAGAAGCATGTTTTGACCCTTTATGTTGCTTCTGAGCTTACTTCACTAGCAAAGCTGTTGGAAGAAATTCTCTCTCTTGTTTTCTGGACGATTTGTTGAATATGTGATGAGAGGGAACATGTTGCCCCCTGGTCACTGGCATACGAAAGCAATAGCTGCAAGGACTACATGTGGGCTCTGGGCCATATGGTGTGTAGGCTTATTGTAGGAATTTAGCATTTTTTAGACTCCTACTTTCCTGTCAAATTGGTTGAAATTAGCCACTGAGCTTCCTCTCTAAAAACTTCGGAAACAACACTGTGATTGTATAATCTTTTTCCCATTGAAAACCAGTTTAAAAGGTAAACCAAAATAACATAAAAGCTGTATTTCTGTTCTTCAGAAAGGCAAGAAGAAGTTATAGGAGATGCTTTCCAAACAGGGATATTTACTGGAAGCTGGAGCTTTAATAAATGTAAGCTTAGCATTACAGAAATGAGCATATATTACAGCATACAAGCTTACTGCTATGAAGGTTTAAAAGAGTTCAGAAGCTAAACCAGTTTAAGCCAGAGAAGACTGCAGAGTATATACAACTGACATAAAAAACCATAATCTTATTTGCTATTTAGCCATTTCTAGAAACCCAATATTATGCTAGGATGTCTGCAAACAATACAAATGCTGTTTTGTGAATGAAATAATACATCAAGTAAAACAATACAGTATTGAGGCCTATACCTGATGAAATGCTTCTAGCCTCCAAATAGTCATGTTAGAAATGAATTTGTTTTAAATGTATTATGATTACAACTATTCAAGATATTTATGCTTTATTGATACTCAGTCTGGAGAAGATATAAACTGTAAATCAGGACTGTAGACAAAGTTCAATGAGTGCGGACAGGTTGGGGGGGAGGTTGGTTGTTTTAAACAGGACACAGTTCCTTATCCACTGATGCAAACAGCACATGCTTGGCATTTTATTTATCTGAACTAGTTTCATCATGTACTAATTAACTCAACAATACTGTTTATTCATCTGTGCCAGTGTTCTGATTTATTTTAATGGGCCTTCAGTTGTCTACCAAAATGCCTTCCTATCGTGTCCCCCATCAAAAGGTGAAGGTCATCTTCACAAATTTCTCATTAATAAAATCCAAAACCTAACCCTAAAGTCAAGCTTGTTTTCACTTTAACAGAAGTTTTATGATATGCCCTAGTCCTTTACATCCCTCATGGTGAAGGGAGGTAATCAAGCATCAATCCATTCAGACTACAAAAATGTATGTACTATCTGTGCACTAACCTGCTGGCCTCTACCAGAACACTCATAGTCATAACAAGTTTAAAGCTATGAACAAGAATAATTTCTGGAGAATGCTATGGCATTTATACAATTGTTTAAGACCAACTTGGCAATTGAAGATTTTTCAGTTAGTGTACAATGTGTAACATGTATAACATGTATGCAACTGTTACAGGCAGCTTATAGATGCCAGGGATAGAAATACCCTCCCCTTTGAAGATAGTTTGGCCAAATGGGCTTAAGGATGCCAGTGAAGCCCGTATGATGACTACTCTTCTAAGCACCAAAGTAGCAGACTTGACTTGACATCTGTGTAGTATCCCAGAAAGTGTTTGGGCAGAACTTGTCCCCATCACTCCTAAGAGTATCGGCAATGGAAGAAAGGCTGGGGGAGATCTGGAAGCAAGATTTAGGAGTTAGGCTGAAGCTTTGGGGTCTAAAGTGCAGAGCTGTATGCTCTAGAGTGTTCCTAGAGCTATTCCCTGGGCTACAGGCAGACAGCAGAGTGG
>NW_009259683.1:1014069-1015472 GCF_000687185.1 Egretta garzetta
GAGCTGATGCAGGAAGAGGAGTCATGGGGGGAGGGGAGGGTAATCACTCCATGTGCAATTTTTTGGAACATGGAAGAAGCCAAGCTTTCCACTCCACATCTTCAGGCAGAGCTTCTCTTTTCTTTTATGGGAAAATACCTAAAAGGATGTTAAGGTTCTACTATACTCCCTGATCAAATCAGTTCCCAGTAGTAATAATATATTCTCTCTCAAAGGAAAAAAAGTTTGTTCTACTTGCAATTATACGATACTATCATTTACTGATCTATTTTAGGTTAGGGGAAAGACTGGTAGGGCAGAGATAATATTTACCATGCTCCAACCATATTCAGGGCTCAGTGAACCCTGGAAGGAAAGTGATAAAAAAAATAAATCTCCAAGGAAAAACAAACAAGAAATATGGTGGGAAGAAATGGTCTCTTGCTCTCCCTGCACACACCCAAATAAAGAAACATCCAACAATATTTTGATTTCTGGACATCACTATACACAAAGGTACATCTAGGAATCAAGTACAATCAATCAGAATTCCTATTAAGACAGAAGACAAATAGAGAGTGAAAGAGACTCCAATCTGATGAATCATGAATTACAATGGAGACAAAAAAAGAGAAGGAAAAAAAAAATGGTAGTTAGGCAGAATCAGCCAAATTTAGCCAAAGATAGTTATCCTTATGTCAAGCAAAGACACACAGAAGAATAAATGCTATTGTAACATCTTAATTCATTGACCATATCATTTTACTACAAAGCATTCATCATAATTATCAGAGTCAAATAAGCTCTTTTTCACCATGTGAAATGATTAAATACAGTTTGACTTTGGAACGGTAAATACACATGTAAATTTCTTTTACAGCTAAACTACAAGAAAATTAAACTCAATGAAATTCAGAATTAAACAAGTGAGTTTCACACTTTCCACCTAGCAAATAAAAAAATGACTAAAATCAGTAAAGCCAACACCAGATCTGTACAACTATCAACGGTTATTTCACACACACAAAGTTTAATAATCGCCTTCTGAGCATGTTTTTGGTCCACACACAGTGACAGGACAAATATGCTGTGGGACGATGGTCAGCAACTAAAATTCAATTTTTACATGTGGTAAAAAGCGACTAAGATTGATAGCAATATGCCATCCATTCTCATCAGTCACACTTAGTCCTCAGACCTCTATTATCCACAAATCCTGCTATACAATCAAAGAGAAAGAACTACTGAATTATTTATTAAAACTGACACCATCAATTATGTTCCCATGTAAAAAGTCACTGAGCAGCCATTTAAAGAATTATAATGCACATTTTGGTAACTTTTGACCAGGTTAACAACCGCTCTGCTTTGGGAGAGGATGGAAGCTCTTCTCAGACTTTTCACATCTGAGAAGTTAAACTTGG
>NW_009259683.1:1015521-1046414 GCF_000687185.1 Egretta garzetta
CATACCTAAAGTGACAGCCTTGGAATACTGTTTCCACATTGTAAGGCCAGCAACAGTGGCCATCATCAGTGCCAACTGCCCCAAATAATGAAATAGGGTACTGGTGATATTTCTTGGAAGCCAGCTGGGCTCATATGCCAAACTTCTGACCTCTCAGTACAAGCCAGGCAGTTCCCTTCTCTCTGTCAGCACATGGGGTCCTTTTTAATTCACACACGACTTTCATAACATTTCTATCACCTCTTAACATCAGCGTTAAGTTCATGTTTTAAGAGACATAAATAACTATACTATTGCTGCGTAGAAAGACCAAAATACTAACACAACATTGCATTCAGAAGAGTGGGTTATGTTCCCAAAACATCCTGTCTAGACAATTATGCAAAACCGTGTCCCACTGAGGTATTTCCCAGCGTCACCTGGTGGGCCTCGCTCTGAGTAAATGCCGCTCAATCAGAGCTATGAAAGTTACTCTTTCAACAGCACCCAGCAGTAAGGGGGAAACCTGGAAGTAATTGAATAGACAAATGATATGTAACCCCTCATATATATATGCCCTCAGCATGGAAAGGTGCCCAGATTCACACGGTTTCTGTTTGTGGTGGTGTACGAGACAAAGCGCATGCCTGTAATGGTAGATTAAAGATGCCAGCACTGTCTGCTGGCACTAAGGCCAGCTGGCACACAACAGCTTGTGTCTGTACTCCCTTACCCTTCAAAGTATGCAACTGCCGGATGGGAATGTCTTTCAGCCTTCCTTCTCCCTAGCCACGCTTAGGATTTGTTCAGCAGAATACAGGTTGATGCTGTGCAAAGCCTTGCCAGATTGTTCTAATAACCAAGTAACATAAACAACTGAGTTTTGTTGTCCTAGAATGCGTTTTGCTATTGTGCATTTTATCCATATGGACCTAAGTGAGAAGCCCAGAGGGTTCACTTCCCCTTTGTAACAAGAAGTAGCAGAACATAAATAAATAAATAAACAGACGTAAGAGAAGGGGCTAGGATAAATCATGAAACAACACAAGGGATGGACATCATGTTACTCAGGACATTAAACAACTAGTTTTACAAGCACTTAGGAAGAAAGAACAGAAGCTATTAGAACAACAAAGGTGCTTTCAGCTTCAGGTACCCAAGATACCTTTTTTTGTCTGATTGTCATTGGCATTTTAGGGAATTACCGTTACAAGGAGTACTTTTTCCAAATTCTGCTGTAGACAATTTACAGTCTAAACGCATCTACAATTCAGTGGCTGACCTAGACATAAATTCTTGCCAAGTTCATAGAACCCAGTGAGGTTCTGATTTATACGCTCACAGTTTTTCCCCTATTTTCGACATTTAGCCAGATTACTTGGTGAACAGAGTTTCCCTTAGTTTCTGTGGTATGAAAAGGCCACTGCTATGTCACATGCTCTATTGCTGGCATTTTTAATGATGAACAGGTTCACTAACCACAGGGTCTAAACAGAGTTCTTGCTTAAACATATGACTATTTACAATATGAATGTTTATACAAGAACAAATTGGCAGCAAAGGTATTCTTGTTAAATTTATCCTCTGGATCGGTTACTTCAAATTGGATAGTAATTTAAAAGCTATTTTCAAAAGCTTTTTCAGGAATCTTTACTTCTTACGTGAGAAATCACGTGGCTCTTTAGACAGGGTTAACTCAGGAAAATTTCTCTTTTAAGTAGTACTTGGACTGTCAGCAACAGCACATCTCCCTCCCAGTGCTACCCTTATCTAAAATAATGTTGAAGTTGCTCTGTCTGTTCTCCATGAAACTGTAATTAAACAATAAAATTTCAACTTTAATAATAAAATTGCTGAGAGAATGACAATCAAATGAGTCACAAGCGTTAACTGTTAAGCCTTGAAAATTAGAGAACCAGAGATTTGCAGTAACAAGAATGGACCAAAGTTGTCCACAAATTAAATCCAAGTGGTTTATAGAGTCAATGGACTGCAGGGAACAACTGATTTTTTTGTCTTTATTTGGTTAAATTAAATTGAGGGAATAAAAAACCCCACCAAAATGGTGCATTCCAGATTGATCAATAAACCCAGCCTTAATGTGCAGCCCTTCAAAGGGATTCTTTAAAAGATTTGGTTTGGGTTTTTTGGTTTTTTTTAAACAAAAAGTGCTGAAACAGAAGAAACATTTTTAAAAAAATATGACCATCATTTTTTAAACTTTCTTCCTAAACTTTGTTAACTTTTAAATATATTTCACCCCTGAATTACATGTATATTATTTTAACCTGAAACAGCCTTTCAAATGAATGTATGCACGTTATTTGTCAAAAATACCCCCACCACATAACTGTGTCTTTTTAAATGCGTCTCCCAACCTTCTAGAAGGTGAATCCCTCCCTATAAAATCAGTAGTGTTCCACACATCCCTCAGATCATTTCTTCTTCCCTGTCTTTGGTGAAAGATACTTCTATTTTCCACCTCAGGAATATCACTCCTGCCTCTTAAGAATCGTCTTCACATAGTACAGTGGCACGTGACACAACTCTACACAGCCAGTACAGGTCCAGACTTTTTATTTGCTTATTCAGTGCCAGTTCTTCATCTAACCTACGAGATGCTCAAGGTCTCATCAGCAAGGCCTTTTTTGCTGATTGAATACCATTGTAAGGCAATTAAAGTTTAAGCATATAATTTACTCCTTTTTTTGCTGAGCTATTTAGTTACTGCTTTTAGAAGCAAACAGAAGGACTGGAACACTTACTGTTCTGATAGAAAAGAACATTTAGAGTAATACAGATTGGGTTTTTTTAAACCACTTTACTGTTCTGGCAAGCCAGGGAAGAAACTGCTGGGGTAGGCAGGGATCCTCCGTCGTGCAGATCAGGAGCCACACCACTGCTGGTAGCAAGGGGCTGGCAATTCTGCAGGATCACTGTGAGGTTAGTCTTTGATCCATCTCTTCCCATACCTGGGGTTAGATGTGTCTGAGTATATAAAACAGGGTACACGTTTAAGAGGGATTTCATCTGCATGGATTTAGAAAGCCTTAAGGAACTGGCTGGCTCTTGGTTTTTGCTTCAAAAGGAAATGCAATAAATGCAAAGGAGTCCAGTAACTTTCAAGTGTGGAAAAAAAATTTTCAGGATAAAGAACAGAGTTCTTCATGACTGTATATATATTTCACAGAAACAAGCAAGTGAAAGCACTTAACAGTATTAAACACTGTTAAAAGACGGTCAATTTAATTTATAAGTCTAAATATAAAATAGTACAATCCAGGTGAGTAAAGTAGTTGCATATTGCTCAAACAAAATAGTTCTGCAAAATTTTCAATCAAAGATTTAATTAGTGAATTTAAATGTCAGAATTCAAAAAGGGCAAAAGTTTCACACATTCATTCCATGGCTTCTTTAAGTTCATTCTTTAGTTTCAGTCAGGTATCTGCATACGCAAGCTATACTCAGCTCTAACAAGAAACACTGCACATGATTTCTTAAGGTACAACAAAAGCAATGAACATGTTAAACATGTTACATATGAAATAAAGCTAAACTCACAGAATGTGAGCCAACCACCATACACAGTCTATTTTTAAACTGCATCTCACCCTCATTGCTTCAGTCAAAAAAAAAAAAAGTATATAAACTGATCCTCAATTTTTTTGATGACCTGGCAACTCAAAAATGCTGGAAAATGCTTTTCAACAAGAAAAAAAAAATTACATTGTAATTATCACAATCACAGAACAGCTAAGGTTAGAAAGCACCTCCTGAGGTCATCTTCTCCAACTGCCTTGCTCAAGCAGGGCCACCCACAGCTGGTTGCCCAGGACCATGTCCAGACAGCTTTGCAGTATCTCCAGGGATGGCGACTCCACAACCCCCCGGGCAACCTGTGTCACTGCTCCATCACCCTCACAGTGAAAAAGTGTTTTCTGATGTTCAAAGTAAATCTCCTGTGTTTCAGTTTGTTCCCATCACCTCTTGTCCTGTCACTGGGCACCACTGAAAAAAGCTTAGCTCCATATTGTTTACAACCTCTAGGTATTTAGACACTTTGATGAGATCCCCCGAGCCTTCTCTTCTCTACAGAATTTCATTTTAATGGAAACTGTACAGCAGATGCCATCAAAGATGATGTTGACCTTGCCTCCAAAAAGTATCTTTTGTGTTAAAATAAAGCTCCTGTCAAATAAAATCCTTGAAACCGATAAGATTTGTAAAGGTGAAGAAGTTAACTATGGTTAGCTGACATTTCTCCAATACACTACTTAGTTCCTGGACTTTGTTTTTTCTTCAGGAAGAAAGAAGCAAAATGGACACCTTGCTGAAGGCTTGCTTATGCATAAACTTGAACTGTTCAAGAAAAAACACATGATTTAAGACTATTTTTAGCTAAACCTGTCAAAAAAGCTGCAGGAGCATTTAGAAACAAGGTTTATATTGATTCAGTTTAAAATCAATAGACTTAATATAACCCTAAATAAGACAGAAACTAAAGAATCCAAAAATCTATCTGGACACTTTTTAATTAAAATCAGTTTAAAACTAATTTAACCAATTCATCAGCTTTTGTAGCCTGCATATTTAGATAAAGCTGATGATTCAAGTCACTGTATCAAGGTGATGAAAGAACACATAGTGTAATTTGGAAGAAAACAGCACAAGGCTTGCAAGACAATTGTTTTGTTAAAGGGTGAGTGAAATGGTGAGCAAAATTAATCTGTAAACTCAATGGAATTTTTAGGACCAAATGGCATTTACTCTTGAAAAACAGACATTAATATATTGTCTCTCCACAGATAAGCAGCAAATTTACATTTTTCTATTCACTATACAACCATTCTACATTTGAAACTGAATTCTTAGGAGAATGACCACTTTCTAGGACAGAGAGGAAGCCAGGAAGAATTCATGGTGGAACACTGTCATCAATCTTGCCACAGGACACAGAATGTTATGTGAAATAGTTGGGGACGATGAAAATTCTGAAAGCAAAATACAGGAAGTTTTATATTTATTCAACTGACCAAGCAACAGCACAGTTTTATGAATCAAATATGTTTGGATTCTTCTGTAAACTCAGTAACAGTTTTGGGATTTGTTTTGTTTTTTTCTTCCTGGCTGTGCTTTGGGTTTTGTTTTTTTGTTTTGAAGCTTGCTTCCAACAAATTCCACAAAATCGATTGAAAAGCAGTAACAACAACTATTATGCAATTGAGTCTTCTTTTCACTACTTATCACACTGCATTGCTATTTCTGATTCCTTTTCTTCATTTCAATCAATACACAGTCAGAAAGAATGCTCATTTTGTAGCCTTTGTAATTGCTACAATATAAATCCTGAAGTTACTTATCTGTATCTTTGATAAGCATCTGATAAACACTTTATTGTTTAAAAGTAACTGTCTTCCTGCCAGATATTTTTCACCTTTTCATGTTTGCATAAAGTAAGCTCTAATCAGCCTGGTAGTTTGTACAACGTGTAGCATTCGCTACATTTCTACAACACATCCACTTACCCAAGCAAAAAAAACCCCTTTCATTTATTTCTTCTTAGTAACTCAGTGTAAACGGCTACTAAAATTAGACATTATCAGTGCCCCTTATGATAAGAAAAATGAAAGCAGATACTGAAGTATTCATATGAATAACCCAGCTAGACTGCTTCTGTAGTTGGACAGTCTCACATCGTTCTGGTACTTACTAATCATCTCTGCGTGTTTTCTCTTTGAAACATTGTGCTATTGCTGAGCTATAACAAACAAACCGTGTACAGCTGATTATGCTACTGCACTGACAATTACAAGTTGGCCCTTTTCCATTTTGTTTGTTAAAATCTTCATTAGTCATGTGGAAAGCTACTAAGCCATACAGAATCTGAAAGTGTTACAAAAACGTATGGAAGTGTTTAGGAGTGAAAACAATCCATTTAAGAATTTATGTTTCTTTGCCGCAGGACGATAATGCATATTAAACAACAGAATTAAATTAACAAGTAAGTGGTCTCTTACCAGTAAGTAATGAACTGTCCTCCTACAAAAGTAATAATATGCAAACACCTTAGCCAGGAATTTATGGATGGTCATGGCAAAAATCATTCCCTTTACATAAACCACTATGGTAAGTTTATTTTATCTTTACTTCTTGAAGCCTTAAAAGTTGCTATTCTATCATTTTACTGTGCTTTGTGCAAATTTTAGACATATTTACAATGTAGCCTGTCCAGTAGAGTTACACCAGTAATTAATTTAGTCCAAAAATGGCATCAAATTAACATTTTAAATGATAAAAAAACCCCAAACAAACAGAACCCACTTCACTGAAATATTAGCAACAAACAAATCACTAAACATAAACCCTGAAGTTTTCCATGAATAAGGAAAAAGTCAGTTTGGCAATGCGGAAAAGAACAGCAGTACAAGTATCAAGATACAGCTACTGTTGCACCAAAATAAATTAACAATTCTCAAGGCTGAGACCCCTGCAGCTAATAATTTTTAAACAGCACAGGACAAAAAATCCCCCAAAATCCTCCGGGGGAGGGCCGTAGGTAGAATAAAGAGTATGTACTCTATTCAGTTAAAATATTTCAAAAAGAGGGAATACTACACAGTAAAGTCTTAATTTTGAAGACCCGAAGGTAAAAGGGGTTATATAAATTGAATAAAGCCAGTGCCAGATTTTGGGACAGCCACGTGGCTCTCTGGGATATAGGGCTACACTGTTGCATACAACTGACCAGCTCTCATAAAAAGCTGTGCAGCTACCAAGAGTACAAAAAAAATCCAACCTGCTAATTTATAGTAATATTTGCATGTTTCTGAATTATTTCCCTGGCCACTGGGCTGCTTACAATTCCCCAAATCTAGAGGGGAAAATAATGAAAGTTTTCTTTAGAATCAAAGTGAGATACGTAGAGCATGGAGTAAGCCTAAGAACTTGCAAGACATAGTGCAAATTGTAAACCTCCCAGATGTGTCAATAAGGTCAGGTCATAGTGCATAACGAGTCATATATAAGGTAACAGTACAACTGCTAAAAGCAACCACAGACATAAAAGAATTAGGATCTGTTGACAAGAGGAACTCAAGTTTAAAGTATTTCCCCACAGCT
This sequence comes from Egretta garzetta, assembly GCF_000687185.1. NCBI lineage: Eukaryota > Metazoa > Chordata > Aves > Pelecaniformes > Ardeidae > Egretta > Egretta garzetta. The sequence continues at coordinate 1,022,620 of NW_009259683.1, forward strand.
CACACGGGGGGAAACCCACTCTTTGTAAGTTCTGTAAATACTCAGCATGTTTTTACTACAGCGTCCATTAGTGATATTTATACACAGCGATGACCTCATTCTCTAGCACAGTGAATGAACATGAGAGAAAAAAATTAAAATATTTTGGCTGTGTATTTATCAGCATTTGGGCTCATTTAAATACTACTCGAATAACAATTATCTTTCTCAGCCGAGCAGAGCATCAGGTTGGCAGACTGTGCTTCACTACTTCTCAAAGTGACAGTTAACCTTGATATCAGTCTGCAAAGTGCTCTATACTGGCAGCAGAATAAAATTATCTTTATCATATAAATCATAAAGATTCTACTGAAACTGAGACAGCTGTCATCCCTCAGCTATTTGTATTCAGTAAGGAGCAACGCAGGTTGTTGCAGAACACCTTAAAAAATGCATCATCCTACAGCCACCACGTTACGGGCTTTTGAGGCTGTATTTGTGGCTACCTGAAAATGTATGCCAAACATATATGCCAAAACACTCACAGTTAATATACATTATTAATTAAATATCTCTCAGGGAGGTTTGTAATGCAGGAGGTCATTATACTTGAATCATGAATTTAAATCTGATTTATGCTACAGTAATTCCAGACTCAAATGAGATTTTTGAGTTGATTATGGAATGCCTATCAGCTAGACGGTTTCCCAACCCAATGATACTTGTGATTGCCTGATCTTATTTTTCGAAGACTACAGTTTACACATTAAAAAAACCCAAACAAAAAAACCCCCAAACTATAATTCAGTTAATGCTGGAGGAAAATTCAAAATAATCCTCTTGCATTGATGCCTAATTGCTGTGTTGACAGACTGTTGAGGAACATACTCAGACAACCAGGATTACAGTAGCTGTGCCCACAGCAGCCCATTGAAATGCCATATTAAGTAGATGCTTCTTCCCTTCTAGGCAGCCCAGACAAGGAAGGAAGGAAGAAAATTGAGTCATCTTCTCTAAAAATTTCCCACCTTCAAACGTGCAATGACAAGTGACTGTGAAAATGTTTACAGCCATTTTTGATATGACACTTCATTTTTGTAATGTGCACACTGTGTGTCAAAGTGTTTTACTGCTCTTGCTGCTACCGACAGGACATCGCTGCGAATAAGACATGGCAGTGAAGCAAGCCCTCTTTTAGAAATACTTTTTATAGACTGACAGGTCTTATCTTATTTGTAACAGAACACAAATAAGACAAACAGCTAATTGGGGGGGTGGGGCATGCTGGGTGTTGGGTTTTTCCCCCCCACTAGCACTGGCTATTTTCTCTGAGCCAAACCATGGCAGATCTTATATGAGTACCTCAGGAAGGGGAGAGGCAAGACAAAGGACCTGCGCTTTGTACCGTAGCCACAAAGTGACTCCAGAAGATTGTTTTTTGCAGGCAGTATGGCAGAGGAGGTACAAGAAGCCGTGGTTGTATTTCTGACCCAGCCACCAAATCAGTCCTCCAGGATCAGAGAGGTGCAGTGCCAAAATGCACTCCCACAAAGTATTTTGAATGAGCAAGCCCGCGTGTCTCCTATGATGCCTGCTGTTGAAAAATGAACTTACCCCAATGTCATAGAATCATAGAATGTTTTGGGTTGGAAGGGACCCCTAGAGGTCATCTAGTCCAATCCCCCTGCAGGAGCAGGGACACCAATAACATGGATCAAGGCTAACGCTTCTCCAGTTATCAAAAGGCAGGCACTCTTCCATAAAAAGTCCAGTCAAGAATGCCCTTCTTTTCAAGTTATCCAACAAAATCTGAAATAACGTGAACGGTCGGTCCATTTTCAGCTGGAGACTCAGTCAGAATTCCTGTGCAACGTTCAAGCCCAGTTAACTCCAGCCAGCAGTTTAACCCAGAACACTTAACTAATCCCATTCACTGTTGCTTTATGTTACTGCAAAAGCTAGCACTGCGTTAACCATAGCAGTTCTGAGACTACTTTTCCTGTGAACTCGCCCTGGCGGCAAGCCCCAAATTTGAAACTTTTTTTTCCCCCAGGCTTGCAACTCTAGTCTAAATGCCACAGCTATAGGCTGAGCAATCAATTATTTATATCAAGAAATCTGAAATTGCAAATTAGGCAAATATCTAATTTTTCAATCAAACTTCTCTGAAAATTAAATGCATTACATTCCATCCATCCTCTTTTGAAGGGTTATAACATGCCTGACTTTATAGGTAATACATATATTTATCCTGTTTAGGCTACCTAAGATACATTTTTAAATTCTCTGGATCACAGCTATGGTAAAGTGATATTACATTTGACACCATGTAGATATTCTAAGCATACTGTAATTATACAAAAAAAATTAAAATCTCTTTAGCTCAGAAGTATAAAGCCCTAAATGCTGCCTTTTAATGTGTAAACAGACTAATAATAAATTAGTGTAATAAAACACTTATTTGTCATTTTAGAATTAGAACACCTTAAAATGTAAAATAAATCCAATTTGTTACTACAGGTTTATATGCATTACCTCTATAATTATGATTGATGCAGAAGACACTGCACTGGTGTCATAGAAAGAAAATAATTTCCTTTGGCAATTTTAAAGTTATAATAAGAAGGATAATAATCTCTTAGATTTATGATGTATCTTTTCAGTGGTGATTACTGTCAATATGTCCCCCAAAAAAGTTAAATCAAACATCAGCTAATCCCACAGAAATAAAAAGGCGCTCCTCCCCCAAAACCCAACCTATACTAAAAATGATGACTCATTTTAAAAGAATGAAATTATTCACTATTTCTCCACTGAACAACAATATTATTTTCTGATAAAGAAATTTCATTAAGAGTCACTGATGAATTTTTTACAGAAAGACTACAGCCAGACAACACAGAACAAAACGCTTTTAAAAGCTCTAAATTTCCTAAAGGCTATACTAAGCTCCAAATTTCATAAAGGTTATACTAAATAAAAAAAAAACAACCCAACACCCAAACCGGAAAAAACCTTGAGAAACTTAAGCGTTAATTTGTCAGCTGTGTCAAGTGTTACTCAAAGAGTAACTGCTCTAACTACATACCACTTATTCTTCAAATATAACTCCATCTCTGAAATTAAGCACAAACCCTTTTATTTCAATCTTAGCTACAGAGTCATCGTCTTGGCCTCCACAATATTTACAACATTAAAAGGCTAAAAGTGTCAAGAAAGCATATTATCACTCACCTATAACCTTCTCTAGGCACAGTATGCATCTCAAGTTAATAAAGGCCACATAAATATGGCTTTTGTGCAGAGCAGACAGTAAATTATGTATTTAATTACATATTTCTCCCTAAAAAACAGAAACAGTTGGCGCTCTGCTATTTTTGTTAACATTAATCGGAGGAAACTTCAGATTCTGGCATAAATTTGACTATCGTATAAAAGGTAATATTTAAAATACATAATGCCTTACCACACAAACACGAGCTGCCATATGCGAGGCACTGCTAAGCATGGTTTCTATTAAGACGATACACAGTAACTGGCTTCTTTCCAAGCAACATGGAAGTGTTTAAAAAACCCTGTTTAATCCAATTCTGCAGCTTTGAAACAAAAATAAATTAAAGTGCTGCAAGAACTGTTAAAATGAAAAATTAAAGGCATGTAAATAAGTGAAAAAAAATTGTCAGAGAAAATGAAAACAAAGATTATTTCAAGTAGATATCTTAATTGTAATTAGCAACATTTGGCATGTGTTATGATATGATTCAAAGCTGCAGCCAATTAGATACCCCAAAAAGCTTGTAACAAAGCTGCAAATGTGTAACTACAGCATAAATAAGTTTTATTGCACACCAAGAAAACAGCACCCAGATCAATTTCATAGTTTCCGAGATGCTGTAAAGCATGCTCTGTTACCAGTTCATGACTTTTTAGACTTAAATTGCAGCATTCTGCCAGGAGACTTCAGAAAACAATTTCATTATATTCAGACTATTAATTGTAAATCTGTACACATTCTGCATATACCGAGAATAAAAGATAAATTACAGCATTGCCTTAGACTGTCATGCCTATGTAAAAACAAAAGACAACCAGCAACAACAAAAAGCCAACACAAAACAAAAAAACCCAAAAGAATAAAGTGCCTAAGTTAACAGCTGTTAAATAGCTGTAGAATTGTGGTATTGGAACCAAGAAAGATTGATTGTTTAAAATAAATTTCCAAGGAGAAAGGAAAACACTTTTTTTTTTTTTTTTCTTTTTAAGGAATAAGAGGCACACAATGGCATTCAGGAAATAACACGAATTTGTCAGATGCTTTTTTAAAGTTTTCTTAAAAAGGAAATAATTCTTAAGCATTATGTAGAAGATCAGAGTCCAAATTCTGATCAAATGTGGGTGTACTGAAAACAACAGCATTAGGCACTTCTGAGATTGTGCCATTTATTTAAGGAAACAAATACTTCATTATCAGTAATGCTGTCAGTCCCAACCAACTGACAAAGTACCTTCCATTTCCCCCATTTATTCAATAATGAGTAATTTACTAAAGGGTAATGAGTTGCTAATAAAAGCATGTTTCTTACATGATTATCATGAAATAGCAGTAACTGCTTGTTCAATGCAATAGTACGTACTACAGTAACACTTTCAAATAACTCCGCTCTATCAAATTTCTGTGAAGAAACCGATCCTTACATAGTTTTTGTACAAGACATTAGACTACATTTAGAAAAAAAAAATAGGAAAAAAAACCCCACAGAAATAGCTAACTAAATTTCAAAGCTACACATTTAGATATTTTTTTGCAAAGTCTCCCAACAATGATGCAAAGTCTCAGCCGATGTGGTTTTGTTTCCCTTGCTGGCAAGCAATGACTGTTTATTTAACACGCTTATTTTAGGGTTGGGGGGGTAGAGGGGGGGAGAGGTCTTTTGGTGTTTTATGAGGCCTGTATTGAGGAGATTACAAAAACATGCATATATAATATCAGTTTTAGGTTATAAACCAAATTCAGGCTCACAGGGAAAAAAACCAAACAACTTTGTTTAGCTATGCAGGAAAGGGCAAAAGAAATGTCTGTGGAAGGAGTCTGAAAAATTCTGGAGCAGAAAGCATTGGGGACTGCCCTTGCACTTCCTAGGAGACTGTCTTACAAAGACCAGTTGCAACTCAATATGAAACCACTGGAAAAAAATGTCTCTGTTCAGAATTCCCCATACTAAAAGCTTCAAAGTGTTTCCTTTTACCCTTGTTACAGTCCTCCACTCCACCTTCCCCAAACTTGCAATTTAAACTAGAGCTTTACTAATCTTGTACACTAAGCACATTGCAAATATCAAGGATGCCTTCCATGTCCATCACGGGCTCCTTTTGGGGCACCTTTCTGCCCTTTCCTGCTTCAAGGAATGTGTGATTGTCACGACCCCTCCTTATGCCCCACTCTGCATGCAATTCCCTGCTTCAGCTGTCCCCATGGGATGCACTCTGGCATCCCCCTGACCTTCCAAATCTGCACTCACACAGAGCTTGCTGAAGTATGCTTATTCTTCTCTAATACTATTTTCTCTTTTCTTTCCCCCCTGGGAGAGAAGTTGTCATCATTCGAAAACTGGGAGAACTGGCAGAAATCACGTGGAGGTATTGTTATGCTGGGAGGTATTAATGGGTGTTGTCAGCCAGTTTCTTACTTCATCATCAGTGAGTGAAATTGCCAGTCTTGGCAAGCAGCCAGAGGCAGGCTCCCTTGGCTGCCTTTTTTTTTTTTTTTCTTTCCCCCTTTCCCATCTTCATGAAAGTTGCTGAGGTTCCTAGCCACCGATGCCCACAATACATCCTGAAGCTTTTGAGTGCTGTATCTAATCAATCCTAAAGTCACCCCATGACTGCAAGCAGAAATGGAATCAAGTAGATACTCAGAATACAGTTTATTCAATCAAAAAATCCAACTCAGTGCTGTCTAGGCTTTTTTTTTTTTTTCATATCAAACATACATTTTCAAAGATATCAGATCACTAAAGAAACATCAGCTATATTTTAGATGGCCTTCCAAGTACACTGCATCTTGACACATGGGAGACCCACAAAAAGAAACATCTGTGCGCTATTTTTTGAAAACAGATGCTTTGTGAACAATATGACATTGAAAGTTCTAGAGTCACTTTTACAGTGAAAATAAATAGGTATTTAAAAAAAAAATGGTTTAGTACAGTTAACGTGCTTCAGACCTTAAAGCACAAGTGACACCTTCCTGCACTGTCTTAAAAGAAAATAGCTAAAGTGATTAAAAGATTACATATTAAAAAGTAACCTGACAGTTTTCATCCAAGGTACTTCAAGGTACCAAGGTAATACATCTAAAAAACCCACCAATTATAAAAAACAGGCAAGCTAACTCAAGTGAAAAAATATAGTATAGTTGTTATTATAAATCCCAGTGCGATAGTTAACTTGCATGGGTTTGGGACATGTTTCTTGCTGCTTTTGAAGCAGTAAAGGAATCAAAATTAAAAAATAAAGCAGTTGCAATGAGCACTCAAATACATTTTACATTCATTCCTATCCTCAAATGAATGTTGATACATCATAGATTTAAACCCAACAGGATCCTGCACATTAATATCCACTGCTGCTATGCATGTCTTTTTGATTCAGTTTTGCTATTTGCTGTAAATTCTTCACAGGCCTGGCCAAGCAGTTACATACAATTTTCTGTGTCACATTTTCTCTAGAAGGTTACAGAAAACTAGTAGCAGATCAAAGTAAGCCTATACAGGCAGAAGGTAAACTCCATGGGTAACGCAATGTAACAGGAAGAGAGCTCAGATTCGTACCAAGGAAGCTGGAAACGTTTGTGAGGAAAAACATTCAAAGAAAGCATTCCTTATTCCTGTTTTCATCCCGCTCACACGTTAGCATCACATGCATCGCAGTCATGTGCCTATGGCAACAAGCTGATGCATCCCTAACTCAAACAGTCAAAAATCACTGATCACAGTTCCTTTTAAAATAAAAATACAAGCTGCTAGATTTTTGGGAATTTTTTCCACTTGAATTTTGTTCCTAGGTCCTCCTCTGGTGAAATCCCTATCAAAAGAAATTGGATTAAGACTTTCTTTAGGCAGAGGAGCCACTATACTCCCATACTTAAAAAGTGATACGACAAACATGAGTATGATGCCGATCACCCTTTGTGCTTCCAGAGTTTTATGAAGGAACCAGCAAATAAAGACACACTGTTCCGTGCCTACGCTGCCTTAAAGTTTCTTCTCTGATCACAGGGCAAGGAATCGCCTCACTGAAGTAGCCCGTGCATTCTGCACAAGAGTAAAAAGAACTCAACATGCATCTAAAGGTAGTGAAATAGGTAGTGGACACTACCTGAGCAGATGCAGTGTTATGTTTAATGCTACCAAAATCATTACATAAACTCTCTGTGCGAGCTAAAGGAGACTCACCAAAAGAGAAGCAAATTTATGTTGGACAAATCGCTTTACAAACAGAATCCTTCCAGCACCCAAGAGGAATTTATTTTTGCATTTTGCATTTGGAGAAGGCATTGCTCTGCTTTCTCCAAATATTTTCACCTTTATTCATGTATTTTAAGGAAACATACATAACCAAGATTATTCAGCTCCCCCCCACCCCCAAGTCAAACTGATGTTGTGAGCACGACCTAAAAAACTGTAAGGCATCTCTTTGCTCACATCGGAAAGCTATGTGGGCGTCTGTGTGCTCGTGTGTGTGTGCACACACAGGGAAGAGGGGAAGACCTCCTTACTGAGTTCCTTGAGCGAGAGGGAAGGCAGGCGACTCGAGTAGGCCAGGGCACCACGACAGATACTTGCTGTACCTGCTGCTCTAGGTCGCTACACTTCTACCTCTCTGCATCGTAGAGCAATGCTGACAATCTTCTTCCTCCCAGTCTTCCCATGAAATCGTGCTAACATTTGCTTTCTGCTCCTGACACTTGTGCCACCTCCTTAGCTTTAAAGCAGCCCTAGGCAAGAGTTTAAACAAATGGCCCCAAGAACAATATCTTAAATTAATGGAATTCACATAATCCCTTAGAGTTGTGAAGATCCTGGCCTCACCATTTCAGCAAAACCAGAGCCAAAGCAATACTGAACAGGAATGTCAGACTCCAGAGAGTCATTAATAGCAGAAGAAGCCCCCAAACATCATCCCCAAAAGATCTGTGTTTTAAATCTCTTCAGAGTGATTTAGTTTTCACAAGCAAAACACTAGGATCAGATATGTTGGTTGTTTATCAATTTTGCAGATAAGTATAAGACGCAAGGAATTAATGTAATGATTCCAAACTAATAGAAGAGATAAGACTACATGCAGGGTTTTAAATTGATTGTTTTGGAATGAGAACCAGTCAACTCACCCACTAAGCTGTGCAGCCCTTTAAAGTATATTTCTGAGCCTCAAGCATCACCCATATTGCTACAGGGAAAAAGAAATAAAATGTACACACATAAAAAGAATTTCAGTAAATACACAGAAAAGAGACGAATGGTGACAAATACGCAAAGAACATCAAAAGAAAACACAAAGAAGAAGATAGGGAACAAGAGTGACTTAACAGGAAAATTTTGAGCAGTTGCTCGAAGTGGTGTCCACAGAGAGCTGCTATGTGTTTTGTGCAAGCTCTTCTTGTTTCCAGCTGCTAAGTTCACACTGAAAGAAGCTAAAAATACATTAAACACTTTCCAAATATTATTTTCCCATGTAAGCAATTGGTATAAGTTGCCACAGAGATGTTGTTCTCTTGCCAGTGAGAAGGGAAATAGTATACAATGCTGACAACAGAAGTTGTATTCTACGAAATCTATTGTCTTGGACAAGTTGCAGTCCAGAATATGGGAAAGTTTGAAAAGGCATTATTTTAGTTACAAGAATTCCCAACTGTTCCCCTATTCCATCGAGGCAATATATGAAAATGATACTTAAAGATGAGGTTTTTATCACCCATGAGAAAAGGTATACTCTGCATTACTCAAAGGCATAATATGTGCAACTTTTCTAGCAATCAAGCTTTGGTGTTTCAATGAGAAAAAAAGAGAGAGAAGAGTGGCAAATACAATTTAGGTATACCGTCTCCTGACAAACTAAAGTTTCACAATGCTGCAGATTTAAAATACAAATGTACCTGCTTAGCATTCAGGACTCTCCTCAACAGTAAATTCAGCTCTATACAAAAGTCAGGGGGGTGGGGGCGGGGAATGGAACACAACACATACCAAAACCCCATCAGTTCTTTCCATTAAATGTGAAGTATAACAGGCTTTTTTATGACATGCCTTCTTCCAAAAATAGCAATGATTACACTGCTCAACTCCCACGTGCCCCCCAGCTTGACTTTTTGACACTTAGGACATTATACATTCTCAGTCCTGAGGAATGATCCAAAGTTTGTGGAGTCAAGAGGACTCTTTCCATTGCCCAGAATCCAAACTACAGAATGTGAAATACAACAATACCTAAGGAAGTAAGTTACTCCAATTTCTTACAACATTAAATCTTCTTTTAAAGCCAAACATGATAGATTTTTTTAGGAACTCTGAAATCCACAGCTTTCCACAGTTTTGGAAAGATGCTGCAAGTCACAGCAGTGATAATTGCCAATTACAAGGCACACGTGTGAGCAAGACGTTTTTTTTTTCTTGCAGACAAACAAGAAGATTATACAGCCTATTCTCTTTGTGGGGTTGAGGCGGGGGAAGCGTTAAGATTGCAGCTGCTGCAGAAGTGGAAACTGCAACTCCCTTGGAGCTTGTACCGACTGTGTAGCCTAGCATGCCATTAAGGGATGCTACTGTACTACAGATACTGTTCCATTTTGTGTTTTTTCCTGAATGAGACAAGTCTGAAGCTTTGGCCTGCTGTAGTTAATGGAAAGTCTTGTAATACATCTTGCAATATTCCACCCAAGCTCCAATTCAGCTCAATATCCTGCCTATCATAAGTTCCTAAATAACTACTTAGGAGAGTATTCTTCAATAATACAGCTTTCCTTCGTGTCTTCTGTGACATTTAGTTTTGAGATTTATCACATTCCTATTGCCCAATCATGATCTATTTTTTATATATAAAAGAGGACATACAGCGAAGGCTAGCTGGAATCAAAACCATTTCAAATAGCCTATATCTGTAAGGAACTTATCTTTACGAAATATGATTTTTTAAATAGAAATCTAACATCTCTTACAACAATGATCTAAATTCCACCAAAAACAAGAAAGGACATATCAATACTTTAGGGTAAGATATACTGTACTATAGCTTGGCTTTCTTCATTATGCTGAAGAATCATGTCTGGCTGATGTATTTATTCTGTAATGTTTAACTATAATAGAAAATAGATGAAGTTCAAATGAAAACACTGTTTAGACTATGTCAACAGAGCGTAAAACTAAATGAAGTGATTCTGTATTGACTATAAAAACATATTTGCTAATAGTAAAGTTACTAATGGTTATCTATCAAGATCACAACATGAAATAATTCCGCATCTTAAGAACTGTATTAAAGCAGCAGACACACGAAGTTAGATGTAATTTTTTGATTTTGCAAAACAGCATCATGCAGTGCACTTTATTGCTATTTTATCATTAGTGTAAATAATTCAAAAAAAACCCCAGGAAATCTCCAGCTCACTTTTTTCTTTTTTTAAATTGCAAGTCACCAAAGGACTTTCTGCTAAGACAGCCAAGGCTCACTTTATACTCGCTAGCAAAAGGAAATCAAATAACAGTATTTTGTATACTGAAACAACTGCTTTGTTACAAAGGGAAGGATTCAGAAAACTAGAACAAATGACACTGCTGTAAAAACTATAAGCCTTTTAGGCTCAGTTCAAAGACTTATGCATTCTTCTACAACAGACTGAAGTTTTATATTCATCTCAGCAAATCAATCCACTAATAGGCATCAGTCATCAACACCTAAGTAAAGATCTGCCATTTGAAACAGCTTTGATGTGATTGAAGACTCGCACACAGTCGTAAGTATGACAGAACAGCTTAGCTATTAAAATGTTTTATCTAGCAAAGAACTGTTCATCCTAATTGACTGAAATACTCTTTGAACGCTATTATTGCAAGGCTACTTCACTACGCAGCGCTTTAGTGCATAGCCACTTGACTTGTATCTTGAGATCCAGCACAACCACATCAAATCTTGTTAGAATATTTTCTCACACATACTTTTGTCAAGAGACCAAAACAATAAAGCTGACTGTCATTTTTACAACCAGTTGCTTAGTTAATTCGATACTGAAACGTACTGGGATTCATTATAAAAGCTGCATGCAATCAGCCATTTCTATCAATCTTTCTTTTTACTGCACTAATAGAATGAATCCTACTAACCACATCAGCTGAAATGGGTTGGCAGGACTGGATGGAAGCTATTCCTCTTGCACCGAGCCCAACCTCTCACCGCGAGAGGTGCGGTGGCAGGGGCTCCTTTAAGCAGTGTCGTGCAGCCCTGGCCCAGCTCCAACGCTGACCATATGTCAAGCTGACAGATAAGAAGCCGGAGACAGCCATCTGAAAACAACTGCACGCCGCCCCGGCCACCAGGCAGTGAGGGTTTCTAGGCCTACCTCATTACTCATTTCAAAGCCAATTTTAAACACACCGAAAGTAAACATACCTGACTCTCCCCTCCCCGCCCCCCCCAAAAAAACCAACAACAAAAAAACCACCAAACCAAAACACCAGCACAAAGCCATTATTAGAAAGGCTATGTGACGATACATTCTATTTCAGGAAGTTTCCACTGAATATCATAACTGATCACCAGAAATACAGTTGGAAGATTAATAACAGTTTGTGCCTATAACATTTTTCCTTCTCCATTATATTCACAGTGTGTTAACAATTTGCAAGAAAAAGGAATCAAACGTACCAGCGACTGCCACCAAGATTACATTTTACAGAATCAAACACAACGCTACTGATGTAATACCTCAAATGAAGGGTGATTTGATTTTTACACTGTATCTATTAATGCATTGTAGAGTTCATCAGGTTTTACCATTATTTTTGTTACCAGGAAGTATGTCATATCAATTCCCTTATGTAGGCAAGCATTATCTATCAGCTTTTATTCCAAAATTACTAAGCAATCACCACAAAGGAATAGCTAAAACTTACTCCAGTCCCCTATGCCATTTCCATAATTCCATATATTCCATTTCCATAATTCCATATATTCCATTTCCATAATTCCAAATTAATAAAATCCAGGTATACTTACCTACAGTTTGGAGGAGGGTCTAATGTAATTTCTGCAAGTTCTTTCTGAATTCTTAAAAGAAAAAAAAAATCATTATCAGGATTTTTTTGCATTATATTTCTTTCAACTTTATGAACATTTTCTACAGCAATCAATAAAATACAATTCTTGCAATTTCTGATAGAAAGTGGATGCTATAAGGTTTCATGAAACTGCTCAAGAAAATGTTGAACTAAAAGTCAAGTCTTTTCTGAAAAATGAGCCTCCAATCTGGGACAACTTATGCTATGAGCAGCTACCTAGAAAAATCCCACTTTTTCTATAGGTTGGGATTCTCAGCTCCTTTGCTCACTTACACAACAATTAAATGCCTCGTATACCCTCCTTCTCTATTTCCCCTCTGCCTATATGCCTCATAGCTCTTGCTCTCCAGAATGTTTAACTTCTTAATGTATCTCGCACTGGCAGGGCAAAAAACCCAACTTCGGAGGATAGTTGTCTCTCACCCTCCCTCTCAGAGCCTATCCTGGTCTTCTCCATAACCTCCTCCTAAGTATTGGGCGGCTGCTATCGGGTCCCCTCGAAGCCTGTCCTCAAAGGGAAGTGCTCCAGCTCCCTGGCCAGGCTGGGGACCTGCCTCTGGATCTCCTCCAATGCATGCCGCCTTTGTTTTGCGGGGCCCAAGAACAGGGTACAGGTTATTCCAGATGCACAGTCTAATGAGAGCTGAGTAAGAGGAGATAAACCACTTTCCCCTACCTACTGACTATGCTGCTGTTAACACAGCCCAGGAGGCAGTCAGCCTTCATTGCTGCCTCACGTTGAGCTTGCTGTCTGCCAGGACCCCCACGTCCTTCTCAGCAGAGCTGCTCCCCAGCCTGTATCGTTACAGAGGGTTAGTCCTTCCCACAAGTGGTTAGTCCTTCCCACATGCACGATGTTACATTTGTCCTTGCTGAATTTCATGAGTTCACCGTCAGCCCTCTCTTGCAGCCTGCCAAGGTCCCTCTGAGCAGCAGCCCTGCCCCTGTGTGTACCAGCTGCCCCCCCAAACTTCTTGTCATCTGCAAACTTGAGAGTGCGCTCTGCAATATCCTCCAGGTCATCTGCATGAAGCTGGGCAGGTCCAGTACAGATCCCAGCAGTACCGCACTCGTTAAGGGCATCCCGCTGGAGGTCATCCACCAGGCAGAGCAACTTGGTTGTTAAGGATTTCTGGATATTCCCAGGCTGACGCTCCCATGCCAAGTCCTTGAATTCCTGATCTCTGCCACATCTGGCAATACGGGCTCTTTTCTGTTATACCAGTGCCTGCATGAGAGCCAGTATATTCCCCCTCTGAAGAAATTTAAACATGCAGAGTAGGAGTTTACAGAGTTCCCAACGGAACTTGTAGGAGCTTACAGTTCCCAAAGACTTGCCAGAGTATGATGCCATAAGCAGGCCTGCGATGGCCACCTTCCCTATAAACTACGCCCAGGGCTTTTTTATACGCTACTTCAGTGCAAAAACATGAACATTTAGAAGGAGGAAGGAAAAGAAAAACAATTCAATGTACCCTCAGTACTTCTTCCCTTCTCCTTCACAGGATTTCATGTACAGGAACAGATTGCTATTCCTGTTATTCCCTAGACTAAGAAAGAAAACCTGCATGGTAATACCACTCAAATTCCTGAGATACATGCTCAAGCCACAACCCAAAAGTTCAGCACTGACCTGAAGTACACACATATCTTGTTAAAAATTACTGCCACCCATTTTGCACATAAATACAGGCAAAGAAAATGAAACATTCAGGTATACTGGCATATATAACATAAAAATGAGCAGTTTAATTCTCTCTATAATGTTAAGATCCAAACACAATCTTACATGCTAAGGAGTCTCACAGCCACTATCAAAATTCCCCTTATGCCACTATGCGTTGATTTTATGGCTATAATGAATAAATGAACCAAAGACAGTAGAGGAACTGGCCTGAACCAGAAACTCCAACCCTTTATCATTTACATTCTGAAATAATTAGGACATATGTGGGCAAGATTTGTAGGCAGAGGAAATAATTGTTTATTAGACCAGTTGATATTGTTGAAAAGATAAAAACACGCTTTCAGATGCTTAGCTTTCCTTCTAACCTCTATGCACGCCAACCCTACAAACACACACTAGTTATTCCTGTAGCGGCGGCGAAATTCAATGTTTGTTCGCTTTTTCCACTCATTGAAATATTTACATCTCCAGTACATAGAATTTCCCCAATAAATATCATTCTTTTCTTGTAAAAATACAGGCACAGGCTGCTTAATCAATATTTGCAGCAAGTTGTTGTAGCAACACTGAAAATCCACCACATTTTTTAAAAGGGAAAATCTGATTAGTGAAGTCCAAGCACAACAAACATTGCTTTTAAACATTACTCCATTTAAACAATCCTAACAGTTCACACCTTTTAGAATCATAGAACCGTTTAGTTTGGAAAAGACCTTTAAGATCATCAAGTCCAACTGTTAACCTAATACTGCCATCCCACCACTAAACCATGTCCCTAAGCAAAGGGAGATCTTAAAAGCATGGGAGATGTGTAAATATTTCTTCTGTATATGGCAAATTTCTACTGCGTTTTTGATATTTATACTATCACAAATTCAAATCACAGAAAACCTAGGTAGCGTAGAGTCTTCAATTTCATGTTTTATGGGTGGTTTTGCTTTTTCTGCCTTTTGGGAAGCTACAGAATGATGGCATTGAACGTCTATAGAGTGAGGGATTATTCCTTTGCTTTACATATCGTAGTAAGAGCAGTTAATATTTCATTGCATTACAATGAGTCTGAGACACATCAAGAATGGATTGACAAGTGCAGCTTAAGTCCTAGATCAAAACCCTTATATTCTTCCTAAATCCTAACCCACGTCCCTTCCATTCTGAAAATAAAAGGATACAGAACGCTCCCCTTTTCTCCCTCTGTTCTAGCTCAACCCAAAATTTCTAACTTCTAATGCCAAGAGCACTAAAATGGTCCCTTTTCAAGCTTTTCCTGTGATTGAGCAAACAAGAACAAAATACATTTCTGCTTCAAGTGATAAAAATTGATCAGATTGTACATTCCATCTATGTTCAAAGTGCCAATTGTTTTTGCAAGCATCTAAGATAGAGATGTTTCATTCGTGATTATTTTTTATACAAACAAGATAGAACTTATTAATATGATACTGTCCATCAATTGCTCCTCAGCAAGTTGTCTCTGTTTATTCGCCTACTCTGTGGCATCCCAAACTAAAATTAATATATACACCTTACACCTCTTTTGTTACAATTTTTATCTGCTGAGAGCACATTCATAAACAGTTTCTGTAGAGCAGCTGACACACAATAGCTTGTTCACATGTCACAGCATTCAAAGTTACAATTAAATCATCAGACAACATCCCAGAGAGCCTTGCACTGATAGAGACCTCCAGTGTGCAAGCTGGCCTTTGTCTGCACAAGTTATTCCACTGCTCTGGCACTTGTTTCATATCTCCATTGAGTTGCCCTCAGAATCTGACATAGGAGAGGATGTGCCTCATTTCCTTTGCTGACCACAGAGGGTTCACCGCGAGAATATGCGGCCTCTGGCAACAAAACATTTATTGCAGGGTCCTTTCTGGCATCTCTTTCTTTGGATTTTCTGCCTTGGTACAGTTATGTTTAGCTATGTCAGAGAGGAAAAAGGATGCTAAGTTAAAATCATTATATATATATATTTATATCCAGTTTATATTTAAACTGTTGACATACTGGTTTACTATATAGTGGGGAGTGAGGTGATGGCATGGGGAGAAGCCCTTGCTAGTAATCAAAACCCTGGGCTGTACACACAGGACATTTAATTTGCGGTGTCAGATCTGATACTCTTTGTTTGGTCTTAAAGAAGTAATTTGACCCCTCTCTCATACATATATATATACACACACACACACACATATGTATACGTACAAACGCACACAGAGAAAAATATTTTTCTCCTCCATTTTACTAACAGAAAAGAACATAGTTGCCTTCCAGTAATAGTGCAAAGGTTAATCTACCCCTAAGTTCAGAAGCATGAAAGTACATTGCGGATTTCAAATATTATTAATTCTCACAAACACATTTACTACTGTTCCAACCCTAGGGGTACTGTGTGCTGTTTCCTTCATGAAACAGTTAAAGTCCTCTAAAGCTAAGAGACAACTGAATATGTCAGAGGATTTCCCAATAAGATTAATAGGAAAAGAAACAAAATATAGGACTGTATGACAACGAGCTATTCTTACCAGGTCTACTTTTCTAAAATACATGCCTCTTTACCCATAAAAGCCAGGTGAACCAATACTCCATACTGAAGAATATGTTATTTAGAAAATACTAAAAAATGCAATCACTGGTATGAATTTCAACCTTATATAAACTGTGACTGAGCAGGAAATTGATCTAAAGATGGTTAGATTAATGCTGGAGGAAAAGAACTATTCTCGCCTCCATGCTAGATGCACAGTAAGTGACAAGGATATTTCTTATAAGAAAAAGCATTTCATATTTTGCCGTCATATTCAACATGCTAAATACCATTCCCAGTTTCCTTAAAAATAGTGCTGTGATAAGCTTCTCTGAGGAAAAGAAAAAAAAAGGGGGGGGGAGGGGGAAGCTCCTCTTTATTTTGTTGAATTTCAAACAAGTTTAATCCATTACCTATTTGCTACTCCTTAAGATTGTGACTTCTTTCAATAAGGAAAAGAAAAGATTGCAACTAAAGTTTTAAAGTACATAATTCATTGTAGGCACAGATACTTATAAAAAAATTCCAGGACTGGACACAAAGGTTGACAGATTTTCAACTATCAACTTCAGGAGCCAAGCAAAACAATACATTTATTTGTTGAGCTAGTATGTCAGCCAAGAATGGTTACATTTCTCTCAATCCAAAGGTCATGCTAAGATTTGCTACTTAAGAGGTAACAAGATGCCTGCTGTTTTCAAGGACAGCAATTCAATTCCGTGTGTGAACTGTAATTGTGATATGCAGCGAGTTTCTCAATCTTGACATGTTAGGTAAGAAAGGTTGCTATTTAAGGTGATGCCCTCTGGGTGAGGAAAATTGAAGGACCGGTACACTGTATGACATAGGCTATAAGCTATTACACCTGTATAGCAGCTAGTCCTGAAAGTATTAACAGAGAAGGACGGCATGTGATGGCATTCTGCCTTCTTGATGCCATCTATAGCAATGCTAACAGAAGAAACTCCATATCTTAAAACCAAAAATCTTACTCAAAGATGAATTCAAGTGGTTTCCTATAGCCTCCATAACCAGGTAATTTTGGAAAGCAGTAAGCTGCAGGAGTAGCATACTCATACATAAGACACGGTAGCAGTTTACGTTTACACAACCAAAAGTCAGCACACTGCTAAATCTTGATTTATATAAAACCTAATGCTACTGAAAATTCTTTAAATCTAACTGACTACATAAACATAGAAATAAAAAGCGGAACAGAAGTAATTCCAAATACAGATGCACAAATCTTCATTCTAATCCAAGATATAGAGTAGGTGTCCTAATGTAATCCAAAAATACTGTGACTACAATTCCATATGCATGAAAAAGCTTTCCAAGTGAGAAAGCATGACTTCCAGACTCCGGACAGAATCAAGTCTGTAGTCTGTGACTTTAGCTCCAGCGCTACGTTAACTTGCTGGTGTTTTCAGCTCTAAACACGAATTAAGGAATCATGACCAAAGCCGCAACTGCAGTACACTCTGTTGTTTGGGGTTTTTACTGATTTTAGCAGAGCTGACTCCTTTAACTATAACAGAGTTATTAGAGGGAATCACATAGTGAAACACTTAAGTGAAGATTATTGTGACTTTAGAGTAATGCCATAAAACCCCACAGAATTCAAAAGCTAGAAAAGGAAAAAGATGCAAAGCATATATTCAGTCTTTTTTTCACCAGGACAGATGAATTACTTCAATTTATTTCAGTTTTTAAAAGATCAGTTTTTTAACCTGGTTGAGAACAACATTCCCATTGAAGGAGTATAGTCTTATTCCTGCACTATTTTTCATTTCTAATGAACAAAACCAATAATATTACTTTGAAGTTATTTTATATAGACAGTTTCTGTAATACTTATCACATATTGAGGTCTCTCTGACATTTTTCCCTCCTTCATATTACTCCTCTCCTTTTTATCCTGTAATTTCTGATTTTCCTTTCTTAAGGCATTACTGATTTTAATTAAAAAGCAAAGAAACAAAACCTGTAATATGAAAACCTGGCCAGATTAAGAATGTTTATAGAAATTTAATCCTAATTTTAACACGGTGGCAAACTACAGAACGCTAAAAAACCAAACCAAACCAAAATCAAAACCGATGTTGCTGTGATCCTTCCACAAAGTGCTATGACAACCAGCACTCCCAAAATACAATTTTTTTCAAAAACATTATTTATTGGGCATATATCTACAGAACTCTCATAAATCATCTTAGCTTTTAAAATGCATAATCAAAGGCTTTCCTTCAATATTAGTACACATGTGAAACTGGCTTTAGGGTCTAACTGGCAAACGTACTGATGTCAGCTACTAGCATAATTAGTTTCAGCAGAACCATAAGCAGATATGATTAAACTTTAAAAGGTTTAAGTAATTTTATCACTGTGAAATGCATGTTGATAAAAGCTCTAAGCTTTGAAGATACAAAGCTAAGATTAATAGACCAATTTCTGACATATCATTATTAATTTTTTAATAGGGTAGTGTCCACAGGCCCTTGTCAGAATTGTGGCATCATTACATTAGGTATTGTACAAAGTTCAGAATACATAGGCTCTTTTCTAAAGATGTTAAAAACTGTTTTTTTATGACCTTAAAAGTCATGACTAGTCCAATATTCCCAATATTTAAACAATAACAATAGCAGGAAGCAGAAAAAAGAAAAGGAGGCCAGAAGGATTAACTACATGAATAACACCATGGTTTGAAGAGAAAGGTGTTCGGTTTTTTGGTTGTTTTTTTGTTTTTTTTTTTCTCCTTTTAGTCATAAAAGGAAGCACGGGCAAGCTTTGCTGGCCATCCTGTAAGTGATACGACTAGGTAATCTCCTAATAGTGTCATAGTAGGAACGGGTCTTCCCATTTCACCAGGGAAGAAAAAAGAAGCAAGGCTAGCTGTAAGGGAGGCGTCTATGGCAGAAGAGAAGCATGACAATACCTCCTTGGAAAGACAGAAGAGACGTCAGTTCAGGAAAGTATGTAAATGGTAAGGGACAGGTTAAGCCAAGACAAAGACTTCAGTCCCAAAGAGCCGTACACACACATTTATATACTGGTATTTATGGGCTGCTACTACATGCGTATGTTATAAATTACGGTGGTAAGGCCTCGATGGTTCTCCTTTACCATGGCACCATAGTGGCACAACTCAAGCGTTTTTTCTTGTAGTTTACATGGCCTTGAGTTAGCACAGAAACAGGATCTGGGAATTCTGCATCAGGAGACTGCAGAATTGGTCTTGTCAGATTATTTTAAAAGTGTTTTTTAACTTCAGTCACTATAATCCCATTTGAATTCTGTTGCCTAGACTAGCACCACTATGTATACTAATGGAGCACTGCTAAACTGTAAATTCCTTCTGTCTGGTCCAAGCAAGACAATCGTTATCTGCAGATTGACGTGATAGCATAGAATAATTTAAATAGCTATTCTGCAAACCCATCTTTCCGCTCAAGCAGAAAAGAGAAGGGAAAGAAATGGGTATTAAAACAGACCACAGTTTAAAGTAATGAAACCAACATGCATTTGTTGTTCACTCAAATATTTCTGATCTGACCATCTGGGAAAAGGAAACACAGTACTTTACAGCAATAGGTATTACGGTAGTCCTTACATGCTGAGTTACTGAACTGTCTGAAATGTTTATGGTTAATTAACTGTAAGTTACACTGACAAGTTTCAACATCAGTCATACATACACATACAGAGATATATTTTATAAGGCTACAAAACTGCCTGAGTTTTACTAGCAATAAAAAAATGTCAGCCTTTATCATGCAAGCTACTATTAAAACCATGTGAAAGAGCCAATCTGTCAAAGAAAGGAAAAAAGTATACAGGTCTCATTATTGTGACCAGTCTCAAAAGGCTATTACACTGACATAGTAGTGTTATAATAAAACAAAAGAAAATTAATACACTGAGTCAATACATATATCTGACGGTCAGCTGAAAAAAGAGAAAGAATAAACAGCCAGACAGAACACCGTACCTTTTAGCACTAGTTGACAGTTTAGCAGCTGTTTTGCTTGATATTTTGCCCTCTTTTTTCTTGGGTTGAACTTGCTCCCTTATCCCCATCAGACCTGCCTCCACTAGTGCTTGGACTATCATCAACTCTCTGCCCCTCTGTAGACATGGCAGATGCTGCACTGAACAAAAAAAAAACCAAACAAAAAACCACAAAAACCAAACAAAAGTTAGCATTTTCAGAATAAACTGTCCAGTAGTATTTCTTACATGCCTTAAGGAAATAGCACACGAGGTTTATGTCTTTGTCTTAATACATAAAGCTTGTGTTACAGTACTTCAGTAATCTTAGGACTGAAGACTTTTGCTATAAGCATCTTAAAAATAAATCAGGAGTTGGTCATTTTAAGCCCCATACCAAACAAAAAAACCCCCCTTGTATATATGAAAAGCATAAGTTATTGTAGTTAATGTAGTATGGAAAAAAAGTTATTGTAGTGGGGAAACATAATTCTGCAAGTATAATTCCATTCACTGTGAATGACATTTTTCAGCTAACTCATGATATTGCCGAGCAGTCCTCTCATCACTATGCCACTGGTTCAAATCTAGCATAGGTTGTTAAAAACTGAGAGCTATCACTATCTTAAGACTCTCTGTTATTCCACATGAAATAAATCTGTGGGCTCGTTCCAAGTCTATAATGTGGGTTTCCACATTAGAAAATCCACATCTTGGCATGCTCGATGGAAACATTCACAGAACCAAAAGGCACTAACACAGGACTGTTTGTATTTACTAAAACGGTACGCTTCGAGAGCGGTAAGCACGCTGATAGAGGATGTAAGGAAGTTTATTCCTGACAAATTCTGTTCAGGCAACACGAGGCAACAAAGCTGTCAGAGAACACAAGCGACAAGAAATTTCAGTATATTTCAGAAGTCAAGTTAATGCTTTATTTGCACACTTCTGATACCAGTTAACTATTCTCATCTCTTCCTTCATTTTAAGTAGTATAACAATATGCTGACAGATGAGGAATTACAAGCCCAGTGTTACAACTGTCATGACTTCTCAAACTGTTCTAATGAAGGGCAGATGTCCACGAAAAACTCTTACTGAATGAGCATATGTGGTGGCAATGACTGTTAGAAAATTTTACAAAAAAAAAAAACCCCAACCACCCAAACCCAGAAGGTCTTTCCTTTAGCTCCAGACCTGTAGCTTATATAGGTATTTTATATATCCTCCTCTAAAGATTTTAATAAAAGAACCACCTTCAAAGCACACAGGCCCAAACGTTACTTGCTTACACCCACGCAATCCCCATATATCTGGGTGGTTTTCTGATCAAATCTGTCTGAATCAAGAATTTGCTCTTTCATACACAAAGAGTTTTAAATTGCTGTGAACTTCGACTTGCTTTTCCTTTTACCTATGTACAGACACCATCACAATTAAGAACAAAACCATTCACCTTGACTATTATATGTTTTAATACTCTCTCAAGGGAGAATAATGAGATTGCAGGCTCAGATTCAACCGTGCTCATTCAGTGGATTAAACAAAGTTCATCTCCCTGCACATATTTATGGAAAGAGACAGCAAAGGAAAAGTAAAGTAATGTCAATGCCAACAGGGTTATGTTGAAAAGGACGCTTTTTAAAAAGGCCTTAAGTGTTCCAGTTGTAGCTGCATGTAAGAAACGAAATGTACTCCTATTTGGCAAAAGCCTTACCAAGATCTAATTCCACCAAACAGTACACACCGTGGAGTGGAAGAACTAATCTTTTTGGGCATTATTGATACAATCCGCCTAACTTCAGGAGGAATTAGATCTTTTTTGGCTAGTTTATGAAGCTATATTGAAAAGGAAATCCATGGCATCCCTTCAAAATGTTTAGATGCTAAAAGACACAGCAAGTAATAGCAAGTGACGGATTTGCGACTAGGTTTACCTTAATCAGCTTAAGCTACATTTTGGATTTTATTATGAAAAAGAACATTCTATAAATATATGTTCATATATAAATTTATACAAAAACACAACACCTAGCCTGCTCATTGAAGTAACTGAAATAACGCATAGTTTGCATCCTAAAATTAAAATACAAAAAATTGTTCATTCTTAGAGAGCAGTTTTTCCTACGGTATGGCTACAACATTATATTTAACATAATCCATATATTTACGCAGGTTAATGCTTAGATAGTTACATCCTGGTTGCCAGATTCTAAGATAAAAGCAACAGAAGATTTAAAGGTAATAAAATAAAAAAGTATCGTATTCTGACAAGTCGAAATACACATTTAATAACTGTAACGCAATTTTGATAGTAGGTACCCATTTTCTTTGCTTCTAAATACAGCTAAAATACAATCTCATCTTTTTTTATAACACTTTTGATGGCCTTTATTTACTCTGGATTTTAGTTCTGATCTTTGCTTAATAAATCTAATTTTAAAGAGAAGAACTCTCTTCACAGTGTACATAAGCTTTAACACTGCAGGCCAGAAAGTTAAAAGCATATTTAATAAAGCCTATATGCATAGGACATCTGCTGTGAATAATCTTGGCTATAAATATTGCTATTATCCAAAAACAACTGTATTCACTTCATAAGTTCAGGTTACTATCCAGCAGACAAACACTGTAACAGTAGCCCAGAGCATATAATTACTGTAACATGTAATGCCAGCATTTACAACAGGAAAATGCTTAAATCTGTCATTTGATGTCTGGCTAGTTTCTTGGTTGTTTTTTTTTTCCCCCCTCCCTCTCTCCTTCTCTCTCTATTCCCCTTTCTGACATCCAGGCAGTTCTTTCCTATGCCCTCTCCTTACGGTATCTGCAATTTTAGGACATTTTGCACAGAGCTCAAGGGATGCTCAATATCACGGTAAAAGTGTGTTTTAAAGGGCCCGAAGTTAGACGCTTGAAATGTGGTCAAACTTAAAAAGACAAACACACACATGAACAAATAAGAGAACGGGGGCGGGGGGGATCAACCGAGGGGATGACACCCTTGGGAAAACACTTCACTGCCACGAACACAGAGAGAGAAATACAAGATCCTCCTTGAATCTGGACAGCCATGAGTGCGTTTGCAACTGTCAGACGGAGCGAGGGGAAAGCCACACGATGCCCAGGTCCCCGGCTGCCAGGCTATTCTACATTCAGCCGAGGGTTGCTAACCTCCCTGCGGCTGCGCTGGGAAAAATGAGCAGAGGGGACGGAAGAAGGAGTGAAAGGGGACTTAAAAGTCTCTGCCTTAAACGTGAGATGATTCAGCAGAGACACT